>NW_006408542.1:26369360-26415032 GCF_000296735.1 Chrysochloris asiatica | reverse complement strand
AGATGGATTGGCAAAGTGACTGCATCAATGGGCTCAGTCATGGCAATGATAATGAGATTGCCCCAGGATCAGGCAGTGTTTTGTTCTGCTGTGCATAAGGTCTCTATGACTCAGTACCAACTTGATGGCACCTAACAACAAAAACAACATTGGTCCAAACTGACTGGATGGCACTTAACAAAATAACAACATAGGTTAGGATGGGAGCATGGTGACTCCATAAGATAAGCATTGGATTTCAATCCACATGGTCGATGGTTTGAGCCTACAGCCACTCTGCAGGAGAAAAATGAGGCTTTGTGCTTCTGCGAAGATTTGCAGCCTCAGAAACCCTATACAGGGTCGCTATGAAGGGACATTGAGTACAGCAGTGTACAGAGGCTAAATGGTTTCACATGGTGTTTGTAGTCTAACAGATGAGATTGTTGTTGTTAAGTGCTGTTGAGTCTTCTCTGACCCACAGAGTCATTGTATAGGGTTTCCAGTAAGCGGCTGGTAAGTTTGAACCACCAACAATGTGATTCAAATTGACCTGCAGTCCAATGCATATCCTACATCACCACATCAGAACTCCAACAGATGAAATTAATACTTAGAAAAGCAAAAGACATCAGATCCCTTCCTATTTTCCTATAATTCATT
Source organism: Chrysochloris asiatica (assembly GCF_000296735.1). Classification (NCBI taxonomy): domain Eukaryota; kingdom Metazoa; phylum Chordata; class Mammalia; order Afrosoricida; family Chrysochloridae; genus Chrysochloris; species Chrysochloris asiatica. Next base: position 26,414,390 of record NW_006408542.1, on the reverse strand, counting down.
TTCAGTTACTCCTAAAAAATTAAGCCTCAGCAAAGGGTAAGTAGCAGGAAAGCCTGAAAACCAAGGAGAAGAGATAAGAACAGAAATACCATGCCTGAATGATGGTGCATTTTTTAGCATCCTACCCCTTCTGGGATAAAAAAAGGGAAAAGAGTCAGATTGTAATTTCTCTGGGATTTTTATTGCCTATTTTTCTACATTACCATGAGTTTTACATTTAGATCTTTAGCCACTTCTCATTAAAATAAACGATTTCATCTGTTGTAGCTTCTCTTACAGCTTTCTCTTAAAGACCTTGTATCACAGCTATCATTTGCATTCAGCAATGCTGTTTTTTCTTATTGACATTAGTCAATAGAGTTTTCTTTCCATTTTTCCAGAGTTACAGTAATGATACTTGGAAATATGTTAAAAAGCAGCTTCCATACTTACAGGATAATCTTTTTTATTAAATAACAAAAGAAGGTTTTTTAGATTCTAGATGCCATTTCTGAAGTTTTGCTTGTTTTAGAGCATGCTGTATAATCAGTAGAACTGGGTTCATGGTCTGGACAGTATTTTGGGGAAACAGTTCGTCTTGATCTGCTTTAGCTTACAGGAGACTTGGTGGCAGGGATTTATTGCAAAGGTAAAAAGCCTAGTCTTTACTGAGTACCTACACCAGAGTTGTTAACTACCATCAAGTCATCACTGACTTACCTGTAACTGAATGAAAGGTTGCCTGGGCCTGCACTAACTTCAAGATCATTGCCATCATTATGTCCATGGTTGTGGCTGTTGTGTGGTGCCTTCCTACCCAGGAGGCTCATCTTCTAGCATGCTATTGGGCAATATCTCTTGTGAACCCCAAGGTCATTGGCTACTTTTTGAAAAATAGATCTTCAGTCCTTTCTTCCTCTACTATCTTAGTCTAGAAGTTCTGCTCAAACCTGTCTACTATGGGTAACCTGCTGGTGTTTGAAATACCAGTGGCATCGTTTCCAGCATCATAGCAAAACAAGTCACCACAGGACAAACTGACAGATGAGTTGATGGCATAACCAAACACCAAACCCAGTGCAACTGAGTCATTTCTGACTCATAGCAACCTTATATAGGATTTCCAAGATTGTAAATCTAAATGGGAGCACACAGCCTCAGGAAGGCTGGTGGGTTTGGACCACCAACCTTGCAGTTAGCAGTCCAGTGCTTATCCTATAGTGTCAACATAATAGGTACTTAAATTTCATCATATATAAAAAGATAACTCTTTCTAGAATAATTACTATGACACTTCATTTACATTAATTTCAATACTACTGGACTGCTAGTCACAAGATCAGAAGTTCAAACATATCAGCAACTCCTCAGAAACCTTGCAGTGGGGTTGCTGTAAATCAGAACCAACTCAGCAGCACTTAAAAACAATATCATTGTTCTCACTGTTAAGTTTAGAAGAGATATTTTAACTTTAACTTTGGAAGAGATAGTCTTGCAAGACTTTCCCAACATCTTAGATATTTTTATACCATTTTTCTTATTGTTCCATAGTTATGGATAACCTATATTATAGTTTACTTAATATCTTACATTTTTACTTAAATTCCTTCAAAAATGACTCCTATTCTAAGTAACATTATCCATGAAATCCCAACTTCAATCTGCTAGCTTTACTAGTGTATGCTAGTACACATCCAAATAACTCCAACTTGGAAGCAAATACAGGCATTCAGAGTTACTTGGCAACTCTATGAAAGAAGTAAAACAGGAATTGTTATTTTCATTTCACCAATGAGGAAATCAAGGCTCAGAGGAGTCACTTAAGCTGTGAGGAAGAACTGTTTTTGTGTCCAGACACTGAGAGATTGTGTCTCTTCCATGCCAAGAATCTGATCAGAGACAAAGCTAACATTGAAACCTAGGTTGCATGTCTCACTGTCATAAATCAGTTCCAGTACACTCTTCTGTTGTGGAAGTTATTTCTTTTAATACAGGGAAGGAAGTAATATATTGGCACCAATTCCAAGTATAATAACAATATTTATGCATGTTTTATTTTCTAAAACAAACTCTGAGAGCCCAAGGAGTACTTTCATAAAGCCCATTTCCCTCGTAGATAATTTATATTAAAAATAAATGAATACATTATTAACTGCATTTTATTAAATATCTGCCTGTGCCTCTAAATTCCCAAATTGGTTTCCGCAACTATTGGGACATTGTTTTTGTGGTTGTTAGGTGCCATCGAGTCGATACCGACCCATAGCAACCTTATGCACAGCAGAACGAAACACTGCCTGATCCTGGGCAACCTCGCTACTTTTGTCACGCTTGCGTCCATCGATGCTGCCACTTGGCCAATCCATCTCATTGGGGGTCTTCCTCTTTTTCTCTGACCCTCCACCTTACCAAACATGATATCCTTCTCCAGTAACTGGTCTCTCCTGACAATATGTCCAAAGTATGTGAGACAAAGTTTGGCCATCTTGGCCTCCAAGGAACACTCTGGCTGTACTTCTTCCAAAACAGATCTTTTGGCAGCCCATGGCATCTTCAATACTCTCCTCCAACACCATAACTCAAAAGCATCAATTATTCTATGGTCTTCCTTATTCACTATCCAACTTTCGCATGCATATGAGGTTATTGAAAATACCATGGCTTGGGTCAGGTGCACCTTAGTCTTCAAACTGACATCTTTGCTCTTCAAAACTTAAAAAACATCTTGTGCAGCAGATTTGCCCAATGCATTATGTCATTTGATTTCTTGACTGCTGCTTCCATTAGTGTTGTTTGTTGATCCAAGAAGAATGAAGTCCTTGACAACTTCAGTCTTTTCTCCATTGATAAGAATGTTGTTTATTGGTCCAGTGGTGAGGATTTTTGTTTTCTTTACATTAAGATGTAATCCATACCAAAGGCTGTGCTCTTTGATCTTCATCAGTAAATGTTAGCTTATATATCTATATATATCCCCTAATTTCTTAGATTAGAGAAATGATAGCAATACAAATGAATGAACTTTCACTACCACTGGAGTGGGAAAAGAGCAAGTATAATTTGAAATGATTTTTCATTGGGTATGCTTGTAGGATTCACTAACTAAACATTCTTCTTATTATTAAGCACCATTGAGTCAGTTCCAACTCATAGCGACCCTGTCTATGGTTTGCAAAGATCAGCTGGTGGAGTTGAACCACTGATCTTGTGGTTAGCAATGCAGTGCTTATCTAACAGCATCATACCAGAACAACAGGATTTTTCTTAGACATGTCCTTTGTGGAGAAAACCTTTTGGTGAAATCATTATTCAAAAAACACTTAATATATACACACTATGTTGTTATTATCATAAAGTGCCATCCACTCAGTTCCAAATCATATCAACCCTGTATATGGTTTCCAAAGAGCGGCTGGTGAGTTTGAACCACCAGTCTTGTGGTTAGCAGTTCAGTGCTTATCCTGTAGATCACAGTAGTACTCATATGTACTGGACACTATTCTTGGATGTAATAGATGATCCAACAAAATGGAAAACTAATTCCTACCATCGTTAGTTTATACTGTACTGAAAGGAATCAAATACTAAACAAGAATATATACTTTTCTCTCTCCCTCTGCCTCCCCCACCTCTCTCTCTCTCTCTCTCTCTCTCTCTCTCTCTCTATATATATATATATATATATATACACATACATACAGCGGAACAGCTGATAGTTTCCAACTGCTGACCCTGAGGTTCACAGCCTGATTCGTAACCACTACGCTACATATATAAAACTTTCCTCTCTTGTGCTATCTATTTACATATATAAATAGACAGAGAAAGATATTTATAGATATAGAGGTAGAGAGATAGATATCTAGAGAGAGAGACAGAGACAGAGAGAAAAACCAATAGACGGTGTGTGTTTGGAAACAATTTAAATAGGATTTTTCCTGGGCCAGTAGTAGAGGAGAGTAAAAATTTGATATAAAATGGCCACATAAGCACACAAAATACTCCGAGAAGGTGACATGTAAGCAAAAATTCTGAACTGAGAGAACAGGAAGTACAGACGCCCTGAGTAGTGAACAGGCCTTGGGTATTTCAGAGACAGCAAAAGACCAGTGTGGCTGATGCAAAGTAAGTGAGAGGAGATGGACAAGAGAGGTAAAGGTGAGCGTCTGGTGGAAAAGGCTTCTTGTCCTCAAATAAAGCAGCTATCACCAGCCCACTATTTCCAGCAGAAAGAAATGTGTGGCTTTGCTCCAGGAGGTGTTTGGAAATTGCTGTTGCCTACCAAAATGAATGCTACCAACTAAAATTGAATGACCCCTCTTAAAAGACTCACTCTTCCCCAAGTTACCTCTTAAGGCTTCTCTAAAAGACAAAGGTCATGGAGATCTCTAATGTGGGCAGCACGAATGAATCATCTGAATGAATAGTGTTTCTTTTTTTATAGAAACCTCATTAACAACTAAAATAGTGATTGAAAAAAGAAAACCATTCAGTGAATCATGGTCTTTTTTCTGTATGTTTGGTACTATTAATCATTTTAACTGTTTCATTGGAAAATAAAAGAACAATAGTTCCTATTTATGAAGACCGCTAAGTACTAGTTGAAGTCCTGGTGTGGCGCTGTGGGATAAAGCACTGGACCACAAGGTCACTTTGAACCACAAGTTTGGCAGTTCAATTCACCAGCTGCTCCTTGGAAACCCTATCCAGGGTCCCTATGAACTCTACAGCACTGAACAACAACAACAAGGACCCGTTATAGATATCCCACGTTTTTTGAAACTTCCTTTTACACCACTTTGCTGTTATGAAAGACTTACATTAGTACCTGTTTTAAGCAAAAGAAATCTGAAGAGAATTTTTGCTTTTACAAAAAAAGACAAAAAGCCAAGCTAGTGTTCAGCATTTGTTTTACAGAGAGCTATTGTAGCACTATTGGATAAGCACTGGACTGTGAACCATAAGATCAGCAGTTCAAACATACCAGCTGCTCCTCAGGAACCCTATACTGGGTTGCTATGAGTTAGAACTGACCGAACAGCACATAACAACAACAGTTACTAACGAGGCAAATTGTACCCCAGCAGTGGAAGTTGCGCCACCCACACTTTCCCTAAGAACTCTGTGTCTTAGCCTCAAACTGACTTCGTTTTGAACTATGTGAACATCATATATTAGTGTTATATTTGGTTTTATGAGGTATTTACCATGTTTTGGTAAGCCATTGCTTCTTTACTTTATGCCATTTCAGCTTATGTAAATTTTCATAAGAATGCTCTAGTTTCTGATTGCTGGGGAAACCTGTACTGAGTAAAGTACTTTATAATTATTTTTAAAAATTCAATCTTCACTATAACTCTGTTGGACAGGTGTTTTTATCCCAGTTTTACACATGATGAAATGGAAATGTACAGAGTTTAAATAATTTGTCTAAAGCTAGACAATTCCTGAGCAGCACCAATAACTTGAATCCAGATATGATACGAGAATCCATGTGTTTAGCATCTGTTCCACTACTTCTCAAATGTAAAAACTCAAAATCTGTGAGAAGAGACTGAACTATGTAGATTTATATTTTGGGGAGTGGGAACTTAAAAATATTCACAGACTTCTTTACCTATTTCTTATGTGGGACATTTGATTTGTGTGTTTATGTATGGATCTATAGTCCAGAATTCTGTGTAACATTTTGGCATATCCATGTAGCCCTGGAGGAGGAGTGAGTTAACCATTGGACTGATAACTTAAATTGTGATGGTTCAAACCCACCAGCTGCTCCATAGGAGAATGATGAGATAATCTGTTTTGTGAAGACTTAGAACCTCAGAAACCCTATGGTGCAGTCTTACTTTATCATACAGGGTTGCAGTGTGTCAGAATTGACTTGACAGTAGTGAGTACATACATAGACTATGCTTTTAGTGTTTGACCCAGCACATCAAACTACAGAATCAGTGCTGGTCACTTAACATCCCAAACCCAAAATTGTCTTTCATTGGTTTCCCAAACTTATGCTACAGACCACTATTTGTCATGGGAAAATTAGTATTCCAGGTTCCACCTGGATTAACCTGTACATTTCCCAGTCATTTGATGTCAGAATAGAAATAGCTTATCATACTCATTTTCTCTCCTAGTAGTTGCCCATTTGTCCTTTACTGTTTTCAGTGACAGCTAAAGTACCTTTAAAAAGAAAACATAAAAAGTGTGCTTTAGTTGATAGAAAATAAACAGAACATTTACAGTGACCACATTTCTCAAACTAAGAAAACCGGGACAATCACTTGACAATTACAAGTGTATTTATGGGGCATACGAGGAGACTTTTGGATCAAGACTGACCTAAAAACATAGGAACATATCGTCACCCAAACAACTTGGTGTGTTTCTTTTTTAGTATATTGAATTGAAATGATAAATTTTGGCTTACCTTATACAAAAGTGAAAACTTTCTTAGGGTCACAGCTCTTTGAAGCCATTAACTTTGGAGATTAATAGGGAAGTTATCTCTGAGCTGACTTCAACATATAACTGCCTGTTCTCTTTCCCAAAATTATTCTATGAGCTAAGTTTGAAATCAGATTTTTTTTCAAGGTATTACCAGTGTAGTACACTAAATGGACTTTCACTTTCTGTATCCTTGAAAGGAGAAAAGGGACATAAGAATTTTGTCAGCTTTGTGGATGTCATTCAACAGACTTTTACTGAACTCAAACCAGATGTCTAGTTCATTGTAGGAGCAGAAAGCAGTCATTTAAAGCACATCAAATACAGTGAGAAATATGCTTACAATAATTTTAGTAATACTTTGAGTATCCAAATCTTAGTTTTTATAAGTGCCAAAGGAATGACTAAGTTTTGATTCTTGAAGGATGAAGAAAGCTGGGAAATATGTTTTGGGCCTTTAATTTCAAATAAAATTTTATCTTGTAGAGAAGCAATTGTTAGTTTCTGAGAAGCTCAACCTATCTTTCTAATTCTTCATAATATCCACAGTCCAAATTCTGGTATATAAAAGATACTAAAAAAATCTTGACAATGTATTCAGTCTTTAGACATTTAGTGAGCACTACTGTATGTCAAATATTGTTTAATTCATCATAATATCCACAGTCCAAGATCTGGTATACAAAATGTGCCAAAAAAAAAAAATCATGGCTATTTATTCAGTCTTAAACATTTAGCGTAGTGGTTATGAACCGGGCTGCAAATCTTAAGGTCAACAGTTCGAAACTACCAGCTGTTCCATGGGAGAAAAATGAGGCTTTCTGCTCCCATAAAGATTTACAGCCTCGGAAACCCTGTACAGGGTCGCTATGGGTCGGAATCGACTTGACAGCACCTAGAATTTAAGATTCAAAAATACCCTGAACTAATCTGTAACCTAAACAAATATAAATTCATTATAGAAATAAGCAGATGAGCAGACAATTGCAGTACACACTGTATGCTGCTGTAGGAGACTGTAGGAGGAACCCAGAGTGAAATGTGAGGTCAGGTCTCTTAAGCTGGATACACTGCTGAGTGCTAAAAGGTAAGTAGGTTAATCAGCTTTAAGGGCAGGAGAGGGTGAAGTCATTTAATTACTATATAACAGGGCCAGAGAGAAAGAAAGAGACAGAGAGAGGGACACAATATATACAAAGGCATGTTTTTCTTGCGGAAAATTGTGATTGGAGTTGCTTCACAACAACTTAGTAAATAAGGAAAGTAAGAGTTCTCTTATAATGTCCAATGTAAAAGTTTATGAGTAACTTAAGATCATTTGTTCTCAGTTGGGAAATTGGAAGCAATTGGAGATGTTCATGAGGCACTATGTTATATAATATTATATTTTAGACATAAACATAACACTAAAGATATAAGCACTGGACAGCAAACCAAAAGGTCGGCAGTCTAAACACACCAACTTCTCCTCAGAAGCCCTGTTACAGGGTCAGTATGAGTCAGAATTGACTCGACAGCACTTAACAAGAAAGATATAAAGACAGGAACCACCACTTGTCTTTAAGTTTGTTGTAGTGTAGTTGCTTCCATGTTCTGTTATTCTGGAAGCTATGCAACTAGTATTTTAATTACCAACAGGGTCACGTATCGTGGTCAGGTTTCAGCTGAGCTTCCAGACTAAGACAGACTAGGAAGAAGGAGAGATGGACAGCTTCTGAATGTTTAGTCACTGAAAACGTTATTAATAGCTGAGAAACACTGTCAGATACAACTAGAATATTGAACCATTGTGAATAGCACTCAAATATTGTCAGATGTAATGTTGTAAGGTTTGAAAGCACTCAAAATACCACTGGGGAAGAGGTGCTTCCTCAAAATAGAATTGACTGTGATGACACGAATGGAGTAAAGCTTTTGGACCTTCATTTGCTGATGAGGCACAACTCAAAATGAGAAACAGTTGCAAACTGTATGAATCTAAGAAACTTGAAAGTGGTCAAAAATGAAATGGAATGCATAAAGAATGACATCCTAGGCATAAGTGAGCTCAAATGGACTGGTCTTGGCCATTTAAAATCTAACAATTGTATAGTTTACTATGCTAGGAATGACAAATTGATGAGGTATGCCATTGCATTCATCATTAAAAAGAACATTTCAAGATCTATCTTGAAGTATAATGTTGTCTGTGATAGGAATTCAAGGATTGGAAACATAGAGGAGGATCAGTAGTTGAAAAATGGCTTTGGTGATAGAAACAATAATGGAGATCACATTTTAGAATTTGGCAAGACCAGTGCCTTATTCACTGTAAATACCTTTTTAAAAAAGCATAAAAGATGACTGCACATGGACCTCACCAGAAGGAATTCACAGGAATCAAGTTGACTACATCTGTGGGAACAGACAGTGGAAAAGATCAATATCATCAATCAAAACAAGGTCAGGATCAGCCTGTGAAACAGACCATAAATTGCTCATATGCAAGTTGAGGTTGAAACTGAAGAAAATTAAAACAAATCCACAAGAGCCAAACTATGACCTTGAAAATATCCCAACTGAATTTAGAGGTCATTTAAACACTAAGGACCAAAGACAAGTAGAGCTATGAGATGACGTCAAGAACATACTACAGGAAGACTTCAAAAAGTCATTAAGAAGACAAAAAACAAGGAAAAGACTAAAATATATGTCAGAAGAGACTGTGAACTTTGCTTTCCAGCATAGAGATGCTAAAGCAAATGAGGAAGTAAAAGAGCTGAATGGAAAATATCAAAGAGTAGGTCCATATGTTCAAGTCAAGTATTATAATGAAATGTTCAAAGACCTAGAGTTGGAACAAAAAGAGGCGGCTCAGCATTTCACAAGCTGAAAGAACTGAAGAAAAAATTCAGTCCTCAACTTATAGTATTGAAGGATCCTGTGGACACAATATTGAATGATACAGAAAGCATCAAAGAAGATGGGAGGAATACACAGTCACTGCACCAAAAAGAAATGGTCTATGCTTACCCATTTCAAAAAGTAGCATATGATCAAAAGTCAATGGAACTGAAGGAAGAAGTCCAAGGTCCACTGAAGGCATTGGCAAAGGACAAGGCTGCAGGAATTTATGGAATACAAATTGAAACCTTCCAACAAATTATTGATGTAGCACTGGAGCCACTTACTCATTTATGCCTAGAAATTTAGAAGACAGCTACCTTAGCAACTGATTGGAAGAGATCCACATTTTTGCCCATTCCATAGAGAGGTTACCCTACGGAATGCAGAAATCACTGGACAATATCATTAATATCACATGCAATAATAGTTTGCTAAAATAAATTCAAAGATGGCTCCACATTGGCAGAGAACTGCCAGAGGTTCAAGCCAGATTCAGATAAGCATGTGGAATGAAGGATATAATTTATGACATTAGAGTTATTTTGACTGAAAGCAGAGAATACAAGGAAGATGGTTACTTATGCTTTATTGACTATGCAAAGGTTTTCAATTGTGTAGATCATGACAAACTATGTATAACATTGGAAAGAATGGGTATTCCAGAACACTTTATTGTGCTCATGAAGAACCTGTACATAGACCAATAAGCAGTAGTTCAAACAGAACAAAAGGACACTGAGTGGCATAAAATCAGGGAAGGTGTGTGCTAGCATTATGTTCTTTCATCATCCTTACTCAGTCTGTGTGTTGAGTCATGGTGTGGTGCTGTGGTTTCATGTGCTGGACTATAAAGACTGTTTGAACTGCAAGATTGCTGATTCAAGCTCACCAGCCGCTCCCCAGAAACCCTGTACAGGGTCACTATTAGTTGAAACTGAGTCAGTGGAACTTAACAACAACAACAATATGTTGAGCAAATAATCCAAGAAACTAGGTTATATGAAGAAGGTCAACAAATGAACAACTTAAGATATGCAGATGATAGATACAACATTGTTGAAAGTGAAGAGGACTTAAAATGCTTACTGATGAAGAGCAAAAATCACAGTTTTCTTTCCACCTCAATGCAAAGAAAACAAAATTCTTCAGCACTGGATCAATGAAAAGCATCATGATAAATGGGGAAAAGATTGAAGTTGTTAACGACTTCATTTTGCTAGGATCCGCCATCAGCACTCATGGAAGCAGCAGTCAAGAAATCAAACAATGTATTGCATTAGGCAAATCTGCTGTATAAGATCTCTTTAAATTGTTCAAAAGCAAAGATATCTGTTTGAGGACTGAGATTTAAGGTGTGCCTGACCCAAGCCACGTATTTTCAGTAGTCTCATATACATGTGAATGTTGGACAATGAATAAGGCAGATCCTAGAAGAATTGAGTTATGGTGTTCGAGAAGTATATCAAAAGTACCATGGACTGCCAGAAGAATAAACAGATGTTTTGGAGGAAAGCCAGAGTGCTCCTTAGGAGCCAGGATGACTAGATTTCATCTCTCATTCTTCAGACATGTTATCAGCCATGGGACCATTTCCTGGAGAAGGACATTATGCTTGGTAAAATGGATTAATATCATTTTCCATTGAAAAGAGGAAGACTCACAATAAGATGGATTGGTATAGTTACAGCTGCAATGGACTCAAGAGCTAGAGTGGCCCAGGCCCAGGCAATGTTTCTTTCTGTTGTGTATAGGGTCATTATGAGTAGGAACTGACTCGACAGTACCTAAAAACAACAACAAAGGACTTTCAGAAAGTAAAACTTACTGTTTTATTTTATCAGATGGTACCTCCTTTATATGTGGCTAGTTTTATTAGAAATTCAGTAATCTTTCTATGATGTTACTAGAGTACAATTTTGCTGTACGGTAAAACCTGTGAAAGCCAGAACCTGGCAGACACTTGTCAGAGAAGGAAAATTCAAATATTTTTCCACTAATGGAGAGTGATAGAAAACTTGTAAGACTGCAGCCTGTCAACGTGGAAAGTTTGTAAGACCCATATGACCAAAAGCAATCTTGTCAAGTACCAGTTATCATTGGTTTCAGTGTGTGCAGAACAGTATAGAGCAATTTTTTTTTCTGATGATGTCATCCTCACCCCATCCTACCCCTGCCATGGTCTAGCCCTGTCACTGGGCCTACTTTATAGGAACTGGCCTATAGTCTTGGTACTATATCTGAATATTTGTATGATCTGGAATAAGTCACTAACCCTCTCTGAGCTCTAATATATAAGACGGTTTGACTCTACCATTCCTAACTGGATTCCTTATTGCCCAGACAGACAGCTGCTTATTTCTGGCCTGGGTACTCCCAGAGGCTTTGAAGACTACTCCCTCTGCCTTGTAATCTTGACATCATATCTCATGATTGCCACATAAATGCTTTTCATTGTAAACTAATTTTTGCTTATTGGCTCCCTTTTCATCATCAGTCTTGTTTCAAAACTCAGCACATGTATATGTGTTGAAGATAGTATATATAATGGGGCCAGAGAGGGACACTATACAAAGGCGAATTTTCCTTGGGAAAATTTAACCCTTTGGTTTTCTCTCATGGGGCTACTTCTGTCCTGTACCTCACATGGGTATCTAATCGGAATGTGAGAAATAGTTACTTTAAAATTATTTATTTTTTAATTATGAGAAGAGATAAATAAGTTATCCATAAAAGCGGGAGTAGCAACATCAGTAGTAATCATTATGTTGATTACTTATTACCAGGCCTTTACTGCACACACAAAAAAATTATTGTCATTTTAAACTGGAAAGTGTAGACTAAATGAGATACATTTTTATTAATCAAATTTTTTTTTCAAAATCATTAATATATACGCAATTTTTTTTTCCTTTTTTCACATGTGTGAGTATGTGCTTTTTATTTATTTTCAACAATATATACATAAATTGTTGTATGACATTGCTTGCTATCCCCGCAATGTGTCAGCACTGTACTCATTCCATTTTCCCTTCCCTGTTTTCATCCATCCAGCTTTTCTTCTCCTCCTTGCCTTCTCATCTTTACTTTTGGGTTAAGTTGTCCATTGGTCATTCATAGTTGATTGTATACGCAATTATTTTTTGATTGGTTGTTACGTAGGAGACAATGTTTGAAGTTCAAGAAATATAGCAATTATGAAACAGACAAATCACTGTCCTTGTGGGACTTCTATCTTTGTCTTAAATTTTCATATTTCTTTGTTATATTGTTGTTGTTAGGTGCTGTCTAGTCAATTCTGACTCATAGTGACCCTGTATAGGGTTTCCAGGAAGCAATTAGCAGTTTAATGCTTATCCTACAATACCATACCATGACTCCGTACTATAGGTTTCAAAAATATATAAGAAACCTGAACCTCAAATGCAAATTAATAATCCTGTTGATTTATTCCAGTATAAAATGTTCTTCTGCAAAAGAAAAATAAAAAAAAAGGACTACTTTTTATTGAAGTAATTTTTTTTTCAAGGTTATATAGCCTTCAATTTAAGGTAATTTTACCATGCATGTGCCCAGACTCTAAGAGTTTTCTTGGGACTTCAATTATTTACATTTCTTTTAATTAGTAAGTATTTGGGCTAAACAATGTTGTAGATAGCGTGGGAGCTGTAATTTTAGAATAAGACACAAGTTTTTCTGTTTAGGGACCTCCAGAGAGAGAAAGACAAGCCAGGGGGGAGAGCAATACACAGCTGACCAGGCTTCCACCCCATTTGTACACAAATCCTCTGTTTTCACATAATGGGTTAAATCTAACAGTTGGGTAGTCTTTTGCCCAGTTTAACCCCTTTCCTTCCTTCCAACTTACCCCCAGGGACCATATTTCTTGATAGAGTAGAGCTCTTTTCCAGCATCTACTGGAGAAATTGGTGACTGAGAATTTTCTTGTAAACTGTTCCTTTTAGTTTTATTTTTAGAGAATATAATAATGCAATTTGTCATGTCAAGCAAGTAACCACTTAAAATAATTATAGATATTTTCAAGCCATAATTCATTAATTAATTAACACCCCTGTGTTGAATTAATGTGAAATAATTTTTAAATGCTCTTATTTGTTCCACATATCAAAACCAAAATTCCTGTGACTAACTTTGTCTATGGATGTGGGTGTGGGTCATTTATAGGAAGAAAAGGTGCTATCAGTAAACAACAGAGCTAAAATTAAAAATGAGATCCAGCACCATATTTCTGAGAGTTTTCATTGCTGAATTCATAACTTGTTGGCCAGTTTTGCAATTCTTCTTGTTGTTCTGTCTAACTATGGTCATGCATTTTCTTCTTTAAAAATGAAACTTGTTGTTGTTAAGTACCCTTGAGTGGGCTCTAACTCATAGAGCACTTGAATAGGGCTTCCAAGAAGAAGCTGATGGGTTTATACCACTGACATTTCGGTTTGTAGTCTGGTGCTTATCCTACAGCGCCACACCAGGACTTCTAAATGAAGTTTTGGCATGATTTGATTCTATAAATATTTATTGAGTATTTATTTAATGCAACTAGGAAGCAGAGAAAAAGAAAACTAAGACCTGTTTTCAACCCTTATTGAGGAAAGAATGATACAAGAGAATGAACTTGTACTAGAAAATATCCTTTCTGTTTTAACACATTTGTCTTAAAAACTCATAACCTGCTCGTGATGATGACCTAATGGATACTGTCATCTTTATTATGTAGATATCAGGCAAGGACACGACCCATTGCCAGTCTAGGGTTGAAATTGTTTACTCCAACGTAATCATTTAATCTTAGTACTTTCTCCTTCATGCAAATTATGTTCACATTTATGAAAAAACTGGTGATAGTAGACAACCTGGGGGAATCCTGGTATATTCATCAGTAGACATCAATGTCCCAGCTTGCTTTCTCCATTCTCAGAATTAGACCAGGACTCTTTCTTCCCTGTTGTTGTTGTTAAGTGCCATCGAGTCGGGTCCGACCCATAGCGACCCTGTACAGGGTTTCCTAGGGTGTAAATCTTTACGGGAGTAGAAAGCCTCATCTTTCTCCCGCGGAGCGGCTGGTAGTTTCGAACCGCTGACCTTAAGGTTCGCAGCCCGATTCGTAACCACTACGCTACCAGAGCTCCTTTCTTCCCTAGGCTCTTTGGAAATCTAGTTTAGGCTATGATACTTCCAAAGCATAAACTGTTCATTGAAATGTATTCATCCCAGTCTTCTTAGTAATTGAAAATAGTAACTGACAATCAGGTCTTCTTCCAGACCTTTAAACCAAATGTCACCTTTCCTGCCTTGTACATTGGTAGCTGATATAAAATGAGGAACCTTGTTTTAGTTAGTCCCCAGTTTGGTGAGTAGAATTTCTGATAGTAAGATTTGGATCATTTAACTTCCAGAAAATATTAATTTCTTGGATAATCTCGGTAGAAAATATGTCAAAATGAGAGCTTCAACTTGAACAAAATGTATTGTAAATATATAATCTGTATTCAAGTGATGGTTTAACAGTGATGGTTTAACAGTACCTAATAGAGTCCTGGTCACGTAGTGGTTACGAATCGGGCTGCGAACCGCTAGGTCACCAGTTTGAAAGTGCCAGCTGCTCCGTGGGAGAAAGATGAGGCTTTCTGCTTCGGTAAAGATTTACAGCTTTGGAAACCCTGTTCAGGGTCGCTATGGGTCGGAACCGACTCGACGGCCCTTAACAACAACAACAATAGAGTCCTGGAGTCTTGGTGTGGCACTGTGTGTTAATGCGCCAGATTACAAATCAGTTTGAACTGAAAGGTCTGCGGGTCAAGCTGCTCTTTGGAAACCGTATACAGGGTTACTATGGGTCAGAATCTATTTGACTACACTTAACAACAACAATGGAGTTCTGGTGTGGCGCTGTAGGGTATGCATTGGACTGCTAACCACAAGGTCAGTGGGTCAAACTCATCAGAGGCTCCTTGGAAACCCTATACAAAGTCACTGTAAGTCAGAACTGACTTACAACAACAAGCCCAAGTGTAGGCCCAGATGTCCTTAGACTTTTTTGGGCCTGAGTCAGGGAAATGGAAGTGTTGGAAGACAAATTTAGATTTCATAAAATTGTTACCAATTCCTTTCTAATGATCCCAAATCAAAATAGCAATTGTACAATTGCTTAATATGAATAATTTCTATCTTATCAAATGTAGGTTTGTTTTTGTTGTTAAGTGCCACCGAGACAGTTAGATACAGGAGTATACATTAAAAAAATATGTTAGCTATTTTTCTATTATTATTTATCTTCAACATACACTAAAAAATGTTATAGGACTGTGGAGTGATGCATAAACCTACACATATGACAAAATTTACGTGAATCTACATATAGACATACACATGAGTAATAAACTGAGAAATCTAAATAAGGTTGGTGGATTTTCTCAATGTCAGTATCCTAGTTGTGATATTGAACTATAATTTTGTCAGATGTTACCATTGGTAGAAACTGACTTATGGACACATGGGGTCTCTCTCTATCATTTCTTACATCTATATGTGAATCTACAATTATCTCAAAACAAAATTTAAAAAAACAAGTGATGGGCTTCCTGCCATGCAGAAGTAAAATAATTCTTCTAAGACCCCCCACCCCATGAAACATTGTGCACCCTGACTAACTACTCCTTTATAGACATTCCAGAAGGGGCCTTGTTCTGAGTCCTAGATGCTGTTCTCTTGCTGTCAAAAGTAGAAAAAGAGTAATTTATATGAAATCAAAATTGGTTTATTTTTTTCAAAAGCTCTAAGAATGAATGGCGCCACAATGTCTAGGGCACAAAATTTAATATTGGAATTTGAGCTAGACAGGACCATTTAGGTCCTCACAACCTTCTCCACAAATATATTGTGACACTCCTGTACCAAATTTTAGCTTTTTATTGTTTCATAAATAAAACAGAAGAAAACTCCTTCTTTGATTAAATAAGATATCCATTTTTTTTAAGGTTGCTGTTGTTGTTAGGTGCCATCGAGTCGGTACCGACCCATAGCGACCCTATGCACAGCAGAACGAAACACTGCCCGATCCTGGGCCAACCTCACTACTGTTGCCATGCTTGAGTCCATCGATGCTGCCACTTGGCTAATCCATCTCGTTGGGGGTCTATCTCTCTTCTCTGACCCTCCATATGATTTATAAAACTCAGATTCAGCTTCATGTCCATTTATGTACAAATTCCCAAATAGATTCCTTGGGTGATACAAATTGTTTAAGTGCTAAACTATTAATCAAAAGGATGGTAGTTCAAATTGACCTAGAGAAGCCTCAAAGGCAATCCTTGTGAATACTTCCAAAAGTTCACAGTATTGAAAAATCTATTGAACAGTTCTACTCTGCATACGCAGGGTTACCATTAGTTGAAATCAATTAAATGACAAACAATAACATTCAGATAATGACATAATTATTGCATACTTTATGCTCTATTAATTGACTTATTTTTGATACCAGATTTAATTATCTTTTTTTATCTCTTAAAAACTTTAACTTCCCAATGAAAGTATCACTATTTTGTGATGCTGTGATCTCGATTTCATGTTGTTTGTTTTTTCCTTCAGAAAGAAGAGCAACTGGACTTCTTTCTATTAAAACAATCAGTCCGGTATTATTAATATATGGAAGCCCTGGTAGGAAATACTTCAAATTTATCAGCTGCTCTGTGGGAGAAAGATGAGGCTTCTGTTTGTATAGAGATTTCCAGCCTCAGTAATGCCATTCAGGGTCAGTTGGAGTCACAACCAACTCAGTGGCACACAACATCAACAAACAACGTATATAGTCACAGAATTTTCTTCAAATTTGTTTCACTTGCGTCATCAGTTATACTATCATATACTCTGTTGTCAGTTTCTATCAACTTGTCTCAGGCTCATGGAAGCCTCATGGAAAACAGAATGAGCCCTTGCCTGGTCCTGCAACATCTTCACAAAATTGGGTTTCCTCAAGTCTGTTGTGGTGATCACTGAGTATTTTGAATGCCTTCCAAACTAGGGGGCTCATCTTCCAGCATTATATTGGACAATACTCGGTTTTGATTCATAGGGTTTTCATTGACTCATTTTTTGAAACAGATCTCCAAGCATTTCTTTCTAGGCTGTCTTAGTCATGAAGCTCTGTTGAAATCTATCCACCATGGTGACTTTGCTGGCATTTGAAATACTGGAGACATATTCTTGTATCATAGCAAAACAATAGATATAACACCTTGCATATTCTCATTATACTGCTATTTTTACATAATGTGCAGCATGGCCACAGGTTGAAAAACTATTTAATAATATTCTGCATCTAAACATTTAATTAGTAGAAAGAAAAACTGAATTCCATGTATTGTCTGATTTGTTGTTGTTAAGTGCCGTCAAGTTGATCCCGACCCATAGTGACCCTATATAGGGTTTCCGAGGAGAAGCTGGTGAGCTTGAACCACCAACCTTGCAGTTCAAACGGCTATGCAGTCTGGTTCATTAACACACAGCGCCACACCAGGGTATGGAGTGTTGTCAGACACTAATGTTCAGCCAAAATCACTCTTAAAGGTCTATGTAGAATAAGATATATTTTTGTTTTTTTATTTTAAGAACTAGAATCTCTCATCAATTATCTCTTTGTACATAAATCTTTAACTAGTGCATATGTATCTTATGTTAAGCACTGTCAAGTCAGTTCCAACTCATAGCCACCGTGTATAGGGTTTCTGAGGAGCAGATGGTGGGTTAGGACTACGGACCAGGACTCCAACGTACATTATGTTGTTGTTGTTGTTGTTAAGTGCCATCAAGTCAGTTCCAACCCATAATGACCAGTATATGGTTTCCAAGGAGTGACTAGTGAGTTTGAGCCATCAACCTTGTGGTTCAAACCAACCTTGCAGCCCTGTGCTTATCCTACACCACCACACCAGGACTTCTGAGATGTACCTTATAGTTATCTATTATAATCAGGGAGAATTCTTTTATGTGCACAGATATCAGCAATATTTTCTTTTGTATCCCAAGTCTTTTACTTATGCTGCCCATAGTGAGAAAAATATAACCATGTTAGAATTTCATCTCTTATTTTTCCCATACCATTCTCAAAGTTGTCCATTAGCTGGTTTTATTTATTGATTGATTTTTATATGTGAAGCATCACACTGGAATGATTTTAAAGAGAAAAAGTGCTGGGAAACAATCTAATGGTTCAGAATATTTACAGCCAATTGGTAGTTGCTTATCAGTTACTGTGATGGGGCTATAGACGTTCACTAGGTGAGAACCTGACAGCTCAACACAATTTTATTATGAAAATGGCAAGCAGGATTACAAAGACAATAGATGAAGTATACCTGCTATAAAAGGAAAGCATGAGTATTTGGATAAATATTTATTGGACAGGCCAGGCATGGGGGAAAAATTAAGCAAAGAAAATGTGGCCCTTCCCTCTCAGAATATACATCTAGCAACATCTTTTGCATAATCTGAAAAATATTATCAAAGAAGCGCTAATATCTATTTTGAGCAATTGTAAATGGATAGTTTTTTAAAAGTTATTCCATCATTTCCTCCAGTAGTGTAGATAGTGAAAAGAGAGATTGGAATGCTGTACAACACACAGCTAGAGTCTTGCAGAATGTGTCATTGAAGAGCAGGCAGAGTTGGAGTAGAGAAGGAAGTCAGGGTGAGAGAATCTTTGTATAGTTTCCATGTTTCCGCCCAGCACCCACCACTAGTCCACCTGATGCTGCCCACTGGGGATTGGATTTTAGGGTCGATTGCATGGCCATACACAGAGACCTTTTCACTCACTCCATATCACCCTTAGGTAAAGCTCAATTACTAAGTGTTATTATTAGAAATTATCTGCAGTGAAAAAGCTTTTCATTATGGGGGAAAATACTGAATTCCAAAGAGCAACCATAATAGAATACCAAAATGTATCTTCCAAAAAAAGGAGAAGGTAGTTAAATGACATTAAATACAAAACATCAGAAGTTAAATCCTTGAAATCTACCCCTGGCAGCCATTTGTCCCTCATGTGGCAATACATCACATAAGCTAAAGCATTTTGGTGATATATTGCTCTAATACATCCCAGGGAGTGCATTCACAGAGCATATTAGTGCAATGCATTATCGCTAGGGGTGGCAGTGTGGTGCTCAGGCAGCAGTGTATGGCCTGGAAGGTATTGAGTGTCACTTCAGCTCCTGCCATGCAAGCCTGGGAGAAGCTGGGGATCCCCTGATTCAAATGACTATGCAGGTACCAAGGCAAGTGTGCTGCACAATCTGTGAGCTATTCACGAAGACTGGACTCCTGTTGGCTCTCAGAAAATATAAAGAAAAAGCTCAGAGAACTATAGCATCGTCAATGGAATCCCTGACAGTGCAGTGGAGCAATTTATTCAATGCCATTCCCTTTGGAAACTGTACTTCTTAGATTTTGTAGAGTGATCTTGGGTGAAGTTAATATTTGGATTTCTCTCCTGTGTAGATATTAGGAGACCTTAGAGAGCTGGAGTGGGATGATGTTACAGTTTGATACTTCCTTTATGTATGCATCTAACCTCTTCTGTTTGAAGTTAATTTGATTTTGCCTGCATAGCAAAGGAGCCTTGGGAGATGATTTTTTTTTTATTATTAGAGATATGCTGAACCATTCAGTTTCCAAACTTGCAAACTGGAGGAAATTGAAAAGTCCTTGAAGACTGAGCTTTTGGTGCATACCCAAATTTCACTTCAGATCGTTTTCTGGACAAAAGTCCGTATCTTAGGTGGTTTTGAGGGACGTCTTCTTACAATCATTTGACATTTTAAGTGAGATGTCCATTAACTTATTCTATTTTTTTGGTTAGATGGCATCTTGTACTGCTTACTTTTACTGGCATTTTTACAGAAACAGATGCTCTCATCTCTGTGTCTGTTGACACAGTGATGGAGAAGAGAAAAGGTGGACTACACTATAAGATAAACACAAATCTTATATCGGTAGAATAAAGCAAAACCTGTTGCTATCAAGTAGTTTTCAACACATGAAGACCCTAATGTTATAGAGTGAAACTGTACCATAGGGTTCTTTTTTTGTTTTTAAACTTTTATTGTGAATTGAATGATTAGTTTACATGGGGCAACATCAGTTTTACACTCATCATTTCATTGCAATGATTACAATCTCCTCTGTGCATCATCATTCAACAGTATTTGCTTTTATTCCCTCTCTCTTTTTGGGGGGTGGGGAGATGTACACAAAATCACTCAGGAATATATAATCATTTAAACCACCACAGGACACGTTCTGCAAGCCTGCCCCCTGTCCACTAGCACCTGGCTGTCAGCACACAGCCTTTCTCTTTCCATGAGTTGAGTACTTAGCTGCTCTCTCTCTCTCTCTTCAGGCTCTCAACTCTGCCTCCATCAATTGTGTCAATGCTTCTCTAGATAGGGTCCTGCATCCCGCTCATGCTCTTCTCCTTTGATGGTCCTAGGGTTCTCTGTTCCTGGACTGTAAGGTTACAAAACTTCTACCTTTACTGTTGTGACAGTTGCAATTAGTTATGCTAACAATTAATCACTACTGAATCATAAGAATCGTATCCCCATCTCTTTTAACCAGACTCATCGAGACAAGATGAAAACTGTTAAGTGGGGATTCTACCTTCCGTCACACACTCTTAAACTAAACTCCCTCTTGAAAACTTGTAAGCCAGTCATTTCATACCTTTATAGCCCTTCCCATTTTAGGTAGACAATGTCTTAGTTGCTCATCCCTGTCAACCCTGTATACAGAGAGGATCAGATTGATTTTGAATGTGAAGACTCCTTCACTTTCAGTTGGTATTTTGAGCTACTACATCCATAAGTGTAGGGCAAGTTCATCAAATTGTAGCAGTTTACACTGATTTCCTCTTATCAAAAAAAAAAAAGATTTTTGTTTTCTTTCTTTTATCTTCCTCTGGTTGAGTTCTTTTCATTGAGCCATTGAAGCCAGTTTGAATGCACACTATCTACAAGTTTGGACATTCTTGTACATCTCCCCTCACTTCACATCAGCTGGGTGTTTCGCTCTCACCTCTAGCCCTCTGTGACTATGTCCTTGCCCATAGGTTCAGGAGTCCACCGGTCTCACTATGCTTTGTACCAACCAGTCCCTCCTTATCTCTCTCTCATCTCCAAGTAGACAGAATGTCCCATAGGGTTTTCTTTTGTATTTTTCTATAATTTTTATGGAAGCAAATCACTAAGTCTTTCTTTTGTGACTGGGTAGATTCAAACCACCAAACTTTTGGTTACCAGTTTAATTCAAACCATTTGTGCCACCCGGGGACCTCTAACAGTAGAATGCTGTCTTTATGGGCCATGGAGTTGATTCTAACTCATAGTTATCCCTACTGACAATATGTCCAAAGTATGTGAGATGAAGTCTCGCCATCTTTACTTCTAAGGAATATTCTGGCTGTACTTCTTTCAAAACAGATTTGCTTGTTCTTCTGGTATTCCATACTAATCCAATATTCTTCACCAGCACTATAATCCAATGCATTGATTCTTCTTTGATCTTTATTCATATTGTCCAACATTCACATGCATATGAGGTGATTGAAAATATCATGACTTGAAGCAGGGGCTCGTTAGTTCTCACAGTGATATCTTTGCTTTTTACAGTTTAAAGAAATCTTTTGCAACAATTCCCGATGCACTATATTGACAGATTTTCATATTGTGTGTTGTTAATGAGTTTTCCTGCTATCTTGATGCCATATTTGACTTCATATGCCATAGCTTCTCAGATTATTTGCTCAGCATATAGATTGAATATACATGATAAAAGGATGTACCTAGATGCAGGTACATTTGCATGTACCCTTCCTCATCCCAAAATACATAGCATTCCTTTGTTCTGTTCAAATAACTGCCTCTTGTTCCATATGAACTGCCTGCAGATACATATGTGTACAATTATGTGTTCTGGAATTTACATTCTTTACAATGCCACTCATGATTTGTTATGATCCAACAGTTGCATGATAGTAGGATTAGGCAGGTGAGAAATCTATATTGTTAACACCTTAACCCTTATTCCAATATATGATAAAAACCTAAATCCTCCATCATATCTTAGGAAACTGCTCAATTTCACATCCTTTTGGGCTCCATCCCCAATGAGCTGTAGTTTCATTCCTAATATTTAATTGCTTCATGTTTTTGTAAGTGAATTATAATGACCTTATCCATAGCACAATGAGATTTGCCTGGCCCTGTACCATCTTTATGACCATTGGTATGTTTGAACCCATTTTAGTGGACTTGGGACTTTTCAGACCTGGATAACATATTCAGAGCATTTTCCTATTCTCAGAGAAAACCTAGCTGGTAGCCAATACTGATACAATGCCTAAGCCTCTGGCCAAATTTTTTTTTTTTTTTTTTTTTAAGTGAGCATCTGGTTCTTTTGACTATGATGTTCAGTCATTGCTGTGGTCTTTAAATTTATTTAATTATTATTTCTTAACGAAAATGGATGAACTAATTGTACCTTTCCAGATCTTATAAATATAATTTTAGACAGATCTCCATAAGTGAAAGGGGAAAACAAAGTGAGAAACTATATTGGACTCTATTTTGGTTTTCCTAGCAGTTAGCAAAAGGAGCTCTGGTAGCGTAGTGGTTACGAATCGGGCTGTGAACCGTAAGGTCAGCAGTTGGAAACTACCAGCTGTTCCACGGGAGAAAGATGAGGCTTTCTGCTCCCGTAAAGATTTACAGCCTCGGAAACCCTGTACAGGGTCGCTATGAGTAGTAACTGACTCCACGGCACATAACAACAACAACAGCACTTAGCAAAAATTTCCAAACAGTCAATGAATTTAAGCACATCATCTGTCTCTGAAAGAGGGCAAGCCCATTCCTGTTTCACTCCAGAAATTGTGAGGCATTTCCCCTTCCTCCATCCATGCACCACTTGAGATACCTGGAGGCAACATTCATTTGATCTTTGACACAAAAGTCAGTTTTCTGTGAATTGTGTTTGGTTTTGGTCTACGTGTTTTTGTATTTTAGTGAATTTTCCTTGGCAAAAGTCCTGTTCCTGCCTGGAAGCTGATTGAGCTTCCGTAGAGCCAATATGTTTCTCAGTTCTCCTATTTAAATGCTGCCAAGGATTTCCTAACTTGTGCCATGAGAAATTCAGCAGCACATAAAACCCCATTCATTAAATAAACAGTTAACTAAGCAACCCCTGGCAAAAGCCACAACCCATCTGACATCTGAAGCATCCAGGGCCTTCCAGAGGAAATAATTAAAAAACTCATTAAGAAGAAATACGTTAGTGCTTAGGAGTCATAATTGAAAACTAACAGTTTCCCAACCTAGGTTCTCTATACTTTTTGGCCTGTATACTTTTGGGGGTTCTTGAAATTAGAAATGAAGAATGTGATCAGTATTTCAACAAACCTAGTAAAAGGCATCCTGGTGTGGTACTGTAGGATAAGCACTTGACTGCTAACCGAAAGGTTAATGGTTCAAACCCAACAATGGCTTCTCAAACCCCTATGTAGTGTTGCTATGAGTCAGAACAGACTCAATGGTACTTAACAACGTCAGCAACAAGCAAAAGCCACATAATTAACTACTCTTGTTGTTTGTTGTTAGGTATTGTTGAGTTGTTGCTGTCCTGGTGTTATGCTGTGGGTTAATGTGTCAGACTGCAAAATCGTTTGAACTGCAAGGTTGGTGGTTCAATCTCAGCAGCTGCTCCTTGGAAACCCTATACAGGGTCACTATGGGATGGAATCAACTTGGTGGCACTTAACAACAAGGACAGAAATGCACAACCAAAGGAAACACTGCTGGGTCTTTGGCCATCCTCACAATTGTTATGTTTTAGCCCATTATTTCGAACACTGCGTCAATTCATCTCCTTGGAGGCCTTGCCGTCTTTTTCACTGACCCCTCTATTTGTGGACTCTACTCTTAGAGCAAGCTAAATAACAGAATTATTTGCACCGGGCTATTCTTCTAGTCCTGGTGTGGCATTGTAAGATAAGCATTGGACTGCTGGTTGGCAGTCCCACAATGGCACTTAACAACAATTTTCTATTACCCTAGTCACTTTAGTGGAAATCAAGGCATCCAGTATTAGTTGCCAGAGAATCAAATTGGATTCATCATGAGCCCATGTGTATCAGAATAGAATTGTGACTCACAAGGTTTTCTATGGTAGATTTTTTTGGGAATAGATCCTTGACTATTTCTTCTGAGGTGCCTCTTTCATTGTTGTTGTTAAGTGCCATTGAGTCAATTTCAACTTGTAGCAACCCTGTATGGTGTTTCCAAGAAGCAGCTGGTGGATTTGAACTGCTGACCTCCTTGTGGTTCACAGTCCAATGCTGATCCTACAGCACCATACCAGGAGGTGCCTCTAGGTGAATCCAAACCTCCAAACTTTCATTTACCACTCAAGCACCTTGGAGAAAAGTTTAGCTAGTGGTGTTTTGTTTTTAATGTTTTGTTGTGAATTATGTGATAGTTTACATAGGAGAACATTAGCTTTACATTTATCCTATCGTATTTCATTTCATTGCCATGATTACAATCCCCATCATCAACCATCCAAAGGGTATACCTGGAAGCCTGCCCCCCCTCCCCTCCCGCCAACCCGGTTATCAGCACACAGTCCCTCTCCCTCTCTTGGTCTAAAGTCCCCTCTCCCTTCCTGAATTCAGTGTCCCCAGCTGCTCCATCTCTCCATGTCATCATCTCTATCTCATCTCTGGGGTCACTGCTTCTCTGGGTAGGGTCCCGCTCATTGTTCTTCTCCCTTGATAGTCCCAGGGACCTCCGCTCCTAGACTGCAAAGTTAATCACTCCCCTCCTTTTGCTACAAATCATCTACCTTTACATTTACAACCCTCACAGTCAGTCTTGATAATAATTATTTACTATTTTATCACAAGAGACCTATCCACATCCCTTTCATCAGCCCTCCCAAGACAGATTGGATACTACTCCACGGAGATTCTACCTTCCTCCGCCCCCCTGGATCTAGGTTCCCTCTTGAAAGCTTGTAAGCCAGTCACTTATTGCCTTTGTAGTCCCTCCCTCCACCCCACCCCCCACCTCATTGCTAGTGGTTTATTTTTGAACCATCAGTTATTGAAAAGCCTGTGGAACACAGTTAAATTCTGACATAGAGGGAGTCACCATGTGTTGGGGTCAACTGAGGACAAGTATTTTGTTTGCTTTTTCAAATTCTTATATCAGTAGTCACTATCTTTCTTTGCTATTTGAAGGCCTTTGAAGAATGTATAAATAATCAAACTAAATATTCCTTAATACATACTCATTGTGTATTTAACAAAGTCTTTCAAAATATAGGGTATGTGGGAAATAAGAGATAGAGTTATGAAAACTGAGAAGTATTCATTGGACATTAAGACTCAGGAATGATTAATTAAAAATGCTTCTTTGCTTTTTATAGAAGTAGTCCTTTATTTAAATAAAAAGCACTTCCACTTATACTTTTAAGATCATAACAGTGACAGTAATGGCTACTCTGAACTGAATGATCAAGACTCAGTGGTACTTTGTATATGCTTAAATAAACTGCAAAAGAAGTATTCGTAACTTCATTTGATAAAGAAGAAAACTAGTCCAAAGACACTAAGGAACTTGCCCAAGGTTGTGTAACTAGTTAAGTAGCAGATCAGAAATTCAAACCTAGGGCTGTTTGCATCTAATTATTTATAATCTGTATTTCCACATAAATATATATGCATATACTTTTAAATTATAATGTGCTGCATTCGTAAGATACTATTAAAGTTACAGAACTAATTGACACATAACTTCTCAGGAACAAATCTACTTTGCAAAATCTTTTTACTGTGGTGCTAAAAATTGCAGCATCGACTGTCTTAAGACTGTCTTAAATATCAGCCGCTCCTAGTTCCATTGATGGTTCTCAGGTGGAGGTAAACTTGTGCAGTGAAGGCAGGCAGCCAGCACAGTAATCCAACAACTTGAGTAATTCATTTAATTAGCTAACCAGCTCCTGAAATCCCAAATTGACAATGCTTAATAAAGTCCTACCTTTTCACCTTTTCTCTCTCTCTCTCTCTCTCTCTTTTTTTTTTTTTTTTGGCTGAAACAGGGACTTTAACCATTATAAAACATTATAAAAACAGACCCATAGAAAGAAAATCCAACAACCATACATTTTCTTCCAAAATTTGGAGACAGGCAATTAGGTTCTGTCTTATTAACTTTTTACTGACTCTACATCTACCAGCTGTGTGGCCTCATGCAAATCACCTCAACTCTCTGAGCCATTTTTAAAAGGCGGTTCAGAGAATGCTTTGTTTTCTTTCTTACTAAGAATCATTTGTACAATCTATATTAACTGTCTATAATGAACTTTACCAGGTCTGGTGATTCCTGGAATAGTAAAATTTTGCTAAAGATAATTCAAAAACATTGACAGGGAAGTCCCTGTCAGAGCTTTGGGCCAGGTTCAGTGGAGGACTATGGAATGAGGAATATCATTGCTGACACCAGATGGATCTTGGCTGAAAGCAGAGAATACCAGAAAAATGTTTACCTGTGTTTTGTTTACTATGCAAAGGCTTTCGATTGTGTGGTTTATGACAAGCTATGGACGACATTGTGAAGAATGAGTTATTCCAGAACACTTAATTATGCTCATGAGGAAACTTGTACATAAATCAAGAGGCAGTTGTTCAAGGCACAAGGAAACACTGAATGGTTTAAAATTAGGAAAGATGTTTGGCAGAGGTGTATTCTTATACCATACTAATTCACTCTGTATGCTGAGGAAATAAATCAAGAACCTGGGTTATATGAAACATGGCATCAGGGTTGGTGGAAGATTCATTAACAACCTATGACATGCAGATGATACAACCTTGCTTGCTTAAAGTGAAGAGGACTTAAAATACTTACTGATGAAGATCAACGACCATAACCTTCAGTATGGGTTGCACTTCAAAGTAAAGGTAACAAAAATCCTCACCACTGGACCAATAATTAACATAAAAATAAATGGAAAAAAGATTGAAGGTGTTAAAGAATTCAATTTGTTCAAATCACCCATCAATACTCATGGAAACAGTAATTAAGAAATCAAACAATGTGTTGCACTAGGCAAATCTGCTGCACAAGACCTATTTAGTGTTTAAGAGGAGAAATGTCAGGATGAGACTAACGTGCACCTGATCCAAGTTATGGTGTTTTCAGTAACCTCATATGCATGTGAAAGTTGAACAATGAATAAAGAAGACCATTGAAGAATTGATGCAGTTGACTGATGGTGTTGGAGGAGAATATTAATAGTACCATGGACTGCCAAAACAAATCAGTGCTGGAAGGAGCATAGCCAGAATGCTTCTTAGAAGCCAAAATGACCAGACTTCATCTCTTAGACCTAGGGCATATTATCAGGAGGGAACAGTCCCTGGAGGAGGACATCATGCTTGGTAAAGTGAAGGGTCAGTGAAAATGAGGAAGACCACCATTGAAATGGGTTGGCACAGTGGCAGCAGCAATGGGATCAAGTGTAGCAATGATTGTGAAGTTGTCACAGGACCAGGCAGGGTTCTGTTCCTTTGTGCGTAAGTTCACAATGAGTCCGAACGATTCAATGGCACTTAACAACAACAACAATATACAGTCCACAGGCCAGATGTTCCCCACCCCTGCTGTATAGGGTTTTCAAAGAGTGTCTGTTGGGTTTGAACTGCCAACCCTTCAGTTAGCAATCCATTGCTTATCCTACAGTGCCATATCAGGACTCCTTAATATGTGTTGTTGTTGTTACGTACCGTCAATTCAGTTCTGACTTATAGCGACCCTGAATAGGGTTTCCAAGGAGTGGCTGGTGAGTTTGAACCACCAACCTTGTGGTTCACACCTATCTTGTGACCTAGTGCTTTATTCTACAGTGTCACACCAGGACTCCTTAATATGTGGTTGTGTTGTTGTAGTAAAGAATCATCAAATCTAACTCATAGCAACTCTGTATAGAGTTTCTGAGGAGTGGCTGGTGAGTTTTAACCTCCAGCTTTGCAATTCAGTAGAAAAGACAAGAATTATCCAAAGGTATATTGTGGTTCAAATCAAAAATTATTTTGGGCAAAGTTAATATGGATTTTCTCCTTGTAATTGAAGACAAGATATATTCAAATAGATTTAAAAGTTATACATGCACACATCCACATATCGTTGTTCTTAAATGTCTTAGAATCAATTCTAAGAAGCAGTTGATGGATTTGAACCAGCAACCTTATGGTTAGCAGTCTAGTGCTTATCCTACAGTGCCACTCTAGGACTCTGTCCATACATATAATCAAATAATAAATATTTTCTATGAAAAAATGTTTATTAAACTTTCTTGGGGGAGAATTTTCTAAGATTCAAGGCAATAAGCATAATTAAACAGTGATAGTTTAAAATGTTAATGATTTGTATAGTCCAAACAACATACATAATTTAATTGAAAATCAATGGGGAGAGTTTATACTATATAATAAAAGTAATATTTTATACTAATAGCCAATCTTTAGAAATATATGAATTTAAACTATGGATGGAGTTTCACAGAGTCCATGAGATTGGAAATTGAAAATTATGAGTCGCATAATCTAGGGCATGACATTTTGCTTGTATATTTTGTTATTATTAGTTCACAGCTATCATTCTTGGCTCGTGGGAAAACAAATTCCCTGAAAGAGAGATAAGAAGGAGAGGGGGAATAAGGGAGAAACAGAAGGAAAGAGTCAGAGAGAGAGAAGGAAAATGAGAGTGAGAGACAAAGATTAAAGAGACTGAAAAGAAAGCAGGAGAAAAATAAATGAAGGAAGGAAGAGAGAAAGAGAAGGGAGAAAAAAAAAGAATGAGAGAGAAAAAAGAAATTAAGGCAAAGGTAAACTGATGAAAGAAAAAAAGAGAAGAGATGAGAAGCGGAGGAAGGAAAGAGAGAAAGACAAAAAGGGAGAAAGAGAGCAAAAAAGCAAAAAGGAAGAAGAAGGACAGGAGAGAGGGAAGGAGAAAGTTATCTTTCTCTCACTGAGACTGTTGTTAAGGGCTACTACGGAGTCAGCTCCTACTCATAGTGACCCTGTATAGGATTTCTGAGGAGCAGCTGGTGACTTTGAACCAACAGCCTTATGGTTAGCAGTCCAGTGCTTATCCTACAGCGCTACACCCACTTTCACTGTCCCTGTTAGCAACATATGCTGCTTTGGAATAGAAACTTTAAACAAAAATTTATGATGTGTTACATTCTGCAAGATCATGAAGGTCTGACACTGAAAATATCTTCATCGCTTAGTTGCAAAATAGCAGGAAACATTGCAAGTTGATTGTTTTTAGTTAACTTTTTCAGTGTCTTTCTAAGTACTCTTAGGGGTGGTGGTGGTGGGTTTTCAAATTGCTGTAAGATTTTTTCCCCCTCCGGACTTTTCTTTTTATAAGTATCAGTTTATTGTGAAGTACAGTTTTAAAGTTGGAATAACCTTTAAAGTAATGGCTGTTCATTTGTAATGCTCAAGGGCTTCTCATAACCCTGGGCCTGTGGTAAGTGATGGTTCATTGCTCTTTCTTTTTCTTTTTTTGTAAATAACACAGTTGAAAGAACACTAAACACTAAACTCCCCAATACTTGTCAATGACCATAAATCAGTGACATCTGGGAGAGTCTCTGTTTTTCTGGACCTCATCTGAAAATCAGAGAATTGATCTAGCTTGCCACTTTCATTAAAGCAAATAAGCAAAAGGCAACAAAACAAGGATTTACATCTGAATGTTCGCATTATTGATATTTATAGTTCTTTTTTTTTTTCAACTCTTTCCTCCCAAAGGTGTCACTGTTGTTACCCACCCTCAAGTCATTTCTGACTCCTCATGACCCCGTATGTCCCGAGTAGAACTGCTCCTTTCAGAAGCAATTCAATACATAGACATGTCTTCCAAGACACCTGTGGATGGGTTCGAACCTCTTGGCTTGTAGTCCAGCACTGAACTCTGTACCATCAAGGTACTCCTTGAAAGGCATTATCAAAGTAAAACCCAAACATGTTGCTGTTGAGTCAACTCTGACTCATAGGGATGCTGTTGTTGTTGTTGTTAAGTGCGATCAAGTCTGTTCTGACCCACTGTGACCCTGTATAGGGTTTCCGAGGAGTGGCAGTTATAGCAAAGTTGTAAGTTTGTGATAGCAGACCACTTCTTTCTACCACGGAGCAGCTGGAGGATTCAAACTGACCACTTTTCAGTTTGTAGCCTAGCACTTTATCACTGCATTACCGGGGCTCCTCAAGAGACATTACTGAACCTTTAAAACAGTAACCAGTAAGCCAGTGTTAGTGTATGTCAGTCATGGTGACCATGCATGTGTCCGAGTAGAATTGTGTTCTATGAAGTTTTCAATGTCTGACATTTCCCCCCAAAAAAAGTAGTTTTCCAAGGTACCTGGTTAGACTTGAACCTCCAACAGTTCATTTAGTATTCAGGCCTGATTGCACTATCAGGGACTCCTTTAAAAATGAAACGTACTGCCATCCACTCAATTCTGATTCCTAGTGACCCGATGTACGGTTTCCAAAGCTGTAAATCTTTATGGGAGTAGAAAACTCCTCTTTGTTCCATACATCAGCTGGTGGATTCAAACTACTGACCTGTGATTAACAACCCAACACATAACCCATTATGGTACCAGGGCTTCTTCCTTTAAAAAATAGATATTATTTAAAGGATGTCAAATCCTTTTATCACATACTCATTTGTCACTCAAAGCTTCATTAAATGGAGCTGCCAACCCAGAAGCAACAGTCTCTGAGCTCCCAGAGTTACCTTTCATAGTCAGTGCTCAGTGTTGTTTAAGTAACTTTTGGGCAGCTCACTGAATAG
Source organism: Chrysochloris asiatica (assembly GCF_000296735.1). NCBI lineage: Eukaryota > Metazoa > Chordata > Mammalia > Afrosoricida > Chrysochloridae > Chrysochloris > Chrysochloris asiatica. The sequence goes on along the minus strand of NW_006408542.1, from coordinate 26,383,137 downwards.
TGGAATGAAGTGTTTCCCCATTCCTTCTTTTTATAAATAGGCTGTATTTAGTTGTGTTTGATAGAGACCCAGTAAACATGCTTCTTTATCTACAGTACATAAATTTAAAAAAAAAAAAAAAATTGTTATCTCTTCTTTTTAGTTTTTTTTTTAACTAATTTTTGGTCCAAGTTAAATGAATTACATGCCTTTCTTGAGAAATTATGTCATTGTAGTCTAATTGTTTAATTCCATAAATAATTCTGTGATTTTAAGTTGGGAAGGAATGACATATTTAGTTGAAACTTTTTATATGCACATAGTCTGTGAATAGGATTTAATTAAAACAACAATTTTTTTTTTATCTTTCAAATTTTTATCTCTTTATGTACCTCGATTTAAAATTAAATTTCCCCAAGGAAATTTTACTTTAAAAAATGCAACTGGCTAGTTTGACCAGGCCTTGAAAACATCTTACAATTATTTCAGCATCCTCTACCTTCCCTTGTCCACATTAATTTTCTATGGGGAATGAGGAAGCTTCATATGATAAGCGCTAGACTGCAAACCACAGGATCCACAGTTCAAACCGACCAGCCACTCTGCTGGAGAAAGATGAAGCATTCTGCTTTCTTGAAGACTTAAAAAACCTGAGAAACCCTATATCAGGTCCCTTTGAGTCAGAATTGATTACACTGCACTTAACAACACCTTCCCTTGTCCTCATTAATTTCCTATAGCTCCATAGAGGTGGCACAGATGGTTTATGCTCAGCTACTAACTGGAAACTTGGGCTTTGAATTCACCCAGTGGCATCCTAAAAGAACAATCTGATGATGTAATTCCTTAAGATTTTAAGGTTACTTACTTTGAAAATCTTATGTATCTCAATGGTTTGATTTCCATTACGCTTAGGCTCACCTTGAGTTGGAGGTAAATTTGACAGAGTCCTGGTGTAGTGCTCTGGTAGCGTAGTTGTTACAAATCGGGCTGCGAACCTTAAGGTCAGCAGTTCGAAACTACCAGCCGTTCTGTGGGAGAAAGATGAGGTTTTCTACTCCCATAAAGATTTACACCCTCAGAAACCCTGTACAGGGTCGCTATGGGTCAGAACCGACTCGATGGCACTTAACAACAACAACTGGTGTGGTGCTGCGGGCTAATGTGTCAGACTGCAAAGTCATTCGAACTGCAAGTTTGGTGGTTCAGGCTCACCAGCTGCTCCTTGGAAACCCTATACAGGGTTGTTATGGGTCAGAATTGACTCAACGGCACTTAACAACAACAACAATAATATAGGTGAAGGGACACCTGCTTCATGTGGGTACATTCACATTATAGGTGACAATTTCCATGGTGTGTTCTCTAGAGAAGCAAAACCAGTGAAACATGCATTTATATATAAAGAGAGGGCTATATCTAGGAAAAGGAGCTCTGGTAGCGTAGTGGTTACGAATCGGGCTGCAAACCTTAAGGTCAGCGGTTCGAAACTACCAGCCGCTCCGCGGGAGAAAGATGAGGCTTTCTACTCCCGTAAAGATTTACACCCTCGGAAACCCTGTACAGGGTCGCTATGGGTTGGAACCGACTCAATGGCACTTAACAACAACAACAACATATCTAGGAAATGGCTCACACAGGTGTAGAGGTGGGTAAGTCCCAAGTCTTCTCATGAGATGTCAGGCTGCAGGCTTCTGACCCATGTACCTGAAGGGCTAATGAACCAAAATTGGCTGGTCAGAGGCCTGGCAGGCCTGGCAGGTAACTATCTCTATATCCTGCCAGGAACACTGAAGATAATTATTATTATTTTTTTTTTTAAGTCACACGCCTTCCTTTGGAATGTGTGCTAAGCTCATAAATTCAAAAAAAAAAAAAATTTAGCCATTAAATTTTTGCTACCAAATGAGGAGTAATAGCACCTGTGTTTTAGTCATGGATTCATGAATATTTGAAATAATCAAATGCAACTAATATGTATATTTTAGAGTAGTATACATGATGCATGTATCTTATCTCCCTCTCTCTATCTATTCATATATACCTATAGAAATGGACCATATTTCTAATGGTTGTGTGCACATTTTCTTGATATGAGTTGCACCATAATTAACATACAATAGAATCTATGAGAGCTGAAACTCAGCAAGAATGCCTTATCAACCTTTGACAGGTGCAATCCTAACTACTTTTCTATCATCTGTTTTAGTGGAGAGTATTTGAGTTGTTCTCTGACAGGGTTCTGGTTTTCACAGGTGTTATTGTACATTATATTTATAGAATAATGCATAATCTATGTGTGTATAGTTTACACTTTACCAATGGATATACTAGTATCAGATGTTTATGAAAAATTAAACTTGTTTCTTTTCAGTAACTGATATTCTATTAGATGGAATACATGCATAAAGGATGAAACTTTCATTTTTTAAATTAAGTTCCTTGTCTTAGTCTATGCTTAAAAATGTAGCTGATGGTATTGAAAGTGTGAATATTTAAAATCATTTCAGAATGAGTATGTAAATAATATTGGGAATAAAAGTTGTAGTACTTCCTACTTGCTGGGGTAGACTTTGTACTTTTTACTTATTAGCTACTCCTAGATATTATTTCAAAACAAAGGCACTGCTCTAAAGTGAAGATATATGGACAGAACACAGAAGAAGAAAATTCAGACGACTGTGATAAGTATTCTCACTGTATCTTAAGAATTGTTGTTTTGTGCCCTCCAGTCAGGATTAACTCATGTTGTTGTTAAGTGCTGTCGAGTTGGTCTGACTCATAACAACCCTGTATAGAGTTTCCAAGATATATATATATATCTTGGTTGGTTAAGCTCACCAGCTGCTCCTCAGAAGTAGAACTCTTACAGAGTCTCTATGGGTCGGAATTGACTCAACGGCACTTTACAACAACAACAAAGTGTGGCTCTGTGGGCTAATGCATCAGACTGCAAAGTCGTTTGAACCGGTCAGTCGTTCAAGCTCACCAGCTGGTCCTTGGCAACCCTATACAGGGTTGCTATGGGTCAGAATTGACTCGACAGTCCTTAACAACAACAATATATATATATAGTTGTTATACACACACACACATATATATATCTTTGCGGGAGCAGACAGTCCCACCTTTCCTGAGAAGTGTCTGGTGGGCTTGAACAGCCAACCTTGTGGTTCCCAGTTCCCAGTTCAATGCTTATCCTTGAAACCACCATGCTTCTACTCACAGAGATGCTATGGAGGGTTTTTTAATGTGGCTGATGGGTTTGAACAGTCAGACCTTGTAGTTAGCAGTCAAGGGCTTATCCTACAGTACCACAGTTAGTGTTAAATACATTTAGAACAAAGAAAGAAACATAAATACAAAAACAAACAAAACAAAAATCTAAAGCCATAAAACCCTTACATAATTCTTAAACCCAACGAAGACACATTTTAATCTGTAGGCATATGGAAAAGTAGTCTTCTCTATTGTGATATTTGCATCATTTAGAGATATTTTCGTACATATAAATGGAAGGAAAAAAATACATCTTGGGAGGAATTATCTATATAACTAATAACAAGGTCATCTGTTTGCATCGTGACAAATAGCTGTTTGATGCTGAATCTCCTACTTGGCACCTGCTCCCCAAACTTAAGTGAAATTCCCTGCTGCAATAAAAATAGAGTTAGACATTAATATCATGTTCACATGTTCAGACAGAGTATTAGACATGAAGTGGGCACTTTCATATACTTATGGAGTCCTGGTGTGGCACTGTAGGATAAAGCCCTAGACTGCAAGGTTGGCAGTTCAAACCCACCAATCGCTCCTTGAAAACTCTATACAGGACCACTATGAGTCAAAGCTACTCAACGGCCCTTAACAACACCAACAACATAGCTGGTGTGATGCTGTAGGATAATGCTCTAGGTAATATGCCAGGTATAGATATAGATAACAACTCTGGAAACTGCCTTAATACATATAAAGTTCTTGAAACCTGTGCCAATCGTATGTATTGCAGAGTAGAACTGTGCTCCCTAGAGTTTTCAAGTCTGTGACCTTTTAGAAGCAGATCATTAAGCCTTTTTCTGAGGCAGCTTTGGGTGGGATTGAACCATTAACTTTTGGTTAGTAGTTAAGCATGGAACCTTTTACATCATCCAGTCATTCCTGGCAGAAAGTAAACAACACCCAGTAAATGCTAACACCTGCTTGTTAGTGTTGTTGTTCACTAGCTACAGAACACCTTCTATGGGTGAAAGTAGAACTCAGGAGTGTTTGCCTTCTGTGTATTTCTGCATAAAGAAATTTAAGTACAGAATTCTACTGTGTTCCTCAGACTGTAATGTAAACAGAATGATTAGAAAGAAAACTTCATTGCTAAATCCTTTTGATTCTGCTGGTTGTAGAATCTATTCATTTCTTTAAAACACTATCTATTATGTGCTCTATTTGCTGTTATCCTTGTTACGGTATTTAATTTTACAACTCCTTTAATTCCATGTAAAGATATTAATGTTGATAATGGTAACAATAACAGAAATAGCAGCAGCTAATATTTTCTTGATTCTTTGATTCTAGCTCATGTGTTCATTTTACTACCTTACACTAACATAGCTAACGTAGAAACACAGTAATCAATGTAGGTTAATGAATTTATGAGCCTTGATGAAATTGTTTAGCTATAATGTATATTTATGACAAAATATATATAATCTGAGTGGAAAATCTGTTTTCACTGGTTTACTTATTTAATGCATACCTGTGCCCTATGGAAAGGGCCTTCCTATTGGCTCTCAGGGCTTTAATACCATCTGTGCAAACTGTAGATGGATAGAATCCTTGAGACATGTCTGTGTACCTAAAGACTGCGTGAACATTCTCTTTTTTGCAACATCTCAGAATGGGGATTAATGAACTGGCTTCAAAAGCCAAACTTGGAAAACCAGAAAAATAGTGAGAACAATGGGCCATTTTGTTTTTAATCTGTTTCCCTAAATCATGTAGATTAAGGGAAAAGTCAAGAATTCATGTATGACCCGCCTTTCCATTGGAGATGCCCTTTTAGAAATGAAGAAATGAGACACAAACAAGTTAGGCAATGTGACTTAAATGACACTTTTGTGATTGAACAAATTCGAGCCTATTCCTACATTTAACCCTTTGCTCCCCTTTTCAGAATAGATATCAAGATCAAATCATTGAGTGATTGTCTACCTCAAATTTCAAGTTTAGGAATTAAAACAAGGAACATATTACTCTGTATTCTCACAAAGTTAAGTAGTGGGATTTAAAAAATCCTAACAAGTGATTGTTAAAAGGTAAATGACCATTGTAGCAATGTGTTAAATTTATATGACAGCTTAAAAAATCAATTCTAAAGTCTCTTTCAAATTTTCTAGACCTTTTGTATTTAAGAGAAAAGCCCATGAAGCAAAGAAATGAAATTCAACATTTTAAATTGCTCTTCAAAACCAAACAATATTTCAAAATAAATATTTAGTCTAGAAACAGATTCCAATGAGTGTAGAATCATATTATCACCAATTGTTAAGATGATAGGGTATAGAGAGATTCACCAAAAGTTGACAATAATAAAAAAGTACAACTTTCAGTATAAATAAGAAGATACATGAATAAATATAAAATCATTCCATTATTTCAGAAAACAGCAAAAATAGCTTCTTGTTGTTACGTGTCGTCGAATCAGTTTCAACTCATAGCAGTGTTGTAGAGGGTTTCCCAGAAGTGGCTGGTGGGTTTGAACTGCCAACCTAGCGATTAGCAATCTGGTGTTTAGCAATCTGTAGTACCACACCAGGACTCCCAAAATAGCTTACACAATTTTCAGAATTAGAGTATTTACTAGCTATTCCATAGTCTAATTGAGGTATAGTCAGATGATTTTAAAAAAGTGTAACTTTAGAAAAAAGTAGGATAATTATGAAATGTGGCTCACATGAGGTAATGGTGTAACTCTGAGAGCAATCAAACGCCCTATCCAAACTTGGTTTTCTGATTTTGAGACAGTCTTTCAAAGAATACAAAATGAGGCAAGAAAAATACGTTATGCTACTCCACAAAATGGAGTCCTGGTGTGGCGTTGTGGTTTAATGCACTAGACCATAAATCCGTTTGAAGGTCTGCAGTTCAAACTCACCAGCGCCTCCTCAGAAACCCTATACAGGGTCGCTATGGGTTGGAAGCAACTCGACAGCACTTAACAACAACTCCTCAAAATAGTGCTTCTGGGAAAAGGATTCCACCTCTGAAGAGTTTTAACTCAGGCATTTTTCACTCTAACACTAATTTACCATTACCTTAGAAGATGAGTTTAAAGATAAAATTTTCCAATACATAGGTCACCTTGTAATTTATGCACTGGGTATGCACAGAAGTTCCCACATTTTTGTTTAGAAACAGGCAAAAAAAGTATACTAGGTTATCAAATTGCTGCACAATATCATGGTCTACTGACTTGGAACTGTGTTTCTAAATATTGTTCTTAATAATAGTTTCTGATCTGGAAGCTGGGTTTAAAAAGTGAAGGAATAATGCGCTGAACTGTGAGCAAATATTTATTAAGTTTCTACTCTGTGACAGGGCCCTAGTATGGCACTGTTTTATAAATATTAGACTGCTAACCATGCTAGCCACAATATCTGCAGCTTAAATTGACCAGCGGCTCTCAGAAACCCTATACAGTGTTAGTATGAGTCAGAACCAACTCAGTGGCGCATAACAGCCCTGTGAGAGGTACAGATCTTGGTGATGGGCTAGAGTGAGCCTGGTCCCTGTTCACATAAAGCATAAATTCTATTGGAGATGGTTTGGCACTGTAGCATTCTACCACAATGTTGGTTTAAACCACAAGGTTGGTGGTTCCACACCCCAGTCACTCCTTAGAAACCCTATGCAGGGTCACTATGAGTCGAACAAATGTGTTGACTCTTAGCAACAATAGCATGGCTAATAATAATATGATCTAGGAAACTATCTTCATTTGCTGAACTTTCCCACCCCAAGGCATCCAATTCACTCCTGGTATTATAAATCTCTCATTGAAATATTGTCCCCCAATTTTTCTACCCCACATAATTTAAGTTTTTAGTGACTGATATCAGATTAATGAAACAATATATCCAGTCTCACATCAGACTCACCAAATCTTTTACTGTAGCTCCCTTGCACAGGTGATGGATTAGCATGGATTTACAGAGTCTTCTGCACCAATTAGTTCAGAAAATAATAAGTCCTGATCAATGTCTATATAGAAAGAATTTCCAAATAATAAAATAAATCAATTTACAACAGGTTTGAGGAGCATGAGAGGTTATAAAACTTGCAAAATCCTCCATGAAAAGCATTTTCCCCAATTCTAAAGATATCCAAAGAAAGACAATCCTAAATCAACTTTCCCAGGGCTTAATAGCTCTTTCTCCTTTCAAGAGAGTTTTCTTAAGAATTACTATAATTCCTTTTTGTCATTGCTTAATTTTAGTGTCTCTTCTTTTGTTGTCACTAGATCATATTTCTTGTTAAACCATAATATATATTTGTTCAAAGCATAAGGGATATCATGTACTTTATAATAATCCTTCTTCAAGATAAAGGTAAACTAAATAGCAGATCCAGCATTGGACTTATTTAACTGGCACATATCAAGTGTAAGATAGCAATTATATATGTGGTATCTTCATTTTTAAACCTTTTTGTACAGTGGATTGGAGTCCTGATGTGGTGCTGTGGGGTGAGCAGTGGACTGCTAACTTTAAGGTTGTCAGTTCAAACCCAACAGCCACTCCTCAGAAGCCCTATAAAGGGTCTCTGCAAGTCAAAACCAACTTGACGGCACTTAACAACATTAGCAATAGTATGTGTATGTCTATCATTACATGATGATAAAGGTGATGATGATTTTAATGGTGACTGATGTTTATTAAAATCTCACAGATTTCCTAGCATTGGATTGATTGCCTTTATCTAGATTTCTTACTTAAATAGTTTTTTAATTTAATTATTATAATGATCCTATGATATTGGTATTATTATTATTATCCACTTCTGCAGGAGGAAAAACAAGCTTAGAGTAATCCCACAATTAAGTAATACCAGACCCAATATTTTTACTAAGAGAATCAGATTCCAGAGCTTTTTCTCTTAACCAGTCTGAAAAACAAAAGTATGTATTAATAAATCACATCAGGAAACTCACCAACCAAACTAGCTGTTGACTCAGTTGGCCATAACTTTGAAAGAAGTGACTCTTGTGTTGACTTTGTTAACTTAGGAGCAATAATCAGATACCAGCTGTTTGTTGTTGATGTAGTATGTATGTATGTAACTATGTTTTTGCATGTTAATAAAGAAGATAAAAATCTGGCAATATTGGCTGCTGTGGAATGTTGATTATCACTTTAACAGAGTTTTTCTAGACATGAAAAGCTAATTCATTCTTAAACCAGTATGACCTTATATTTTAGAAATGTAATTATTCATGGTATGCATTTTGTAGAGAAAGGGCAAATTTTGTTCTTTAACCTTCTGTCAAAATACCTCCAAATGTATTTATTTGTTATGAAAGCAGATACATGATATTGTGAACCTAGCCAGTGGATTTACCTTGTGTGTTATTTGGAGTCCAAAATCATTAATAAGTGATCAAAACCTCTCAGCCAGTTAGATGAAATGCCTTAGAATGTGACAATGCAGGATAAACTTTGCTAAGTATTTGTGCAAATTAAGTGGGACACCCATAAGAGGTTGAATGCATTCAGAAGGAACACTACATTCCAGTAGCTATAAATGCAGATAGAATAAGAGAAACCTTTTTCCTCTTATGTATCATTATTTTTTTTAGTCAATTCAGGCTGTTTTCTAGCTCAGTTTTTTATAATTATCTTACAAAATCATTATGTACTGTGTATATATAGATTATAGGAAACATTCTGTAACCTACTACTCACTTATGACCATCATGGTATCTGTCATCTTACATATATAATAGAGAAAAATCTACTGTCTGACTCTATTGTGCATTAAAGTCATAAATCTGCCAGTAATAAATGCCAAGGTACAAGGTGAGAGTAATGCTGGCTGTAATGTTTACATGTCATTCTGTTTAGGTTCTGATTATCAGTGAGTTGGCAAGTATGAATGATGTAATTTGACAGTTATGTAACGATGTATTCATCTTCCATTTTGTGACCTAATGTGCTCATCCTCTGGTTACGTATAACAGCAATTTCTGCATAATGACCTAGTCTTTGGAACCTACCCATGTTGATAAGTGAAGAGCATTATATTTAAAGGAACTGATGAGTAAATGTTTCCAATTTTTAATACACTTGTTGTAGTGATGGGGAATCTGAAATATCATAATACTTATATTTAATAAAAGTATGGAACCCGACTAACAAAAACAAAATGGATTTTATAATTTCAAATTGGTGGTGGTGGGGTGGCATCACCATCAGTAGGTTCTGACTCATAACGACCCTGTGTAGGGTTTCTGAGGTTATAAATCTTTACAGGAGCAGAAAACTTTATCTTTCTCCCTTGGAGCCATTGGTGCATTCAAACTGCTGATCTTGCAGTTAGCAGCCCAATGCATAACCAACCCACTATGTTACCAGGACTCCTTATATGCAAATCAGACACCATAATAATATGCAGATTTATTCAAACTATTTGAGCGAACTACAGTTTGTTTATGTATGTGTCCACGCACGTTATTTAGATGAAGTTAAATTAGTGTAGTTATTGTTCAATGAGTTGATAAAATTTGACTAAATGTATTTGGCTGAAAATGTTTTTATACATGTAAATGAGCTAAATACTGTGTATTTTTCATGACCTATTTGCAAATCACATAAGCTGATAATGAGTCTATATGCCCTCGTTTCTCACTGATCTTCTCTGCCCACAGGTTGTGTATAAAAATAATGATGTAAGACTGGAATTATCTCGACTTGCCAAACAAGGAGACCCTAAAATGAAGATCCATGGAGTGGTGGCATTCAAATGTGAGAATGTGGCAACTTTGGACCCAATCACTTTTGAAACCCCAGAATCGTTCATCTCTTTGCCTAAATGGAATGCAAAGAAAACAGGCTCTATATCATTTGATTTCCGCACAACAGAGCCAAATGGCCTCATCTTATTTAGCCATGGCAAGCCAAGACACCAAAAAGATGCCAAGCATCCACAGATGATAAAGGTAGACTTCTTTGCAATTGAGATGCTGGATGGCCACCTCTACCTCCTCCTAGACATGGGGTCAGGTACTATCAAAATAAAAGCTCTGCAGAAGAAGGTGAATGATGGAGAATGGTATCATGTGGACTTCCAGAGGGATGGACGGTCAGGTAATTTATGATTTCTTTCTCTGATCTTTGACCTCTAGCATACTAATTACTCATTGCTAAGATATTAAATCAAAACATACTAAGTATCTTCTGCATTTCTATCTTTCGGGCAAAGAACATTTCTATTATTATTTATGTTTCATATCATGTAACTATCCAAAGGAACTAGATACTCATCATAATTGGACATCATGATGATGTCCCAGATGCTCAAATGGCTACCAGAATAGCTTCTTAAATGAACATTATTGAATAGTCAAGTACCAAACCTTGGAAGAGATTTTATCTTGAACTTTTATATGACAAAGTTTAGGATGATTTTTGTGTTTCCTTTGTTTTTAATTCCCAATGATCTCTTTTACTACTAGATGTTTAGAGGTATCTGAAGTGACAAATGTGATTTAAATGTTTTATTACTAAAGAGGAGGGTCAGTGAAAAAGAGGAAGACTCTTGATTATATGCTTTGACACGATGGCTGCCACAATGGACTCAAACATAACAAAGATTGACCGGGCCAGGCAGTGTTGTCTTCTATTGTACATAAGGTGGCAATGAGTTGGAACCCACTTGATGGAGCATAACAACAACAACAACACATTTTTGCATTTAATTGGCATAAAAATGTAATTGGGAAATTTTAAAACACCTCGAGTTTTACTGTTTATAAAATCAAAATAAATTTCTTATAAGATTTGGTACTTGATTACCTTAATGTTCATTTAAGATCATTTTTTGTGTGTGTCTGTATGTGTGTCCATACAGAGTGATTCACCCATAAAAATCTTAATCTAATACAATACATTCTTTATCAAAGGTGGATCTATGTCATGGAAAACACTGTAAAAAGTACAGTAGTATTTCAATGGAACAAGTAAAGCTGCTACCTTCCAAATTGCTTCCCTTTATGTACCATAAAAAATACATGAAATTTCACTAGCAAGAATTCATCCTCCTGGCTTCTTTTTGCTGCCTTTTATTTCTGAAGATACTGAGAAGGGCAGGGAATATTTCCCTAAAGAAACAGCATTTGCATTAAAATTTTGGAGTGGCACAGGAGTTGACTAGAGTTAACTTTGGAGGTAAAGTATCATCCAACATAGGAAATAGCATGGTGGGGATGGCAGAGTAGCAGGAAAATAGACAGTGAAATAGAAAAAGATAAGATTAATATGTTGTACGGTTTGTTGTTGTTAATTTCCAACACAGTGTGGTCCTGTTTAGGGTCTTCAAGGAGCTGTTGGTGGGTTTGAACAACAGACCTTGCAGTTAACAGTGCTTATCTTACAGTGTCACACCAAAACTCTGCTTTAGGTTTGTTGTTGTTGTTGTTAAGTGCCGTCGAGTCGGTTCCGACCCATAGCGACCCTGTACAGGGTTTCCAAGGGTGTAAATCTTTATGGGAGTAGAAAGCCTCATCTTTCTCCCACGGAGCGGCTGGTAGTTTCGAACCACTGACCTTAAGGTTCGCAGCCCGATTCGTAACCACTAGCTACCTGATATTTCTTTGGAGTTTCTGGGTGGTGCAAACAGTTATTGTGCTCAGTTGCTAACCCAAAGGTTACAGGTTCAGATCTACCCAGAGGTACCTCAGAAGAAAAGCCTGATGGTCTATTTCTGAAAAGCCAGCCAATTAAAATGAAGTGCAGGTCTCCTCTGACACACATGGCGTTGCCGTATATTGTTATAACTTGTTAAAAAAAAAAAAAAAAAACACCAATTATTCTTTTATTGTCTTCCCCTAGTACATCTATGCTATGATGGTCCCTTTAGTTTAGAAATCAAAATTATCTTCTTATAACAGAAGATAACTGAATTTAGACCCAGTCACCCTCCACCTCCTCTCATTCTCTCATTTGCTTAAATACACGACTGTCCACTCTGGGTTTTCTATTAAACAGCAGGGTAAGGGTAGTCAAGGCATTTTCTGTGGGATTCTTCACCTGTAAAAGGCCAACTGGGGAGAACCGAGTGAAGTGAAATCAACAGAGATGCAGCCTGCTTGTATTCCACTCTCCAGGTGACACTGATGATCTTCTTTCCTAGCTAATAATCGTTACTTACTGTCCCATTTCAGAGGCGTTGTTCTGCAGTGCTGAGTTGATCTCTGTTCCTAGGCACTCACTAGCTTACTTAACCTTGCCTGCATTGTAACTATTTCCTATTTCTCTGTTATCCATGTCTTGTTCATTAGTCAAGAAGATTGTGCTTGCTTCTCTGAAATTATCTATTTTATCTAATAAATTAAAGTAATGGAATGTATGACATTGAGAGTGAGTTTGAGAAGAGGGTGTTTAGAAGAGAGGTCAGAACACACTGCTCTCATCCAAAGATATCTTAGAGACTACATTTCTGATTCATTCCTCTCTGGAAACCTGGTCTCCCTAAGTGTTCTTGTTTCCAGAAAGAGGTCCCCAAGGAAGATCAGTTACCATTTTGTGCAATCTGTGCTATTTTAATATTTTTTCTTCAGGTTCTTAGATGGCTGAGAGAAGACAGAAATAAGGGCTTTTCCTTCCTACTATATCATACTGAGTCCATTAGGAATTGCATTTTACTTTGCCCACTCTCACACACACACACACACACACACACACACACACACACACACCCTTTAAACTGGGCAAAGTTTATAGATGGGAGAAAGACTGAGTGTTGATCTCTGGCTCCCCTAGCATACTTCTGTGAATTTGCTACTTATAAACTTTAAAAAATAGGGAAAATAAGAATAAGAGAAGGGAGCATGGCCCACTGTTGTATTTTTTGGTATTAGCCTGTGGATAGCATAACATGTACTTAGAGTAAAATTTTGAAAATTATTTTCAAGAATAGATTTTTTTGTTTTAAATTTACGTTCCATAGCAATTTAAAACACAATAGATTAGATTCTGTAGTCATATCTTTGAACTTCTGAAGGACAAACAATATCAAACTTTGGATAAGCTGTATTTAATTTACATAGAAATGAGGATGTTTCCAATTATATAAAAGTAATGCATGGCCAATGTCAAAATTCTAGTAAATGCAGAAAGATGTAAAGAACAAAATGAAACTCTGCATAGTTTATTTAACAATGATGATTCATATCTGGATATTTCTTTGGAGTCTTTTCTCTATGTGAAAAGGTGTCTATCATATTTTCATATATAATGTACCCATGTAAATAGTGTATCACATGTACAACCACATAGCACTCATAGAAAACTAAAGAGTTAATAAGTGAGGGAATAGCTCAACTTGCAAAACTAGTATCATGCACATTATATTTGTGAAAAAATGCAGTATATGTGTGTGTGGTGTATATATATATACATATATACACCACACACACATATACTGTATATATATATATGTTGTTGTTGTTGTTGTTAAGTGCCGTCGAGTCGGTTCCGACCCATAGCGACCCTGTACAGGGTTTCCAAGGGTGTAAATCCTTACGGGAGTA
>NW_006408542.1:26357333-26369260 GCF_000296735.1 Chrysochloris asiatica | reverse complement strand
GGATGTGCATTTATAAATATAAACATCTTTGTGTATCTGTATATGCATGCATATGTGCATATATGTTTATTATATACACACACATGCCTACACACAAGGAGAAAACCTTTGGTGGGGTGTCTCATTTAAGTAGACAGTGTTTGGATGGCTTATTGCACTAAAGATTAAATAGATACTACTAATCCTTAAAGAAAATAAAACTTACTTGCCCTCTTTAATTCATCTAAATTGTCAGTAGTGTATTAACTGCCTGGTTTAAACCATCATTAGGTAAGGTCAAAATCAGAGAACATCTAACTTAAAGGGATCAAATATGAATAGAAAGAAGAAAAACATGCTTTCAGAGAGTAATTTTTGTACTTAAGAAAACAAAACTAATAAAGCATGACTTTTTTTTTTTTTGTAATCAAATGGAAAGATTTATGTTACGATGCTTGGTGATGTTTTGATGACAAAGTGCTTTTATGTAATTAAAATTTCAGATTCATGAATTGGAACAAACAATATGAAAAACCAAAACTCATTCACTAAACTAAGTTCTATCCTTTATTAAATGGGAACAAAAAAGGAGGACTCATATTATGTTGGCCTAGCTGAAGGGAATTTAATGTAATTTTAATAGCTGCAGCAGTTAATATTTTATATATAGTATTTTAATTAAATTCTATATTTGCACACTAAGTTGGTTTGGTATAGAGCAGCCTTTTAAAAATTGAATGAATGACTATGTTAACTTTCATTTTACTTAAATGGTATTTCTAACTTAGGCCAGTGAAATGCTAAGACTCATAGCTCAGTTAGAACTAAGAAACATGGAATTTGAAGAAATAATTCATTTTACCCACTTTCCATATCTCTTATAATCAGAGGCCATATGAAAGTTATGTGGGGAAAGGATATCGCTGTGACATGAGCGTAATATGGGTTGCTGCTTTCTGACTCATGAAAGATGAAGGTCAGATCTATTGACTTGCCTGGGTTACTCCTTAGTTGAATATTTAAAAGCATTTAATGAGCTATATTATCCCTGTTATTAAAGTAGAGAAAGCCCAAGCATTAGAGTTCTTTCTCCTGCTGACCAAACTGAAGTATAAGAATATAAGGATGTCACAGCTACTAATTCCCTACAAATAAGTGTCAGGTATCTTCATCAGAGTTAGGATTAAAACCACATTTGGTGACCCCAACTGAATTTTTAATATTCACCAAGCAATTCATAATAGAAAACATGTATGAGTGGAAATAATTTCTTTATTTTTATATCCACAGTTTGTGGTCCTTGCTTGCATATATAGCAGTTGCTCTATAGATTGTTGTTGTAAAGTGCCATCAAGTTGATTCCAACCCATAGTGACCCTGTATAGGGTTTCCAAGGAGGTAGTAAACATAATAAAATAACAAATAAATTAATAACTGATAAAAGCTATGAATGGCTCAATGTCAATCCACCCCTAATATTCTAAAAATAGTATCATTTTTTAAAAATAGTTGAATAATAATAACACTCTGTTAAGCTGTAAATGCAGATTATAAAGGGATTGCATTAGTTTCTGAAAGCAGTGTATTTAGCATACTGTAACAGATGTTCCTTTTATGAAAACAATTTCATTCTCCAAGCCCAGATGTTCAGAATAATGCACTGGGAAAGTGAAATGATTGTTAGAGCACTGTTGTAAGCCTGGTACAAAAATGGCAAGCTTTTATGAAAACAAGACTTTTATTCCTGCTTGTTCATGAGATCCCTATATAATTCACCAAACATGTAGATAGAAGGAAAATTAATCAAGAGCAAAGGTTCTCTCTCCATTCTGAGGTCTGGAATATGCAGACACAGCAAGTATGTTAATTAATGTGAAGGAAGATAAGAGCCCAGGCTTTCCATCTTTTTCACTGATTTGATGTTTAATCCTTTGTTCACTAAAAGATGGATATATGATCTTCTTTGATGAGAAATTCGGCTCTTCTTCACATAATTTTCAAGAACCTCTTTTTTGTTGTTGTTAATTTTATTGGTCTATTTCCAAACTATGTCCCTTATTTCACGTTGGTCTGTGAGAAAGAAAGAGGCGCTTTGATTTCCACACATAGATTAAATATGCTTGTGTGGCTTCTTCCACTGTCTGCTCAGTCTAGGACACAGGGGCATGACAGGCCAAGTGTTGGGAGCCATGAAAGTCTTTTTCAGAGACTGCTATACTGGGGAGCCCTGGTGACTCACTGGTTAAGTGCTCAGCAGCTAGTTAGCAGCCTTTCTATAGGAGAAAGATAATGACAGTCTGCGTCTGTGAAGATTCATAGTTTTGGAAACTCTATGAAGCAGTTCTTCTATTTCAAATAAAGTTGCTATGAGTCTGAATCAATCGGATGGCAGTAGGTTCTAAGTGCTAAGGAAAAAGAGGGGGGAAAAAAGTGCAGAAATAATATAGTAGATCCAAGTGGATGACTTAAACCCTGCAAAACATCAATGTCCTTCATGGAAAGCTTAGCAACTAACAGACTAGAATGGCTAAATTTGTGAGTGACAAAATAGTCATGTGATTGAAGGGATTCATTATTTTGCAAACTTTACAGAAATTACAGCAGAACATTTCCTTACCCCTTTCTGCCTTCCCAAGATTCTTCTTTCCCTGTACTCTAACCCTAACCCCAACCCCAACACAAAACAGCTACTCAAGTGTTTAGTTAAAGTGTGAATTGGGCTACAAATTAGGATGAGGTTAATGACTGTTTTCTTGGGGCAGAATAGTATTTAAATTTGTGTTAAGCTCTTTGGCTCAGTCAAGGGTATCCTCTCAAGGATTTTTACAGCAAGCTGTCAATCGACTTTTTGTAAACCATCATTAAATGTAGAAATCAAAGAGAAAACTCATTGTTCTTGTCAAATGTGCCTTGCTTACAGCAGGGTACAGCAGATTGTATCAGTGGTTATTCATGGGTAAGCCTACATTTAACAGCTAAGAAGCCATTGAGATTTGAATTGAAGTCATAGAGTTTCAGTTTAAGAACTAGAAATTATAGTGGGAAAGGCACAAGACTCTCCCTAGAGCACATAATTAGAGGCTTATAATAATCACTGTTAGATGTGAACAACACTTTTTAGCTATCCATTGCCAGCACTGATTCTGTGTACCATTCATGAATCACCACATTTAGTTGTTTCTACTTGAACAACCTTTGATGATTTCCCTGTGTTGGTTGTGATTTGAACTTACCTTCTGAGTACAAACATTCCTCCCATTCCTATTCCTAGTAACCTATTGCATATATTGAAATGATTTTAAGTGAATTTGCAATACTTTACTTTGTGTCCATCTCCATTAAGCCTGCACTGAAGTATTTGAAAATTTAAAGACTTTATCATTATTTGAACAAATGTGTATTTGACTATACTGATGTCTAGATAGGGTCAACTTTTGCATGACTAACATGTTTATCTACGTTTATTCTGAATATGTTTAAAAAGAAGTCATTCATTGGCTCCCCCATGCTGAGAATGTTTTTATTTTTGCACATGTTTTTAGCATGGATCTGTATTTTATACAGTCACAACAGCATAAATATAATTTTCAGGATATTGACTTAATATGATATCATTATGGTTGGGTTGGGTTTTTTTTTGCTCAAGATTGTCTCAGAGAGTTACAGAAGTTATGATAATATCAGGCCCTGAGAATTAGAACAGAGATGTTAAGGAAAATCCAATGAGGCTCTCAAGCTTGCAGGATTCAAATGCTTTTAGCATACCTAAAGGAAAGAAAATAGCCCTGGTGGTACAACATTTAAACACTGTTTACTTATAGGTTGATGGTGCAAATCCACACAGTGATTCCCTGGGAGAAAGCTATCTACTTCTGTAAAGATTACAGCCTGGAAAACCTTATGGGAAATTCAATTCTGTCACATGATGTTGCTCTGAGTTGAAATAGGCTCTCTGACACTTCTTTGGCTAGATTTTCTAGAGAAGCAAAACCAGTGAATTACACACACACACATATATGTTGTTGATGTTGTTAAGTGCGGTTGAGTCAGTTCTGACCTATAGTGACCCTGTATAGGGTTTCCAAGGAGTGACTAGTGAGCTTGAACCATTGACCTTATAGTTCAAACATACATATATATATATATATATATATATATATATATATTGTTGTTGTTGTTGTTCTTAAGTGCCATCAAGTTGGTTCTGACCCATAGCGACTGGGAGTTTTGGAGGATAGGCTGGTGAACTTGAACTACCAACCTTGTGATTCAAACCGAACCGGCCTGGCAGTACAGCACACATGGAGTCCTGGTGTGGTGCTACGGGCTAATACACTGGACTACAAGGTCAGTTTGAACCACAGGATCAGAGGTTCACACTCACCAGTCTCTCCTCAGAAACCCTATACAGAGTCACTATGGGTTGGAACTAACTCCATTTCTCTTAACAATAGATAGATAGATAGATAGATAGATAGATAGATAGATAGATAGATAGATAG
The DNA here is from genome assembly GCF_000296735.1 of Chrysochloris asiatica. Classification (NCBI taxonomy): domain Eukaryota; kingdom Metazoa; phylum Chordata; class Mammalia; order Afrosoricida; family Chrysochloridae; genus Chrysochloris; species Chrysochloris asiatica. The sequence continues at coordinate 26,364,779 of NW_006408542.1, read as the reverse complement.
ATAGATAGATAGGTTTATTATTGAGGAAATGGTTTGTAACTGTAGAGTATAAGGTTCCATCTGAAGAGACAGTGAGTCCTTCCTGGTTGTCCATTTTATTGGGGCAGGCCACACCTCCAAGGAAGCATCTCTTTAACTGATTGGCTGCTCATAGCCACTCACCATAGAGCTAACTATGCCTGTATCAGGTGCCATCACCATGGAAATAAGCACATCTCAATTACCAACTTCTGGAAATCCTTGCTAGTCAAGATGATACAAAACCCTAACCATTACAGGCATCCAACAAGAACAACAAAGGACAGATGTGATTGTTGGCAGTACTCATCTCAGCACTGTCCAGGACTTAACACCTTCCTCTCACTACAGCAATAGAAGCAAATAACTGAGATCAGTGAGTCAAGCCATTCCTGACCAATGTTGCTACCTATCTCCTTATCTTACATTATTTTCTTTGTTCTGAATTCTTGTTCCCCAAACAATATTCTCATTAATATTTAGCTTCCAATTTAAGTCTGATTTTAATAAATGACGATAATCGATCCTTTATGTAAATATGAGTATTCTAGTTTGTGTAAGTATTATATTTCCATTATAAATGAGTAAACGTTTAGATTAGAGTTTGTTGGCAGAGCTAGATGGGAAGTGTTCATGTCCTAATCTTTTTCCTCAGTAATTTTCCTACCATCCCCTTACCCTATCACTGTGATAGTTCATTTCGCACTGGGAATTAAAAACTTGTCATTCTTATTTTATACATTGGTGTAGTAGATTTGAGCAATGTAAATCAAATCCTTGGAAATGGGACTTTTTTTTTTTTTTAATAAATTTACTAAAACTTCTTTCTGGGCATGTCCAGCTAAGGGTAGATCCTGGACCATAGCCTCAGTTGCACCCTGGGAAATAGGCATTTAACTAACTATACCCACAGCAGTGACCTTAACTGCAGAGTGCTTAATAGAAATCTATAAAACTGCAAAGATACTTTAATTTCTACAAAACACTTTATTTGGTTGATAATTACAAATTCTGAGCTAGGTATGATTATATTTTTCTAGATCCATAGGTGTATACATGTTGGTATGAATGTGTACTGTATCTGTATACATGTGTTTGCCACATAATGAACATAATATATAAATGTATGCTGTTGATGAAAATAGTCAAAACAAAATGTTTATAAAGGAACAATTATTTTTTGTTTTACCACACACTTTCTTCACCAAATCCATTCAGATAATTTGCTGTATAAAATTCCAGTTACTTGTAAAATTTTTAATAAGTGAGGAACTTCTTTAATCAGTTGTATTTAAGAAAATACATATGCCCCCCCTTTAAATTTTCCTTGTGAGTGAATTACATTGACTTTTATCTTTTAACTCAGAGCTACTGCAATAACTTTTGGTCCACAGTCATAATAATATATCCAACCAAAATAACTTACTTATATCAGGAGTATGACACTTATGCAGAACCCTATTATTAAAAGAAAGCCAAAATTAGATAAGTATTTAATATCTGGTCAGTACTTTTTGAAAGAAAAAAAAGAATCATTTTGTTTTTTACTATAATACAATATTAGTTTATTTGCCTTTTGTTGGACAGAATCATCTATTTTATATACATTTTAATTGACGTACTATCGTAGGTTACACTATTTTTTTTCTAAGTTTTTATTGTGGATTGAGTGAAACTTTACAGGGCAGATCATCAGTTTTACATTCAACAAATCATACAATTTGTTTCATCACAAAGATTACAATTCCTCTATGTACCATCAGTTAACAGTATTTTTCTCTATTCACTTTGTTGTTGTTGTTGTTATTATGTGCCATGGAGTCGGTCCCGACTCAAAGCGACTCTGTACAGGGTTTCCAAGGCTGTAAATCTTTATGGGAGCAGAACGCCTCATCTTTCTCAGGCAGAACAGCTGGTAGTTTCGAACTGCTAACCTTGCGGTTCGCAGCCCGATTCATAACCACTACGCTACCAGAGCTACTTCTATTCACTTTAGCTCTTTTTTAAAAAAAACACACACAACAACACTCAACATATGTAATAATTTACTCCTCCAAAGGGCACATTCTGCAAGTCTCTCTCTTGGTCACTATCTCATAGTCCCTCTCTTCCCATGAATCTAGAGTCCTCAGCTGCTTCCTCTCTCCATGTTCCATCTCTGCCTCCATCTCTGGTGTCACTGCTTCTCCTGATAAGTTCCCGTATTCCACTTGTGCTCTTATCCCTTGATGGTCCTAGGGTCCTTTGTTTCTGTGAGATTGGACTGTAATTTGGACTGTAAGATTAATTGCTCCCCCATTTTTGTTACAAAACTTCTATTTTTACAATTGTGACAGTCCCAATTAGTCATGATAACAGTTACTCACTACTGAAACTTAAGAATCTTATCCCCCTCTCTTTTCACCAGACCCATCTAGACAAGATGAAAACTATTCAGTGGGGACGCTTTCTTCCCCCACACCCTTTTAAATTAAACTCCTTCTTGAAACTTTGTAAGCCAGTCACTTCGTGCCTTTGCCACTCCCTCATTTTAGGTAACCAATTTCTAAGTTGCCCGTCCCTATCTATCCTATGTACAGAGGGAATAGCATTGATACTTGATGTGAAGAGTTACTACCTCCATGAGTATAGGTCAGGTTAATCAAATTGTAGCAATTTATTCTTGTTTCCTTTATCAAACATTGTTTTTTTAATCTTCCTCTAGTCAAGTTCTGATTATCAACCCATCGAGGCTAGGTCAAATGGGTACTATCTGCAAGTTTGGATGTTCTTGTGCATCTTCCCTCACTTCATATCAGCTGGATGCTTCAGTCTCAGCTCTACTCCTCTGTGGCCATTTCCATGTCCATGGGCTCAGGTGTCCCCAGGTGTAACAACACTTTGGACCAACCAGCCCTTCTTCTCTCTCTCATTTCTAGGGCAACAGGAGTCTATGGACTGTGGTTGAACTCAGCCCATTTCTTCATTGTTGCCTTTCCCTCTCTTCCACTCACCAGTAGACCAATGTGATCACTAGAAAGCTTACATGCCTGCTCATGTGTTCCCTTTGAGTTTCAGTCTTAGAGGGGGTTTGTCCTAAAGGAACTTGATGACTTGCCTTGATGGCTTCCCAGTGGAACAGCCTGCTTATTCTTGTAGTAGCCAGTCATACTGACATTTTTATTTTGGGCTTTTCCTGATGATCTTTCTTTGAAGATGTATCTTCTGTCATTCTATTTATTTGAGGATGGTCTGCTTGTCCTTTATAATGGGAATGTCCACCTCAGAAAGTTCTGGATCCAGTTACTTTTTAAATGTATTAATCTAGCTATGTTGTTGTTGTTAAGTGCTGTCTAGCTATAAACATATATATGTGTGTGTGTGTGTGTGTGTATGTATATATATGTTGTTGTTAAGTGCCGTCGAATCGGTTCCGACCCATAGTGACCCTGAACAGGGTTTCCGAGGCTGTAAATCTTTACGGGAGCAGAAAGCTTCCTCTTTCTCCCGCAGAGCAGCTGGTAGTTTCGAACTGCTGACCTTGCGGTTTGCAGCCCGATTCGTAGCCACTATGCTACTATGTTATATATACACATATATATGTATATTATATCTAAAGCTCTGGTAGCGTAGTAGTTACGAATCGGGCTGCTAACCTCAAGGTCAGCAGTTCGAAACTACCAGCTGTTCCGCGGGAGGAAGATGAGGCTTTCTGCTCCCGTAAAGATTTACAACCTCGGAAACCCTGTGCAGGGTCACTATGGGTCGACGAAACAACTCCACAGTACTTAACAACAACAACAAAGCAAGTGTAGGTCATTTTATTTTTCTATCATACTTTACCAATTATTGGGTGACTAAAAAAAATCACTGAGGAATTTTTGCATATTGCTCTCTGAATTGATACCATTGTATCACTTAGGTGACTATAATATTTACTTATACCCCTAATTGATGACTATATTTTACATTGCATTTAATTGTTTTAAGTTAATTCATAAAGAATGACCCTTACACATGACATCTTTATGTATATTGTTCAGAATTTCCCTAAGATAGAATCTGAGAACTATGCAGTTTTAATTTGAATGATAATAGCAAGTTACTTTCCTAACTCTTTAAATTTTTTATTCATATCTTCAGTATATGGGCTCCAAAAAGTTTGTGGAAAAACAGAAGTAAAAGACAAAGGACTTTTTCCATGAACTTTTAAAAAAAAGTTTTTATTGTGAATTATGTGTTAGTTTACATGAATGAACATCATCTTTACATTCATCCTACCGTACCATGACCTTTTTTGAAGTTACCTTGTATATGAGATGTTCTTTTTTCCCTCTCTCATTCTTACAAATACTTGATATTATCTTGTAAATTTTGCTCTGAGATTTATTATTTCAGGTGTTATTCCTGAAGCTCCCAGCTTACTTTGGTAAATCTATGTAAGCAGAAAAATATAGTAATAAGCAGAATTATTTTGTTTGAAATAAAATTTCTTTCATTTTCTATTGTAAACCTAATACGTTGATTAGAAAAGAGACAGACAAATTTTAAAAAAGGAAAAGTAGCAATCACAAGCCCACTATACCATAAACCTAATGTTAATATTTTGAGGCATTTATTTTTTATTATTTGACTCCCAACAAGATGGATTGGCCAAGTGGTAGCATAGATGGGCTCAAGCGTGGCAACAGTAGTGAGGTTGGCCCAGGATCGGGCAGTGTTTCATTCTGCTGTGCATAAGGTCGCTATGAGTCGGGACTGACTCGATAGCACCTAACAACTACAACAACAACATGAGTATTAAATGTTTTGTGCGATGCTATAGGCACTGGACTCCTGACCACAAGGTCGACAATCCTGACCACAAGGTTGACACTCCAAGTCCACCAACATCAAATCTACCTATACAAAGTTGCTATGAGTACAAACTGACTCAGCGGCACTTAACAACAACAAAATGTTTATGTTTTGCTTATTATATTACAGTCTATAATCAGTGTCATGTTCTGCTTTTGGAATTTACATCATGCATTTTTACTCAGCTTAAATTTGTTAAAAGACAGGAACTTGATAAATTTATAACTGTGGAATCCAATTCTTTTTTGCAGTGAGAGTTTGAGGAGAATTAAGGATAAACAGAATTGGCATTTCAATTAAAAATCATTTTAATAAGTAATTTCAAAAATTTTAAGTCTAAAAGGATCTTTAGTGACCATCTGCTCAAATTCTGTATTTTACATAGGAGACACATTTAGTCAAAATGCATCTACTGCTTGCCTGAGCTTGCTAGCAAACTAGTATGAAAGCTATAATAAGAAAATCAGTCTTCTCTCACAAGCAAAAGCATTTCCTATCACATCACACTATTTTCTACTCCCTCTTTCCCAGATTCATTGCAATGATTTCAAACTTGAAACCAAATTAAGTTATTTTAAATCTCACCTTCAACCCCATTTCTTTTCACCCCATAAGCTAATAATATGAAGTGAAATACTAAGAAAAATTGGAAGAACAAAGATGTAGGAGCTAAGAGATTAAAGATACCAGAACAAAATGTAAAGCTAGCTTCAGCATCAACAATTCCCTGTTCCTGTTTTATATGCAATTTTAAATGAAATGTTCATTTGTTATTATGTTTATGAATATTATTGAAGCAATATAACTTTATCTATTTATCACTTTTGTTTTACCTTTTGCATATGCCAAAAAGGTTAAGTTGTGAATGCAATGTAATGTAATCTTTACATTAAACTATAAGTGACCAATGCACAGAAATACATTTAGGTTTTGTTTTTTTAAGCCCCAATATCTTTAAAAAAAGAATCACATCAGGTGCTTTGAAATCTTAAATATTTAAGCCATGAAGCACTATTCTAAGTATGTGACCAAATGTAACTATCATACACAGATTTTAACAGCTCAAATAGGGTTTCAATAAAATATTATTTTCCTTATCAAAAGTTTTAAATCCAATTATACTAGAAGGAGTAGAATGTAAAACTTCTTTCAAATTATATCAAAGAGAACATATCAGTATTTGTGTTTCCTGGAATGATCTAATGATATACTCAGATTTTTGTTTTCCCTTAAAACATTATTTACATTTGATCATCACTTTTGTTTTACCTTTTGCATGTGCCTTAAAGGTTAAATTGTGAATACAATATAATATAATCTTTACAGTAACCGATAAAAGACCTTCCTAGGCCTTTAGGAAATTTTTATTTATTTATTTTTTCATATTTTTCTCACCACTTAACCAATTAACAACATCCATAAAAATGGAGAAATTTTGAAGTTGTTAAAGACATCATTTTGCTAAGATCAACCATCAACACTCTTGGAAGCAGCAGTGAAGAAATCAAATGACTGTCACATTAGGCAAATCTGCTGCACATGACTTCTTTAAAATGTTGAAGAGCAAGAGCAAGGATGTCAGTTTGAGGACTAAGATGTACCTGACCCAAGCCATGGCATTTTCAATAACCTCATACACATGTGAAAAGTTCAACAGTGAATAAGGAAGTCAATAGAAAAATTGAAGCATTTGAGTTTTGGTGTTGAAGGAGAATATTAAAAGTACTATGGACTGCCAAAAAACCAAGCTAATCTATGTTGGAAGAAGTACAGCCAGAATGCTTCCTGGAAGCCAAGATAGCCAGATTTTGTCTTTCATACTTCAGACATATTGTTAGGAGGGACCAGTCCCTGGAGAAGGACATCATGTTTAGTAAAGTGGTGGGTAGGAGAAAAGAGGAAGACTCCTAATAAGATGGATTGGCACAGTGGGAGCAGTGATGGTCTCAAATGTAGCAACGATTGTTAGGTTGGTGCAGGACTGGGCAGTGTTCCATTCTGTTGTGCATAGAGTCATTATGCGTCATTACTGACTCGATAGTACCTAACAACAATGACAAATATTACATCTGTGTCTACTATTAAATTGTCTTTATTTATCAATGAACATAGCTCAAATATTCTTTTGATATGTTCTTTGTATCAATTACTTTTATTTAACTCCATTTTATTGAACACATGTGAGCCTAAATTTTTTAATTTTAGTTTGGTTCATATATGTGTACGAATTTAAACTAGTTCATATTCTGGAAGACTAGTTAAGTGACAGCATTCTTTAATTTATATCAATGCTAAAAGTACTAAGGAGATTTAGGATTCAAATATCTTACTAAATGCTTGTTTGTGTATTTCAGGACATCTGTACACATATAAAGGTCCTTGGATGATACAAATAGTTTGTGAACTGCTGATAGCCTAATGGAGTCCTGGTGTGGTGCTATAGGATCAGCACTGAACTGTGAACCAAAAGGCCATCAGTTCAAACCCACCAGCTTCTCCTTGGAAATCCTAGAATGGGTCGCTATGAATTGGAACCAACTTGACCCCACTTAACAACAACAACAATAGCCTAAAGATTGTCAGTTTGAATCT
>NW_006408542.1:26354785-26356888 GCF_000296735.1 Chrysochloris asiatica | reverse complement strand
TTCTGACACATAGTGACCCTGTATATGGTTTCTGAGGAGCAGCAGGTGAGTTTGAACTGCTGACCTTGTGGTTTGCAATCCAGTGCTGATCCTACAGCACTACACCAGGACTCTGGGACTCATATAGATAATTGTGTTTTATCCTATGGCTGGCTGGCTGACTGCCGTGGAGTCAGTTCCAACTCATGGTGACCCTGTATAGGCCAACTCATAGTGACCCTGTACAGGGTTTCTGAGGCTGTAAATCTTTACAGTAGCAGAAAGCCTCATCTTTCTCCCATGGAACAGCTGGTTGTTTCAAACTGCTGACCTTGCAGTTCGCAGCCCAATTTAAAACCACTACGCTGCCTATAAATGTAGAAAATTAAAAGCAAATCCTTTGCCATCCAGTTGATTATACACCTTTTTCTTGAACTCTCATGTTTCATTACCTCTGCTCTGAAACTGACTCACAAAGAGAATAATAGTAAATACACCTTTACAAAGTAGAGTTGATCAATGATGTGAATAATGCAAAGCTTCCAGGACCTTGATTTGCCAATGAGGCACAACTCAAAAAGGATATCCATTAATAATTGAAACTTGGAATGTATGAAATATGAATCTAGGAATATTGAAAGTTGTTAAAAATGAAATGGGATGCATAAAGATCAATATTCTAAGCATTAGTGAGTTGAAATGGACTGGTATTGATCATTTTGAATCTGATAATCATATGGTTTACTATGCCTAGAACATCCAATTGAAGCAGAATGGCATTGCATTCATTGTTAAAAAGAACATTTCAAGATCTGTCTTGAAGTACAACGCTGTCAGTCATAGGAGAATATCCAGACGCCTACAGGGAACACCGATTAATAGCGCTATTATTCAAATGTATGCATCTACCACTAAAGCTAGTGATGATGAAACTGAAGAATCCTAACAAGTTCTTCAGTCTGAAATTGATCAAACATGCAAAAAAGAAGCATTGATAATTATTGCTGATTTGGATGTGAAAGTTGGAGACGAAGGATCCATTGTTGAAAAATTGGCTTTGATGATAGCAATGATGCTGAAGATCACATAACAGATCAATTTTCCAAGACAAATAATTTATTCATTGCAAATAACGTTTTTAAAACAGCATAAAAGACAACAACTATATACATGGAGCTCACGAAATAGAATACACAGGAATCAAATTGACTACATCTGTGGGAAGAGATAGTGGAGAAGCTCAATATCATCAGTCAAACCTGTAGAAGTTAGATTGTGGAACAGACCATCAATTACTCATGTACAAGTTCAGGTTAAAGCTGAAGACACTTAAAAAAAGTCCATAAGATACAAAATATGACCTTGGTTTTATCACATCTGAACTTAGGTAGTGTCTCATGTATTAGATACTGATGCATTAGACTGAAAACAAGAAGAGTTATGGCATGACACCAAGAATACCATATATGAATAAAGCAAAAGGTTATTAAGAAGACAAGAAAGAAAAAGAGAAAAATGCAGGAAAGAAAAATAGAAAAATGCATGTCAGAAGAGACTCTGAAACTTGCTTCTGAACACAGAGATGCTTAGCCAAATGGAAGAAATGAAGAAGTAAAAGAGCTAAAAAGAAAATTTCAAAAGGCAATTTGAGAAGATTAAGTCAAGTATCATAATAAAATGTGCAAAAACCTGAAGTTGGAAATCCAAAAGGGAAGAACACTCTCAATATTTCACAAGCTGAAAGAACTAAAGAAAAAATTCAAGCCTCAATTTGAAATATTGAAGGATTATGTGGACAAAATATTAACTGATGTAGAAAGAATCAAAAGGTAGAAGAAATACAGAGTCACTGCAGCAAAAAGAAATGGTTGATTTTCAACCATTTTAAGAAGAATGTGATCAAGAACTGATTGTACTGAAGCAAGAAGTTTAAGCTGTACCAAAGGCATTGTTGAAAAGCAAGGCTCCGGAAACTGACAGAATACAATGAAAATCTTAAAATAAACTGATGCTGTACTGGAGGCCTTCACTCATGTATGCCAAAAAATTTGGAAGACAGCTATCTAGCCAACTGATTGGATGAGATCCATATTTGTGCCCATTCCAAAGAAAGATGACCTAACA
>NW_006408542.1:26285336-26350480 GCF_000296735.1 Chrysochloris asiatica | reverse complement strand
GGAGCTCCTTTCTGCACTTCCAGCCAATCCGCCATCTTGTTTGTTCTCCACATTCAGTGACTTTTGAATTATGAATTACAACTTACTCATTGGCACTGGAATCAATTCAAAGAATCATTTATGTCAATAAAATAGGAAGAATGTCAGTGTGTTGTAAAGATAGTGAAATGAACTATTTTCTTGCTAAACTTTTGATATGTGTCTATATGTTTAAGTATGCCCTGGGTTATATGAAAAATATGATCCTGTTATATGAATTACAATTAAAATAGCTTATTTCAATGCTAATAAGCACATTCACAAAAAAAGATATCTGATCTTTCTCACAAAATCTTTGTTCAAAGCATTCACTCACTCACTCATTCACTCACTTACTCACTCATTGTCTTCAAGTTGATTTCTACTTAGAGTGGTCCTATATAGGATTTGCAAAGCTGTAAATCTTGACAAGAGCAAAAAGCCTCATCTTTCTTCTGTGGAGTGGCTGGTGGGTTTGAACTGTCAACCCTGTGGTTAGCAGTTCAGTTCTTATCCTACAGCACCACACCTGGACTCTCACACCATAAAATACGATCAACACACCATAAAAAAGGTCAAGAGACCTCAGTGTCCACAGTCTCACTGCCAGGCAGACAACAGATGAATGTCTGAAACGTGTGGCACAAGTTCTGCCTATGAGGATGTCCACACAGTGAACTGAGCTATGGACACTCCACAGCGAAGACGAGATGAAGAAAGCCAGGTCCAGTGCAAACTCCTGAGTTCCTCCATGAGTTACATCATGGACAAGGACAATACAGTTTTTCCTTAGTTACTCACCTCCATTTGACCTGCATTTCCGCCTTGTTCCATGAATAAAAATATAAGAAAACATTATATAATTAAAAGTATATATAGCTATATCCCCAACTCTTGTAATACTTTCTCCTTGTCACTTACTAAGCTTTGTTTATCCTAACTGTTCTCTCTCGATATTACATTTTTCATTTCATCAAAGGAGCTCTGGTAGCGTAGTGGTTATGAATCGGGCTGCGAACCTCAAGGTCAGCAATTTGAAACTGCCAGCTGTTCTACGGGAGAAAGATGAAACTTTCTGCTCCTGTAAGGATTTACAGCCTCGTAAACCCTGCACAGGGTCACTATGAGTCAGAACCGACTCCACAGCATATAACAACAACAAATCCTCAAACATTTATTTACTTCTAGGAGTCCTGGTGTGGTGCTGTGGGTTAATGTGGCACCGTGGGTCAATATGCTATATTGCAAAATCGATTTGAACCACAAGGTGTGCGATTCAAGCTATTTATCAGCTGCCCCTTGGAAACCTTATACAGGGTTGCTGTGGGTTGGAACCGACTTCATGGCACTTAGCAACAACAACAAGGTGCCTTTTTGGACAAACTGGAAGAAAGGGGCACTATTTTCCCTATTACCTTAGAAACAAAAATCACTGTTTCCGGCACACAGTCCATTGCTTTCCATCTTTAATATGTATTTTATTTTCCATGTGTCTGTCTTTCCTTTTGTCACAAACACTTCACTGTCAACACTGGCTGACTTACATTTGTTGCTTCAGAGGTTGAAAAGAACCTGTTAACTCACTTTTTAAGACATTTTGAAAATTACAGTATACAAAACAGTGCTTTGAAAGTAAATGTAATGATCATACTATTTAAATCGAGAAAGGTCACCATTTTTTTGTATATTTCATTTCCCCCAAATGGCATTTAAAAATATTTGAAAATTAGGATTTTATGACCTGGTGACACAGTGGATTAAATACTAGGCTGCTAATTTAAATGTACCAGAACTCCATGAGAGAAAGATGAAGAAATCTGTTTCTGTATAAATCTAGTGTTGGAAACCCGATGGAGCAGTTCGGCTCCCTCCATGTGGTCACTATGATCCGATTTCACTCACTGGCAACAGGTTTGTTTTTGATTTTTTTTTTTGATGCATTCCTAGAAGACAGTTTTCTTGTAGACATTTGCAAAAATATGAACAGTAGAAATGAGTACGTTGTCCTTCTTGCTTTTTGCTACCTCCCTCAGGAATCCCTACTACATGGCTCTCTTAGGAAGGTCGAACTAGTCATGCCTGTGAGTCTTCCTCCCCTAGGAGGGTTTTCTGTTTCTTTCTGTGAAAGTCTAGAGACAAATGCCCTCATGGTGACTTGACCACCTGGCTGGTCTCTGTCAATGGCTCTCAATGCCCTTCTCCCTCACAATGACAGGTCCCATTACATTGCCACACCATCAAGGTGCTCCACTGCTGCAGGTGTATGAAATATTTTTAGCACAAAGTCAAGGTCAATGGTGTTACTATGACCCTCCTTAAACAAGTGTTCCCATATGCATCACAAGACTTGTTTTCACAGGGGCAGGTTTAGTTATTCTGTGATGGAACTAAACTGCTTCTGCCTACCCAATTGCCACATACACACCACCTATCATTCCAGCGCCCACCTCAGTACTTTCCCCTTTGTGTGAGGCTGCTCCCTACATCCCTGACGCTCTGTATGCCAGCACCCTAATATCAGGCTTTTTCTCCTGTGCTTTATGGTCTATACCTGAAAAATAAACCTGAGAGAATTTAGCAATGGATCAGTGTGTGCCCTTTTCATGTATCTTATTTGCATATTTCTAGAAATAAAATATTGGTGTGATGCTTTTGGAAATCTGACATATGATAGAAGTTTTTATCAGAAACCTGCTTTCTGCTTTCATGGTTTTCTTTTTATATGGATTCCACAACCATTTTTCTGCAACCCTCAAATAACAAATTTCCTATTTACTTAGGACCAGAGTTTCTGCATATTAATAAGCCAATATCTACCCCCTCATTTTTTAATGAGGGAAGAGAAGTTTTGTCAGTTTTAATAAGTAATTTATTGTAAAAAGTAAACAAAGTGATCTGCCTTGAATCTTTTCCTAAATTTAATACCCAATATTTATCCAGTGCTTGTTGTAAATCAGCTATTTTATTTGTACTTTTTTTTTTCTTTTTTTTTTAATCAAAGGAGCTCTGGTAGTGTAGTGGTTATGAATTGGACTGTGAACCGTTCGAAACTACCAGCGGTTCCACGGGAAAAAGATGAGGCGTTCTGCTCCCGTAAAGATTTACAGCCTCGGAAACCCTGTGCAGGGTCGCTATGAGTCGGAACCGACTCCACAGCACTTAACAACAACAACAACATTTTTTTAATCTAAACTTTAGAGCAATCATACAGTGTAGAGTCATATTATTATGTCCTTTTTATGGACAAGGAAACTAAGACCATCGCAGTTAATTAATAAATCCATACAGCTAGGAGTGATAGAGTCAGATTTTGATATATGTAACTTGCCAAGTAATTCAGTTCAATCAAAGTAACCATGTTAATTAAAGATGAGGACACACACAATTCCTTGGTTTTCAAATGCATACTAACTTAGAAAAATGAGCACTAATGCAAGGTTATTGTTAGTGTCTTCAAGTTGGTTCCAACTCTTAGCAACCCTCCTGTCCTCCCCTCCTATCCTACCCTCTTGTCCTCCCCTCCTCTCCCCTCCCTTCCCTTCGTGCTGTCCTACCCCTATACCCTCTTTTGTTCTCTGTCTCTTTCTTTCTTCCTTGAGGCCTTAGAGGCTGACAAACAGTATTTGTTGACTGACAAAGACTTTGGTTTTCATTCTCAAAATCAAATCGAACCATAGGGGTTACATTCTCCCTGATTTCTAAAATTATGCCATTTCACAGACTTCTGTCAATTCCACTGAGAAGTGTGAGATAGGGGGATAGAACAGAAAATAAGAAAGGTCTGCCCTTAAAGAGTTTACCTTTAAAGAGAGAAAAGGTAATATTTAGAATACACTGTGCTCTGTAAAGACCTGTGTGTTCTCTTGTCTTTGCAACAGGTACCATTTCTGTCAACACGCTGCGCACACCCTACACTGCTCCTGGCGAAAGTGAGATTCTGGACCTGGATGATGAGTTGTACCTGGGAGGGTTGCCAGAAAATAAGGCTGGCCTTGTCTTCCCTACTGAGGTGTGGACTGCTCTGCTCAACTATGGCTACGTGGGCTGCATCCGGGATTTGTTCATTGATGGCCAGAGCAAAGACATCCGGCAAATGGCTGAAATTCAAAGTACTGCTGGAGTGAAGCCCTCCTGTTCAAGGGAAACAGCAAAACCGTGCCTTAGCAATCCTTGTAAAAACAATGGCATGTGCCGGGATGGGTGGAACAGATATGTCTGTGATTGTTCCGGAACAGGCTATCTTGGCAGATCCTGCGAGAGAGGTAGGATTCCAAAAACTAAGCCCCACTGACTCCCTTGAGATGGAAAATATATCGACTGTTGACCTCAAACTGAAACTGACCATTGACACATAATGTATACTTGACTGAAATAAACTCTTTACAAGCTGAGCAGCCATAACGGACCTGTTATTAATGAACCCTTAATGATTTTCTAAGGATCTCAGTCTTGGAAGACATAGTTAAAGTACAAGGATAGAAAGCGTGGCCTTTTTTATCCTCTAGGTATGAGCCTAAGAGGTAATATTCTATCTTGTTTACCTAGTTCTTAGCCTCAGAACACTGAAAAATGAAACAGTCAGGTTTTAGACATAGTATGACCTCTAGTAGGGAGCCCAGGTGGCACAGGGTTTAAATGCTCAGCTGTTAATCAAAAAGTCCCTGGTACAAACCAAACAGCTTCATGGGAGAAAGATGTGGCAGTTTGCTTGTGTAAAGATGAGTCTTTAAAACCCTATGGTGCAGTTCTACTTTGTCCTGTAGGGTTGTTATGTGTCAGAATCAACGTTGTGGCACTAGGTGTGGATTAGTTGATTCATGACCTCCAAAACAAATATCAATGTAGAGAAAAAACATTTGTAGCAAGCGAAGGTGGAAGTTGCAGCTTCCCTGGCACTGTTGTTTGAGACTTTAAGTCAACCTATTCATTTCATTCCAGCTGGTGGAGAACTGGGGGATAAACACTGGACTGCTAACTTCAAGGTCAGTGATTCAAATCCACCAGCCTTCCTTGGAAACCCTATACTGGGTTGCTATGAGTTGGAACTTACTGGAGAGCACTTAACAACAACAACTTAACCAAGGGAGTCCATGTGTGATGCAAATCTTAATGCACTTGACTGCTAACTAAAGGGTTGGAGGTTCAAGTCCACACAGAGGCACCTCAGAAGAAAGTCCTGGTGCTCTACTTCTGAAACATCAGCCATTGAAAACCATGTGGAGCACAGGTTTACTCTGACACACACACACAGGTTTACAAAGAGTCAGAATTGAATTGACAGTAACTGTTGATATTAATTTAACCATGAAGCAATATCCTTTCTGAAAGTAAGCTGACTAAATCACGTATGTTGCACCAACATTGTGATAAGCATGCCTTCACTTCAAAGGTACTTACCTTTGGCTAAGACCTAACTGGCTGCAGGGATTTATTTGCCAATCTGATATGAAGACTTGGTTGTGCCTTGAAGTTCTAGGTGGTTGCTGATCTTTCCCTCTTGGAAGGAGAGGAAAGCAGAATGAAAGGAATAGTGAAGGATGAGAACTGCCACAGCTGATCTAAGGCCAGGCTAAAGGATGAAATAGCAGAACAAATAGTTCTAAGATTGCCCTTATATCGACCCACATGTTTCAGATAAATGCCCTTGTCACTGCACCAATTGTCACTCATTTCCAACAATGGAACTAAAAATCAATACCAAAAAATACTGATGAGATTTTCCGTTATACTCCTGTGCACCAAACAGCATTGCCTCTATGCGATGTTTAACCTAAAGATATCTGGCATCTATTTCTTTAAGACATGTACATTTATTCTTTTCTCTTTCTTTTGTAAAATAATTTAATAATTCTTTTCAGCGAACACTTGCTAGAGAAAAAGGAGCTATTCTGCAGAACTCAGAGTTGAAATGTAACACAGGCTTTCTATCTTTACAAGGAGGTATATCAGCTTATTGGTTCTATTACTAGCATTAATCAGTGTAAATAATTAATACTGTAATAATGATCTTCTAGTACCACAAAACATGGTCTTGCCATTCTGTGTCACACAGTTACAGTATTTTATCACTTTTTCTTATGACTGCACCTAATTGCAGTTCCTGTGAAAGGTTGTTGGTCATGGTGGTGTCGAATTGTTTTTGACTCATGACCACCCAAGTAACAGAGTAGAAATGTCCATAGGATGTTCTTGGCTGAACTCTTTACCAAGCAGATTGCCAGATCTTTGTGCCACAGAGCTGCTGGTTGGGTTTGAAATACCAATTTTTCAGTTATCAGTCAAGCGCTTAACCATTTCTACCACCAGAGATTGTCATTAGAGACGAGCTGTTCTTGTGCAGTTTGGTCTTGTTTGGCATATGTTGTATCTAATACCTCCTCTCATTTCATCTCCTAATTTTAGATTATATGTTTGGGTGGGTTGGTGTTTAGAATCACCAAAATGGGGAAATTTAAGACAAAACAAAACAAAAAAGATTCAAAGCATAATATGAAATTTGCAGGCCTGCATGATTTAAGATTTTGTTTTAATTATAATTGCTTAGAGAGTGGCCAGTGTTTCTGATGTCTCCTGGTTAAGAGTAGCTGGAAAATGGTATGCCGTGAGCTGTCACATGAATTACAGAAACCTTCAGTTAAATATGCGTGGTGTACCACCCTGTGGCAATATTCTGTTACTACATATGGCAGAAACGAAAATAGAAATTCAGAGCTTTCTGAGCCAGAATGAGGGAAAGGGAATATTTATATATTGCAATAATTAGACAGAGGAATAGCAAGCATATGCCGATTGGCAAATGAGAATTTAATACCAAACTTCATCACTGGGATTTGGCATGCATTTTTATCTGACAGGTGGCTCTGAATTTCCACAGATTTCTTTGTCTCCAGGTTGCTTTTTATGATGAGGAGAAAATGGTCATTTTTGTGTGGTTATTGTTTCCAGACTGCCCCGGTGTAACGTGAGGCATCTTTACTTTTTAGAATTCATTTTCTTCCACACATAATGAATTCTGAGAACAATTTCTCCTGGGAACAAGGGTGATACAAGAACGTTGTTTTGTTCAGTAACAGAAAATGTGGCTTCTGCCCAGTTCCCAGCTATGCCCAACTTCAATCGAACACAAGGTTTTTCCCAACCCTGGGGGTCTCCGATTCAAAAGAAAAGGCTTTAGCAGCAATTCTTCTTCAGGTATACTCCTACCACATAAAGTTGTTATTGTTAAGTGACGTTGAGTCGCGTCCAACTCATAGCGACTCTGTATAGGGTTTCCGAGGAGTTTGATCCACCAACCTTGCAGTTCAAACAGACCTTACAGTCCAGTGCTTATCCTACAGGCTAGTAGTCACAAAAAAAAAAACTGATTTAACATTCTTGAAATAAAAAAAGGAGGGGAGGTAGCATGCATAAAATTCTTATTTTACTATTATTGAACAGTAATTGATGAATTATAAAGTTGTAATTATTCAAAGTAATTGAAAACTATAACTATACTCAAGCCTTGGACAATTGAGCCTAGGGAATGATGCCGTAATCGAATTATAGGAAACCTTTATCCTACATTAAGTATTCCAATAGGCTTATAGGAAAGAGCTGTGTTTTTTGCTGACAGGCTAAATATTCACCAGGAAAATAGTGTTTTGCTTTATGTGTATTGATCCTATAAGGAAAGGTAATAGAGAAATGATTTTCAATTGAATATAAATTAAATTCAGCACCTTCCTGCCTGCCTTTTTTTTTTTTTTTTTAATATAGGACTGAGAATTTGCAGAAACTTAGATAGAAATTATTTTTGTTCATAAGAACATGGGTATAATCAGATGTCTACTTTCTACTTGTTTGTTAAAACTCTAGCAGATGGAGGGACAGATGTCAGAGCAATATAATTTGGCTCTCTCTCTGATTTTCATCGTTGATCCCAATATGTGACTGCCTTTCAGCAAAATGGAGCACAGGTGTACACTTTAGACTGCTCCAAGGAACAATGAAGAAAAGCAGATTTATCAAACTTAACAGCAAGGGAAAAGGAGATATAGAAGAGAAAGTTGAAACTCTTTTTCTTCCCTACTGGGAAATATTATGCTATAATTAGTCTGTTTAAAACAACTCTTTTGTGATCCAAATGATACAATAACTTCACTATTATTAAAGAATGCTGTCAGATAGCATACCCTTCAAATGTCAGAGTGTTGTTTGTCATTTATTTGGTAACTTCCAGACAGCACCTTGTATATTTCCCATTTATTGTTTAATTAAGCATTTACTCTAATTATGAGGAAACATTGAGGCTTTTATTTGAAGTTTACCAAGTTATTTTCACATAGAGAATTGCTTAAAATGGCACTCAGGTTTTATTACTTTTACTAAGTTTTAATATTCCTTTAGCTTTTGGGAGATCTTACGTAGTTTTCCAATATGAATTGTATTTCCTTCATTGTCAGTCATCTGTATTTACAAATGATGAGTCACCAAGTTCGTGTTTACTCAAACTAAGCTACTTTCCATGGACAAAATATGAGATGGCTTTGTTGACATGTTATTGAATAACAAAAACTGATTTTACAGGGGAAAAAGAGGAGAAAACTATGAATGTTTTGCCCCTTTTATCTGTATGATACCAAATTAAATGAACAATTGAAAATGACTTTTAAACTTCATCCAGGTATTTGGTGCTTCAGAAATATGTATCATGATTGCCTATAGTTTAGGAAAAGAAAAAGTAAAGACCAAATCATTTTCACTATTATACTAAAAAATATTTTTTCTGTAGTTCGCTATAACTTTATAATCATAATTATTTTGTGAGCAGCTACCACTAGGACTTTCTCACTGAGGTCTACCCTTCATGAAGCTTGTTGTTGTTTAGTGCCATTGAGTCAGTTCCAACTCATAGCGACCCTGTATCGGGTTCCTGGGGAGCAGCAGGTGGGTTTGAACCAATGAATTTGTGGTTAGCAGTCTAATGTTTATCCTACAGCACCACACCAGGAAACTTCTTATCTGACTGAGAAAAGAATTGGTACATATCCCAAAGAAATAGTTAAGACATAAGGCTAGCAGGATATTTTATATAGCTTATGGTTGATGTAGCCTTCATTTAATGGATATTGATATGGCAATGTTCCAGGTCCTGTTTCAGACCTTGGGATTCTATGGTTCCAAAAAATTATGATGAGTTAACACTTCTTGAACAGAAGCAATTCTAAGGAAATTTGCATATGCCACCCATTTTCCTTCGGTACAAACTGAGAATTCGGTCATGGTAACCTCAGTCATTCTTTACTTAGAGACAATGACCATACATTTGCTATTAGTTTCTATTGCTATGCAAATTGTGAGGATGCTACAAGACTTGGCAGTTTTTCATTCTGTTTTACATGGGGTCGCTATGAGTTGGAGCCAACTTGATGGTACCTAGCAACAACAATCAATCACAAAATAGTGTTATGTGGTGCTGAGATAAGGGTTGGAAGATTCTTAGTGGTGATTAAGAACTTTAGAGGAGCCCAAGAAATGTAAAAGTATATTCATAGACATGTTTTCATATTTGGAAAATTAAAGGATAATATCCAACAACACAATAGAAGATGCATGATGGCAAGCCCCTCGTCATCACCACCCCAACCTCAAACTTGCTACGTGAAGCAAAGAGAATCAACAGAAAGATGCTTTCCTGCTTCCGGATGTCAGAGAGGTCTAAGAGGCAATGAGCTTTCATGTCGCTTCAGAGTCAAGGCAATCCTTAATTCATGAATATTGATTGTGACTCTACTATGTACTTGACACTGCTCTGGACACTTTACTGCGAATACAGTGATGAAGAGGAAAAGCAGGCCTTTGCCCTCACAACACTTTCATTCTAAAGATGGAATGCAGATGATATTACACAAATATAAATGGTCATTAAGAAAAATAAAATGGCGCATAGATAAAGAGTGCCTGGAAGGGGAAAGGGAGACTTAGAAGGGTGCTTAGAGCTAGGAGCTTTCCTAGGGTGGTTGCCACCCAGTAGGATAAGTCATAGTGTTACCTCTTCCACCATGAGCCTCTACTCTACCACGGCATACAGATCCTTAGTAGAGTTTTTGTATTAATGTTATTCATAAATCAGAATTCCTGTTTATCACTAAATGTAGTGGCAATAGTAGCAATATAAACAACTAGCAGAAAATATGCTAAGCATATAATTGGAGAAGCTGGATTCACTGAAGAAGAATGTGGCATCAGGATTGGAGGAAGAATCAAAAATAATTTGTGATGTGCAGATGGCATATTGCTTTGTTGCTGGAAGTGAAGAGGACTTAAAACACTTAACTGATGAAAACCGAAAACCATAGCTTTCAGTATAAGTTGCACAAGTTAAAGAAAACAAAAATCCTTACAACTGGACCAATAGATAACATCATGATAAACAGAGAAAAAGGATTGAAGTTGTCAGAAACTTCATTTTGCTGGGATCCACAATCAACACTTATGAAAGCAGCAGTCAAGAAATCAAAAGATGTATTGCTTTAGGCAAATTTGCTGCAAAAGACCTCTTTAAAGTGTTAAAGAGACAAAATGTCAGTTTGAGGACTAAAGTGCCTTTGACCCAAGCCACATGCATGTGAAAGTTGGACAATGAACAAGGAAGACCTTAGAAGAATGGATGCATTCGAATTCTGTCATTTGTTGAGATCATTTAAAGAAGAATAAACAGATTAGTCATGAAAAAATACAGTCAAAATGCTTCTTAGAGGCAAGGATAGCAAGACCTTCTCTCATTCTTGAGACATGTTGTCAGGAGAGGCCCATCCCTAGAAAAGAACATCATGCTTGGTTACGTGAAGGGTCAGCAAAAAAGAGAAAGATTTCCCAACAAGATGGATTGACACAGTGGCAACAACAATAACAATAATTGTGTAACTGGTATAGGACCAGCAGTGTTTCATTCTGTTGTGCATAGGGTTACTCTGAATTGGAGCAGACTTGATGGTACCCTAACAACAGCAGCAGCATCGAAACAATTAGCACAATAAGATTACACCTTTAACTCGCAATAGCTCGTGCAGAAGAAACCACATGACTCTAAAAACCATTGTACTTGAATAGTAGCGGCAACTCTGAATGGAGCACTTTCAAAAGCTCAAAAAATAGCATAAAGTTTTAAGGTGGTAGATATATTGAGACGTGTTAGCTGGGCTCACAAAAATTGGTTTTGTTGTTATAACTAATTACAGCTATGATGCTGTTAGGTGCCATTGTTGTTAGGTGCCCTTGAGTCAGTTCTAGTTCACATTGAAGCTACATACAACAGAATGAAACTGCCCAGTCCTATGCCATCCTCATCATTGTTGCTTTGCTTGAGCCCATTTTAGCAGCTACTGTGTCAGTCTAGCTCACTGAGAGCCTTCGACTTTCTTGCTGAAGTCTCTTTACCTACTTTACCAAGCATGTTGTTCTTTTCGAGAGACTGGTCCGTCCTCATAATGTGCCCAAAGCACATAAAGACTAAGTCTCACCATCCCAACTTCTACGGAATATTTATGTTATACTTTGTCCAAAACAGATTTGGTCATTCTTCTGGCAGTAGTCTTCAGCAACACCATAATTCAAATGCATCAGTTCATATTATATAAAGGGTAATTTTCATTAAAACTGAGGTCAGAGAGGTGAATAGTAGTGGGTCACACAAAGCCTATATGTTAAGATAAAGAAAGCAGATTTTATTCTATTTGCCATGTGATGCTCTTGGGGGTTTTAAACAAGGATATAATATGATGCACTTCTTTAAAAAGCTAGTTTGGCTCCTGTGTTTAAACCAGGCTGAAATGGGTAAAACTGGAAGACCATTGAGGAAATTATACTTGTGTTCCAGACAAGAGATGGGAACAAAATCTGAGATCCTTTAGATCTGAGGTGAGGGTGAGATGTGATCAATTCACAAACTGGACCGCGATTGGAGCTTGCCCATGTAAATAGATTGGGTAGCAGAGAGGACAGAAATAAATCAGGGCAGTAGAAGCCTGACCTTGTGGTTATGCCTTTTACCCAGATGTAGAAGACTGGAGAAGAACTTGTTTTATGTTTGCTCATTTTTTGTTGCTGTTGTTTTCATTTTCAGTATGAATTAAAAGTTTATTAAGATGGCTCTTGTATCCCAATTGCAAATGTCAAATAGGCTATGGATGCTGGAGCTCAGACGAGCAGTCAGGAATGTTCATCAATATAGAGTGAGTGACTAAAAGGTCAAGATATAGAGAAAAACAGAAAAAAATGCCAAGAAGGAAGACCTGGACTACTCAGCTTTTAGTGGTTTAGATGTGCATTCAATCCCATAATGGCAAAAATAATGACTAAGAGCTATTAGAGACAATACTTGACTTTCTGTAAGATACATTTGCAAAACCACAACTCCAGAATGGAGCCTTACTAATGAAGAAAGATAATTGCTGTGCTGTGTAAATAGGCAAGATGATGAGAATCTCCTACTTTGTTTTAATTTCAAGTAGGTTTTCTTTTATGAAATGGTATTCTGAGTTATCAGAACCAAGGAGAAAGTAACATGAGTCATACTTGTTTTGCAATGTTCACCCACCATATGGTGCTTAACACTAAGGGGTACTGACGATTTCTTGAAGCACTTGGTTTGTTATCAACATTTGTTGTTATTTGTTTAGTTCTTTGTGTATTGAATGCAGTATTAAGTAACTTTGCTATTAAAGAAACCCACCTTAGCTTAGTAGTACATAATCACAAAAATTCCTCAGTTCCTTCTCACCTGTATTTAAAAAGGTATACTATTATTAGCTGTTTGTGATAACACACTACTTCAAGGACATTGGAGTTGTGCTGACAAATAATGTTCTAGGTTACTCCTTACCTATGAATTAACCTAAAAAAGAAATGACAATTTGTGCCTCTGTAAAATTGACCTTTGTAGATGTTATGGCTCACAAGAAGCATTACCAGTTTGTTTGTTTGTTTTTCCCTCTCTCGCGCGCTCTCTTTTTAATTGCCTTTTGGTAAAGTGTTGAGTTGATTCTTATATTTCAATCATATTTCTTTTATTTTTTAAATTAGACCAGCGATTGTGAAAAAATGATAATTAGTAACAGTTGTTAGAATTATGGAATTTAGGGATAGGGATCTTCTAATCATCTTCTAATTTCCTATTATAGGTGAGGAATTCAAAGCGGTACAAGTCTTGACATTTTCCTGTAGCTGGTCTGTTGTATCTTAGACAATGAGAACATACTTGAATAGTCACTAGTACTTCAACCCAGGCTCAGGTCAAGCGAATGTGATCTCCATTCTTGAGAGTAAAAAGCAGACACATACATAGAGAAGCAGACATTCACAAGCCAGCAGGATAAATGTTATGAGTTCTATGGGAGTGAGGAGACAAGTGCTGCTGTTCTGACTCTAGATTTTAGCAGATTCTTTAAAGAGCAAATCTTTGGTGATTTTCTTTCCAACTTAAAAAATGCTCTCATTGTTAGTGAAGATGAACTTTTTTTTATAGTACTGTGCTTCCAAACTGGAAGCCTATAATAAGATATCATTAATTTCTTTTTTTTTTTAAGTGTACATTCCTTAAGTGATCAAGAACTTTTCTGTTTCTTCTTTACCAATAGAAGCAACAATTCTGAGCTATGATGGGAGTATGTTTATGAAAATCCAGCTTCCGGTAGTGATGCACACAGAGGCTGAGGATGTGTCCTTACGGTTCCGATCCCAACGTGCTTATGGTATTCTCATGGCAACCACCTCTAGAGATTCGGCAGACACTCTCCGCCTGGAGCTAGATGCAGGGCGTGTGAAACTGACGGTCAACCTAGGTAACAATTTGCCTTCCCCCATTGAACTAACACTTTTTTCACTTTTTGTTCAGTTTGCCTGCAAACATTTATCAAGTAGCCTGTTTGCCATGGAAAGTTAAACCACCTAATTGTCTTATTTCCATCATTTAAAGTAATTTAGGTTCTTTTGGCATATTTTTCATCTTTTTAATTTTGTTTAACATAACTTTACTGTTTTGTGATTCCTACCACCACACAGGGTTCTTAAAAGGGAAGCCTTGTCTCTCATTGAAGTTGATGAAAATATAAATGATTTGGCTTGAGGGGCCATAAACTGAAATTTAGTATTGCTACAAACTGACATTCTGATTGGTTATAGATTACATCCTTGCAGACAAATGAAAATCTGCCTTCTTTTGTATACTGGATGCATAAAATGCTAATGCTGGATTTTGCTATCTAGATCAACAGTTGCTCTCTTCTACTGTATGGGCTTCTCCTTTGAATGGTCACTTATGTGGTACCGTCTTCTGTTTTGAAATACTGTGTGGTGATAATTTGCTATCAAAAGGAAATCACAACCCTTCAATGCCCAAAGTCTGCGGCCCTTAGCAAACAGCCACGAGAACACTAAAAGCACAGGCTCTTCTACAGAAAGATAATGCTTTCCTGCTTGATTGTAGCAATGAAAAAGAATTGCTGCAGTAAAACCTCACAAATCTGGATGAATTATGGTGGAAAGCTAGACAATTAAGAAAAGACTTAATTGTAGACGGATATAAAGAACTAAAGAAAAGCAGTTTTCAAATATACAAATTGTCCAGTAAAGGGTAGACTAGGCGAGGTTAGTGGGTAGATGAGATTATCCACAGTTGTTATTGTGAAGTGCCGTCGAGTCGGTTCTGACCCATAGCGACCCTGTACAGGGTTTCCAAGGGTGTAAATCTTTACGGGAGTAGAAAGCCTCATCTTTCTCCCGCGGAGCGGCTGGTAGTTTCGAACTGCTGACCTTAAGGTTCGCAGCCCGATTCGTAACCACTACGCTACCAGAACTCCTTTATTAGCGTACTGTTTTATGCACATTGTGTCATCAGTATATAGTAGAGCACATGAAATCAGTTACTTTCTGAAGTGGGTCTTTCGAAATCTTATCTGTTTACATTCTGTATTTTTCTCAGCAGATCTCTCCACATAATAAATGAAGAATTAATATTCTGCCCAATAAATTTTAATATCATTACTAACTTCCAAGAGAGGAGTCCAAATTAATGAGGTTTTACTGTATTTTCTGAAAGTGCTAAACCACACAAAATAAATTGAGATAAAAATTAATTGCGAAACTATTTAGATTTACAAAATTAGTAGTGCAATCTTATGAGATAAGACGTTTGTGGAAACTCTACCTACATTTTTAAGCTATTCTGGGCAGAATGGTAGCTCATTAAATATATAATTATTTTATTGGTAGAATACTGCATATATGTACATTATATTAATATTAGCTAAATTAAATAAAAATATAAGGGAGCATTTTGTTATTGTTTCTAAGACAACTTAGAGAAAACGCGACTCTCTCATTTACTGTTCTGTTAGAGTACCCTCTAGTGGCACCAATAGGTTATTACAAAAAAATCAAAATAAGTTACCAAATTGAAACTACTGGGAATTTTCCAACAGCAAAGCATTCTGTGGAAAGAGTTGTGTAGGTGATGGTCCTTGGCTGTTTGTAACCACTTTTCTGATGCGGTTGACGACACATGACAAACTCAGCTATATGGAAACAGAATCTAGGTTTATATTTTTCATGTTCCCCAAAGGCATTAAATACTAAAATGAAAACAAACCAATACCTATCTCTAAAATAAACTGAAAACATCCCACATAGACTTTTAAAAATAACCATTGTAATCACAATCTGTGTTATCCAGAGCAGACATCCTGTTCTTACAGTATCTGCTTTTGTCTGAACTAAGTTTAAGAATAGGAAACCAATAGCAGTACTGACCAGACAATACATAGAGATAGCATTGTTAATTCCTAGAAGAGGATGGGCTTGTGTACTCTTATGCACAACAGCACTCCACAGCCTTCTGAGTTTCTAAAGGAAACTGCTCCTTTCCTCCTCCAATTAATACCGTGGAATCCAGACAACATCTGGCTATTACATTTTTGTGCCCAAGTAAATAAAAGGAAAAAGTACATATGCACTAAGGTGAGGTGAGGATAATTTTAACTTGTTCTCCATTTGACCACTGCAATTCTGTTGGCCTTTGTGGGATATTAGATCTTGGAGGTCCAAGATGTCTGTGCCTAGCTGGGTTTGCACTGTACCCCATTGTGACGGAGCACTTTTTAATGATTTTGAGAACAATGATATGTTCTTTCACAGATGGGGAGAAAGTTGCAGCCAATCTAAGACAAGCATCTTTGACAGTTAACAATTCTTCATTTCACTTAGATTTGTCACCATGTAGCTTTGTTTGAATTGGCCATTTTTTTTTAAAAAGGACAGTCTATTGTTGCTTCCAAAGGTGAATTTTATAACTATAAATCTGGGCTCTAGAAGTATGTGAAGAATAATGACATGGAGTGGCCATATTTGCATGTGTCTGTCCCCGGAAGGGTGGACTGAGATTTTATTGGATGTCTGCAGCTATTACCTTGAAGGATAAATTTTCATTTTTCATCTATTCTTCCCCATCTAGATTGTATCAGGATTAACTGTAATTCCAGTAAGTGCCTATTCAAAATTTTTAAAATGTTGTTCCTCCATTATGATGTAAGCTAGTCAAGAAAAAGAGAGAGAGAAATGTAGAGTTGTAAAACTCATGAACTCACTTTTGGAATATACCAGTCCATCATCTGGGTGTAAAAATTCATCCTGAAATCTGTCCAGCTGAAGACTTTTCCACTACAGCTCCTAACTCTTAGTGAGAAGTGACATGTATTTTGTAACCTAAGGTACAAATGCATCTAAAAGTATTTTAAACTAATACTGCAAGTGCCATTTTTATTTCTCCAGATCTGGGGCTACCTGGACTTCTTCATGGTCAAATAAATAGAAGGAAAATACTGTGGTCTTATTTCCTTCACTTTTTATTTTTGTAATTTCCTACTTCACATATAGTACAAAATGTATTGAATCCTCATATTGAGAGCTCTACTCAATCCGTCAAAATTCAACCATTGTTTTATACAGGAAAATCTGGTTTTCCAAGTTGTATGTATACAGAAAATTACTTGTTAGAAGAGTTTTTCCACATTCAGAAAGAGTACTCACCTGATGAATTTTTACATCCCAATCATATATCTGCAAAAATAACCAAAACCCTTCAAATCTGTTATATGCATGCCAAATGATGAATCCACAAGAAAGATGCATGGACTGAGTTTTCTTTGAATTTTGACTAGACAAACTGAAAGGATATGAGGACTGTGATTTTATTTTGAGTTGTAGTAAATTATCTTAAGAGTAAATTAATTCTATCTCTTTATATAAATTGTTCAGGTTTTTCTTTTCCAGGTTTGCTGACCACAATCAGGAATGTCCTCCAATGATAACAAAGTTGATAGCTATTTAAATAAAATGGTTCTAACTTCTCACTGTCATACTTAATAAGCTTTTTTTGTTTTGTTTTGTAATCCTTGGAGAAATGCTACATGTGAGTTGACAGAGTTTACTCTCCAAACCACTGGCTGTGTTTCCAAACAGCAGTAAGTCATCTCTGAGGAACAAAATGGTGAATTTTAAACTTAGACTACCAAGAAGGTTTTTTCTAATTAAATGCATACTGTTCTTCTTACAACCTAGCTTTGTCTTAAACCATTCTAATACTCATTTTTAAGGAACGTAAAAGCAAATCTGCCCAACCACAGTAATAAAAAGTTAATTGAATCATGACGTATGGAAAATTGAATTGATAAACTATAACCAACAGAACTGGTAACAAACATCATATCAAACAGAATGGTTCCAGAAAATACTATTTCCAAGCTCCCATACAAATGGAAAATTTCAAGCATTCTCTTTGGAGTCCTATTGTGGTGCTGTGAGATAAAACACTGGACCACAAGGTCAATTTGAAGTCTGAGGTTCAAACTCAACCAGCCACTCCTTGGAAACCCCATACAAGGGTCACTATGAGTTGGAACTGACTTGACAGTGCTTAACAACAGCAATCATTCTCCTTACCAATCCCATCTCTTCAACACTTTGTTCTGAAAAGGACCACGTGATGTTCTCATCTGATACCATGGTTTGCATCACCTTGAGCTCTGGAACAGAGACACAGCAAAGTGAAAACTGACCAGATACTTTGCCTTAATTACACCTATAGATTTTCTTGATTACTGCTGAATCTTTCCATATGGGAAAAGTATTTTAAACTAGGTCTGTGCCTTATGCACTCTTTTAAATTTATATTAAGCACACAATAATGTGTAGCTTTTAAATTTTACAAAGTGTTACCTAAACAAGCCATAGCAATTGATAAAAATGAACCAAATTAAGCCAAATATGACTCATATTTTCTAGCTGCTACCCTAGCTTTTAAAATAAATGTTTTTGGTGTAGTTACTTGGGTTAGACTCTCTTCTTCATTCAGTCTATATCAAGAGACTTTTATATGAAGTTTGGTCTTTTTTCCATTGGATGTTCCACAGAATGCTAACTTTGAGGGCAAGGGTTTTTGCCAGTTAGTGGAATTTTTCCATTATTAAGGAATATATGACAAATTTAAATTGTTTGCACTAAATTGATGATTGTGAGCTTTCAGCACACAATTTGGACAGGACTGCCAGTATCTCAACTTCTCAGTAGCTAGTGGATCAAGTGTTCAATTAACCGGTAACATTTTCAGTTCCTTTTGCTTTTATTTTATTTGAGGAACGAGTGGGTAAATGTAGTAGGAATGCAAGCTGCCAATGAGACATGTCGTTAGTCAAGTTTTAGGAGCAGGAGAAATCAATATATCAAATAATGCAATCCTGACTCACAGAGATTGCATGAGCAGAGATCTCTACCTGTAGGGTATTTCCTGCCAAATAAATAGATAAATAATAAAATCTGTATCTCACTGTAACTTTAATGAAAGAGAGGTTTATTAAATTTATTCTCTGTTGGCTATCCCTACAGCTGCATAATACCACCATCTCTAAAAGTGTCTCATAACTAAGATATTGATTATATTGTGCGATTACTATGAAATGCCCCAGGTGACTGAAAGAAAAATAGCCACAGGAAATATACATGCTATAACATCAAAAATGACTTTACATTGAGAATATTAAACTCTGAGGTACTATGTTTGAATCGAAACCTTCTCAGACAAACGTCTCCACACATTCTCAGAAGTACTCAACTGTTTCCCATAATTAACTCCATTTTTCCTCCAAGAATTTACAGCAGCTGTTACTTAATATGGAAAAGAAAAGATAAAAATAGTGTCTGAGTCTTGGACCTTTGATAGTGAAGCATGGGTAGTAGGTTGCACCCATCCAGTCTTGCTTTAAGAGACTCTTGTTGTTGTTGTTGTTGTGTACCATGGAGTCAGTTCTGACCCATAGCGACCCTGTACAGGGTTTCAGAGGCTGTAAATCTTTACGGGAGCAGAAAGCCTCATCTTTCTCCCGCGCAACAGCTGGTAGTTTCGAACTGCTGACCTTGCGGTTCACAGCCCATTAAGAGACTCTAGATATGTTTTATTTCCCACCAGTCCTGTGTCAGTAGAGGAGATATAGCAATAAGAATCTTCCAAGGACAAGTCAGAGCAAAGCCTTTTGTTGAGGTTCCTGTAAGAAGAGGCAGGTTTTAATTTCAGACCATCTCTCTCAGGTCTCCTACTGTCACCCTTTTTATCCCTTGTCAGAAAAGCTGTGAAGAATCTTTAGATGGAAGGAGGGAGCCTGTTGTTATTTAGAAAACAAAAGCTTATTTTCATGTATATGTGTGGCATGGCTAGGGTAATTAAAGAATATCCATGAAAAAAGAACCATCTCAGTGTCAAAATGTATATTTTGATCTTTCAGATGCAACTGGAATGTCTTTACACATAAACCCATACCAATCTCAGTACTTGGTTGTCCATTAGTTTATATCATTATAAAGATATATTTGGTAACTGCAATTTGGAGTTAGATTAAGACCAATTTTTACAAATTCATGGACTGAATCCTGTTGTTGGTTCTTTACTCTGCTCTGTCCAGGATGGGAATGAAGGGACATCGCTACCGAATACCCTTCTTGCCTGCAGGAAAGTGTGTGACCACCTCTGCATCCATATAAAACACTGGATTTTAATATAAGATGCATGATATTTAATGCTTGTCTTGCATGTTTGCATTATCTAGTCCCCTTATGCTTTATATGTTTCTATCTTCTCCTGCCCACCTGCTCTTTCTTCTTTACTACTTCCCAAACTAACTCTTCCAACTCTCCATTTCTTCTGTTGCTTTCTCCTGTTCTTTTTTCCTTCTATTTTAACAAGAATAAAAACTGTGGTTGGAAAAAAAGTTTTTTCAATACATTGACATTCCAGACACTTTTGACTTCTAACAAAAATGATTTATCTAAGATGTAGAGACTGTACAATTGGAGCTGACATTAGTGGGGACAAAGGCTCAAGAGTTCAAGTCCAACTCCTTCTATCTGAGTTTAGCACCTAAGTATCAGAAAGAAAGGGAATCTAAGGCGAGTAGTTAACCTCCCTTGAATATAGTGAAGAAACACTCTGAACAGTATGTTATTGAAAATGTACTTTGATGAATGTCTGGAGTGGATAATAAAATCTTAGCATTATCATTTTATTACCAGTATGAAAAGATCAACTGGATATTAGTTATCACCATTTTTTTCTGTAGATAAAAATGGAAAGTAATAAAAGAATACAAAATGTCAACCAGTGGCACTTAAGCCATATTAGATTGCTTTGATCAGGCTGTTGTTTGGCAGGCTACTTAAAAAGATATGAAGAAATTTCTGGGGGCTGCTACTTGCTAACATGAAGCAAATGTTCAGTTCAGAGCAGCTGCCTGCTTTCTGAGGAGCAGTAACCTGAAAATGAGTGCTGCCTTCCTCTGCACACATACAACAATGGCTTGACTTGTGCAATTGTGTCAGCCATTGTCTCTCAGTAACTGATGCTGCCCACGTGCCCAGGATCCACACTACTCTAGTAATAAAGGGAGATGGGTCTATAAATACAGACTACAGGAAGTTGTGGTACTTTGTTGTTGGGTGTGTTTGCTTTGTTTTTTGGTTGAAAATACAAATGAAGGAAAAAGAGGAAAAACAAAAGGTTTTTAATTATTTTACTTAATTTTTTTAGCAAGAAACATGGCTTATAATATATAGAGAGACCATAGTTTTTCAAAGGAAAGCAAACAGCTAAGATAGGCAAAAGGAATTGGCAACTAAGGGAAATTAAATTGAGATTTTAGATAAACAATAAAATTGGAATATAATTTAAGAAAGCCCATTTCGCTTGTGGCTGAATGCAATGTTATGAGAATTATTAAGTTGAGCACGTTTTTCTCATGAACATTTAAATGGTTACCTAATCTGGGCAATCAAATTTTAGTGTGAGACAGGAGAAGTTAAAGCAGAGTTGAGTCTGTTTTAGCGAACAGTCTGTCCATTGCTTACAAGCAGATACAAAATGCTGCACTGTTAAGATTGTTCATTTGTGCGAGTTAAAAATTCATCTTGAAACCAGACTCAACTATTTATCAGCTAAAAAACTAGTATGTAGACAGGGCAATAGGCTATCCTAAAATTCATGAACTTCTTTCATTGTTGAACGCTAGTATTATAGCAGTAACTTAAGTAGAAACTGTCAGAAAAACCTAGAAATATTCAGGGAAAAAAACAAAAAAATCCTGAACTTGATATTTCTTTATTGACTTATGTGACAAGGAAGCATTCCTTCATAAAAAAAAGTTTCAACTGCCCAACACTATTAATTGGCTTGTTGGTCAGATGCCTGTGCTGCTTGTGTTATTAGAAAGAACTTGTTTCAACCATCCATCATTGCCTTCATGGTCTTGAGGTTCTCATCTTTTTTATTTTTTTTAACTATTAGTAGTATTTGCTTTGTTTCAGAGGAAGAAGAAGTAGCATTTCAACTCATCACCATTAATTAGATGATCAAGGCTAAAATTGATAATCAGACAAATTTTGCAGTTAAAAATATATTTTGTAAAAAAAAAAGTTTTACTTAAACTCTTTGTGAGTTGTGAGATCAGAGGTCCATTACCTTAAAAGAAAACAGAATTTTTTGGATTTGAAGTATTTGCTCTTTTTCTTATTTGTCCAATAGGGATTAAGACTTATAAAGATCCTAAGGTATCAAAAAGATTAACCAGTAGTCCCAAACCAAAAACTCATTGCAGATTAGTCAATTCCAACTCATAACCACCCCATAGGACAGAGAAAAACTACAGCAAAGTGTTTTGAGGCTATAATTCTTAAAGAGGAAGATTGCTACATCTTTCTTCCTTGGACCTCTGGTAGGTTTAAACTGCTGCCTTTTTGGTTAACAACAGAGCCCTTAACCATTGTACCACCAGGGTCCCTAAGCCATACTCAAGCACCACTATATTTAATACAGCCAGTGATACTAAGACAGCATTACTGTCACAATGATCAAAAGTGTCATTTTAAATGACTCATTTTACCTACCAAGTTGGGTGTACATTAGAATATTTTTCTACACTGTTTACATCTTACTTTCACTCAAAAGAATGTCATTAACTGAATAAGTGAATATGTAACTCATCAGTTACGTACCTATCAAGACAAGAAAAATGCATATGTATGTTGTGAGCAAGTATTTAATTTCCTACTGTATAGTCTCTAAACCCAACAGAAAACCAAACCCACTGTCACTGAGACAATACTGACTCACGCGATTGGTGATGTGCCGTGGTGTCAGTTCCGACTCATAGTGACCCTGTACAGGGTTTCCGAGGCTGTAAATCTTTACGGGAGCAGAAAGCCTCATCTTTACTGACTCATTGCCACCCAGTATATGGTTTCCTAAACTGTAAATCTTTGCCAGAGCAGAAAAACTCATCTTTCTCCCACTGAGTGGCTAATGAGTTGAATTGCTGATTTTTCAGTTAGCAGTCCAACTCTACCTACTCAAATAAATACATGATTTTTAAATGATGTGATCTTTTTCTTCCACTTTATTACAGGTCAGTCATGATAAAAGTAAACATCCCAACTAAGCTTCTATCTATAGGAATATTGATGCTCTTTATCAAGACACAATGGCCTAAGATTCAGAACATTAAAAAGATAAAAATGTCCTGAAGAAATTTAATTTTTAAAGAAATTTTAAATCTATTTTAGAAAAATAGATGTTATTTTTATATATGTTTTTACTGTGTTTTGAAACTAGCAGTATTTTCTGAGAATGTGGCTTGACTGTTTGAATATATTTGATCAATTCCCAAATGATTGTTTTAAAGTTTAATTAGGACAACCACATTTTCACAACATAAATTTTAGAGAAAGGCAAGGATTCACATTTTGCAAATCTGCATTCCTAAAGAGAGGTGGTACAAAATAACGTCAGTTTGCAATACTGTGTACACACTCAATAATTATGCTTTTAAATTGGAAGATTAAAGTCATTAGCATTACAATGAAAGTGCATTAATTCAATTCTTACTAACTCAGATGCCATGCTAATTCAAGTATTTTTCAGACTCAATTATACCACTGTGAACAAAAAAAATCATCTGTTAAAGCCAATTGATAACTTTTACTGTATAATAAAAGGCTATTTCTAATTTAAGGGAGACACGTGAGTGCTTTAGAAGTAGCCTTTACTCAGTTGAGCAATCACCAACCATTCCTATGTATTCACTGAAAACAGTCACTGGAGACCATTACTGGTCAATATTTGAGAACAACAACATTGTTTCTGTAACATTTTTTACTAATTCACACTGTTCTTCTGAGTTAGTTCAGTTGGATCTGAGGATGGCACACATGGTAAGATTACCTTTGTTAGTGAAGACTTCTTTTATGGATGCATTAAGAGTAAATATGTTGTTATTGTTGTTGTTATGTGCACAGGAAATAATCTCCATCATAACAAACCGGTTTTGTGAATACTAGAATGGGGTTCAGGAGCTAGATGGTTGTTCAGCATGGTATAATATGACTCTAATGGATAAATTATCTTGCTACTTCCTCATCTGCTGTTATCCAAGGATCTCTTCTCAATTTTATTGTCAATATTTTGATTAAATTGTCCACTGTCATTTCTTCTGGTACTCTTGCTACTCCCAATTTCTTCTCCTCTCCCATCTACTGCTTCACATCTAGCTGGTTATAGAGACTACTTTTTTATGCATCTGCTTACTCATGATGTCTCCTACCTCAGGTTTCTGTTCTCCATCTGTGTGTTTCCCTTGGCGCTTTGCTACTGCTTCACCAACTGTTGGCTCTCTTGATAACATTTAATATTCAAACACACCTAGAAAAGGAATCTAGTTGATTCCTTACTCACTAGTGTCCTATTCAATGGAGTTTTCCAGTCATATCACCTTGTAAAACACTGATGAGAGAATGTACGTGTGAGGGCAGATGTCTGTCTCCTAATTCCATCAGTTGTCATCATTTAAGGGGGTACACGGTCGGTCTATTTTACTCAAAAAACAGTGGCAGTGCAACAGGCCTGCTGCACAAGTATCTTTTCTCTAACCTGTCTGAATAAAGAAATTTTTACTTTAGTCATAAAATACTCATGAGGATTATAATACTTTCAATACTTCTTGTTGTTGTTAAGTGCTGTCGAGTCAGTTCTGACCCATAGCACCCAAGAGCAGCTGGTGAGCTTATACAACCGATCTTACAGTTCAAACCAACCTTGCAGTCCAGTGCATTAACCTGCAGCACCACAATAGCGTTGAGTCAAGGCTGTTCAGATCAGGGGATAGACAAGCACAAGATCATCACAGAGACTGGGGATTGAAATGCTCAATGTGCTCAACCTTATATTCCTTTATCTCACTGTTATCAGTGCAGGCAAAAGAGCAAGATGGAGAAGACACATTTTGAGAACAGTTTCCTAAAAGGTGAAGTAAGAAAAGCTGAGTATTCAAGTCACTATTATTTTTTATTGTACTTAATATGGAATTGTGTGCTCATTATTCCTTGTTCTTTGAATGCATCATTCATATAATTGTGATTCATCAGCTTCCTATCCTCCTCTCCGGGAGCTCAGTCTTTTACAGAACTGAAATACATTATGTTTGTTGTTATTAAGTGCCATTAAGTTGGTTCCAACTCATAGTGACCCTGTATAAGGTTTCCAAGTCTGCAAATTGTTTTGAAAGCAAAGTCTCAACTTTCTCCCATGGAGCGGCTGGTAGGTTGGTGTTTACAGTTCAGTGCTCCCTGTACTGTTCATTGTACTATTGAAATAAACTAAACTCCAAAGCCAACTGGCTTTTCTATAGACAACTATTATAGTTGCTTTTCTTTAGAAAAATGTAGGATTTCAGGCAAGAATCAACAATCATTAAACTGAAATTCAAATTTAATGTGAAGAATGTAGGTAGTGGAATTCACTCACCAAATTATCAAGTATATTGAAAAATCAACCAACTTCAAAAATCAGGATGTTTATATTGTAAATAATCATTGTTTCTAGACAATCTGAAGAATTCTAAAATGTCTTGCCTTTTAGTCAGTGCAAAGGAGACAGTGTATGCATGTGAAAATGAAAACCCACACATTATAGAACTAACATATTAATTATGGTGACATGACTTATGAAATTACCAGTACAGGTTGTTTATATATTATAATAAGCTCCCCAGAAAAGAACATGAAGGAGAAATCATCATAATAATTTATGCAAAAGTCAACTTAAAATGAAAGTATATTCACCTGAAAGTTTCAGATGGACCTATCAAATGGTGTTAATCCATTGATAATTATTAAACCAACATAAATAAATAATAATTAAAATAACTATAAACATAACCACAAAGAAGAAATCTGAAAATGACATTGTAGATGATGAGATTCTTGAAGTACTTTTAATAAATTCTGTGTTTGATCTGTATAAATTCAACCATTTAATCTGAAGATTTCATTCATTAAGTTTTACAGTGTCAAACATAATACTTTTGGTAGTTGATCCTTTACTCAAACTATTTGTTCAATTAAGTAGCATTAGTTCAGGCCAATAAGCAGTGATGAAAGAATCACAAGCTTTTCTTTTTTGAGTTGTCAACTGTGAAATTGACAAAGAGTCACCTTAACAGAATTGCTTTTCTAAGATGTTTCTGAAAGAGTATCAATCAAAATGTTTATGGTATCTGTGTGATTTTGAATTTCCTGTTTTTATTAATCACCTGTACCTTGCAAATTTTCCAATTTGCTTTGAAATTTAAAATAAACAATAAAAATGAGTAAGATAGCAATTTCTAGCATTTTAGCTAAAACCAAGTGTGATGCAGATCAAAGTAAATGTCCTGCTACATCATAATTGAAAACAATTCCACCATGATTGAGGAACATATGGGCTTACATTGTACCATTTATTTGTGTTCTGGTATGTACATTTTAAATATCCTTTGGTCACTAAGTTTCTACCACCTACAAAAGAGTCAAAATGAGTATTTTTAAAATTTGGTTCCTAAATAGAAATAATATATATTCAAGTTTGGAAACTAGAGAAAACCAAGGAAATATACAAAAATAGCCTACGACTTCAGCCCCCAAAGAAAAGTTTTGCTAACATATACTTAAATATCCTTGTATTATATACCACTTAGCATATTGCATGCATAATATATAACACATTGTGCAATGTACTTTTCTTTAGAAATACAGGACCATAGGGTGTATGTTTTACAACATGTTCCTTGATTTCAGCACCATATTATAAGCATTATGCCCAGCATGAGTAGAACATAGTGTTTTAGGATCTTATTTATAGTTTATTTTATATTCTATTCCAAAACAGATCCAGGTCACTGAACTAGTTGAAAGAAGAAGGGGGGAAAAAGCAAAAACAGACCAAGTAGTGAAGAAATATGTATGTGAAAAAGTAAATTATTTTATGATTTATTAGAAAGCTCACAGTAATCAAATGAAAACTGACTGGAAATGTCTCTGAGCAAGAGCTTGAGAAATAACCAGATTGGAATAACTGTAAATGAAAAGATACTTTTAGACAGATTTCCATAAATTATCATCATGGACTGTGACCTACTAAGTGAAAATCTAACTAACATAATCTTACCATGGGAATATTACATAATCCCTCTCATTTGGCCTCTTCCTCTTTACCATGGAAAGATACACCAGGAACAGTTAGACAAACATCATGGTTTAAATTTCTATCAGTTGGTTGAACCTCCAGATATCTGCTCAGATAACCCAGTTAATTTTACATAAGGATTCATTGCTGCATCACTATTACTATAGTTGGACAATATTTGTTTTAGAACACCTCCTAGTGATTAAGGTGATCCATTCATTTCACAAGAAATGAAAGTTCCAAATGTTTCAAAGACAAACTCAAACATGTTGAAAATAAATACTTTCAAATAAATTCCGGTAGTCTTCCAGTTACCAAAATAAATTGTCAAGTTGACTCATGGTACTCAAATTAGTGTTTAAAAGTTAACTTAATAAAAAAGCTAATGATGAACGAAGATAAAAATGAGATCATAGTACTGTTATTAGCATATCACAAAATTCAAACAAAAAATTAGTACATATATTGCTGTTTAGGAAATATTATCATTCTAATTTTTCCTTAATGAATGACACCAATTATCATATAGTGTTGGTCAGTAGCTTTCCTTTGAGCTACCACTGCAGAAAGAAACCAAAAATATGAAAACAAAGGAGTGGCTATAACTCAACAATTTTAAAGATATCCTTAGTGTGTTTTATTTAAACACATATGTTCCTGAAGTTTATGATAAATATTGAGAAACAGATTGCCAAGCAGACAATGACTTCCAGTGAAAGGAAAGAATGGGGAAAAGTAAATTAAAAGAAGACCAAAACTTAGATTTTAAAAACAATTATATTTCTATTTGGATAAAGTTAGTACAAGAATTTCTCCCAAAATATTGAGGGATGAACTAAATGTTGTGAATTCAGTTGAACATTTGACAATATTCACATGCACTTCTAAGAGCAAGGTCTGGGAAATAAAACACAGTTAATGTCATTTTCCTTGTATCATGCAAAACTAAACATTCAACTTGGCCTTTTTATTAGAAAAATATTCTTTAACTTTTGCAATACTGTGTTCAGATGATGAAGGATATATTTAAGTTTGAAAAATCTTTGCATTTGTGACTATAATCAATGGCTTTGTTTGTTTAAGCAATGTCAAGCTAAATAACTATAAATTTTCAAATACTTAGTATATGTGTGTTTAAAAAAAGATCATTGAAACAACTTGGATTATGTGTTGTTGTTGTTGTTGTTGTTGTTGTTAGGTGCTTTTTAGTTGGCTCGGATTCAAAGCAACCTCATTCTAACTGCCTGGTCTTGCGCATATTCACAATTGTTATATTTGAGCCAATTGTTGTAGCCACTTTGTCAATCCATCTAATTCAGTATCCTCCTCTTTTTTTCTTTACATTACCAAGCTTGATGTCCTTCTCCAGGGACTGGACCTTCCTGATACATGTCCAAAGTATGTGAGATGAAATCTTGCCAGCCTCACTTCTAAGGAGGATTCTGGTCATACTTCTTCCAAAACAGATTTGTTTGTTCTGGCAGTCCATGGTAGTTTCAGTATTATTCCCCATACTATAATTCAAATGCATCAATTCTTCCTTGATCTTCCTAATTCACTGTCCACCTTTCACATGCATATGACTTGTGTCAGGAGCACCTTAGTCCTTGGAGTGACATCTTTGGTTTTTTTTTTTTTTTTTTTAACACTTTAAAGAAGTCTTTTGCAGCAAAATTACCCAAAGCAATATGTTGTTTGATTTCTTGACTGCTGCTTCTATGATCATTGATTGTGAACCCAAGGAAATGAAATCTTTGACAACTTCCATCTTTTGGATTGATAGGTGTTAACTAAAGCATATTAAAATAATAATTTTCCTTTCACCTTATATGAATACTGAATGTGTTTTTACTTTATAATGCTTACTTTAAAAATGAAATAATTGTTAGCTAATTGTATACCTGCTAGCTATTCTCTGGTAATCATTTCTTAGATATGATTTTTCTCCTTAAAATAAAGTCACAGTCCAAAATTTTCCTTTCATTGTATTTAGATTTATTTTATTCTGCTTCTTCCTAAACTTGTTAGCTGAGCTAGATTAGATTTAAAGAGATATATTTAAGACCTTTTTATAGTAATATATTTATTTAATATGTGTTCATTTTTATTGTGTTGTAACTATAATGATATTTTCAAAGGGTAAATTATATTTCTTAAGATGTGTGTTTTCATATTTAAAAGTATTTATCTCCGAGATATTTATCCTGCTCTGTCAAAATGGGTACAGTCAATGGTAACGTATCAAAGTTAATTATTCCTTAGTAGATAGGGCAGGAGATGTGGTAGCTACATACGCTGCAATTTGTTATTTAGAAAATAAAATGAAGTGGTGTGAATTAGGAATGTAACGAGGAGTCTCTATAAAGTGTGTTCAGCAGATCTCTAATCTCAGACCCTTTTGTAGACAAGATCCGTGTTGTATTGTAATTCAGTGCTCATTAAACTTTGAGTTTATCAATTCATAAACCAACTATTCTCTATGATTTTCAAGCTATTAGCTGTTATCCATGGGTCATTGTGCCCTCATAGGCTGTACACATCACTGACCTTAGTTTTAAGGAAAAGAGCAAATGGAATGTCCAAATAATTAGATTAACAACAGAGTTTCCTAAATTCCCCTATTCATACATCTTACCAGTTTCCATGGTACAAATATGAAAACTAAGCAGTCATTGCCTCTGCTTATTGGCACACCTGAGTGAAATGAGATATGACAAGTGAAAAGTGTCATATATCACTATCTGATTAAATGTAAAATCAATATATTAAATTCACCATTTAAAAAAAGAAATCTCACAAAATCTGAGTAAGTCCATTAAAGTACTGAGTTATAAGATGTAGAAAATGATCCCTGAAGTTGCTATCTCATTTCAGAGATCATAATAATAATGACAGTCTAATGATATTGATGAGTACATTTACTCTTCACTTACCAACTATCTTATAATCTGATGTTTTACATTTATGACAACAGTAAAAAAATCTACTAGCTGACTATTTTGTGCACAAACTACATATATCTAGTGGTAACAAACAGGTGTGAGGTAACAGTAACTGGTTGTGCTGGTTAAGGTTATATGTCAGCTTGGCTGAGTTCTGATTCTCAGTGGTTTGGCAGTTCTGTATCATTGTAATCATTTTTCATTTTTGACACAATACCAATTTCTGTCAAATTATCTGGTCTTTTGAATCTAACCATGTCATTAAGTAAGAAGTGGGTGTAATTATTACATTTATTGTTATCACGAACATATTAGATACCAGGCATTGTTTTTAAGTGCTTAAAAGTTAGTGCCATGGCCTATTTCTTTTGTCAGTTTTATTTTACAGATGGGAATACTAAGACACTAAACACTTAAGTAGTTTGCCCAGTCACACAGCTAGGAACTTATGGAACTAGAATAGAAATCTAGACAGTCTATGAGTCCAGGACACATGCTTTTGACCAAGAGATACATCTTAAAAATTAAAGAAAGCAAGGAACATTTTAAATATCAGTCCAATCAAAATGCAAAATGCTTATAATGCAACTGGTCAGTATATGATAATTTCATTTTTCCAATGGATCTTAAAAGTTTATCGAATGACTTCATCTTGGCATTGATGGTAGTGGTTATGTGCCATGGAGTTGGTTCCAACTCATAGCGACCCTGCACAGGGTTTCCGAGGCTGTAAATCTTTATGGGAGCAGAAAGCCTCATCTTTCTCCTGCAGAACAGCTGGTAGTTTCGAATTGCTGACCTTGCGGTTTGCAGCCCAATTCATAACCACTACGTTACCAGAGCTCCTTAGTGTTCATTTAAAAAAGAAAGAAAAACCTCCCAGTTTTGATATCTGACTTTTTATTGTTCGCTCAAAGTTGTTTTTAATTGGGGAGGGGTATTTTTGATAATTTGGGGGAGTACAGTAGCTCTGTAGAATAAGCATTGGAATGAACATGAGATCTACAGTTGGAACCCACAAGCTGCTCTGCAGGAGAAAGATGAAGCATCCTCTACAGGGTGACTCTGAGTCAGAGTCCAATTTGATAGAACTTAACAACAACAACATTTTTAATGAATTTATTAAAAAGGAATGTTCCATCCTAGTTATTATTAAAGTACCCTGATTCGGTTTGACTATATTGGGTTTCTAAGAAGCGGTTGCTGGGTTTGAACCACTAACCCTGTGGTTAGCAGTCCATTGCTAATCCTACAGCGGCACACCAGGACTATCCTTAGAACAGACTTCTATCCTTAGAATTCTATAAATGTCTGTTTGCCTATAAATAAAAGAAAGAGCAATCTTTACAGAGACATTCTGAGAATTCCTCAAGGATGTATCCAGGCTAAGTTAACGAGAGCTTGAGGAGGGATAGAGAAAGAAAAAAGGAGTAGTTACATAGCTTGACAAGTAGAACAGTTTTATGGTTGTCAAGGAATGCTTGTGTCATGTGGCCTAGGTTATGACTGGCACACACCTGGCCAGACAGACAGATCTGAGGTAGCTGTGTCTGTGGTACCCCTGAGGCAGTCATTAAGTGCAGGTGCATTGGTCCCAACTTGCCTCTAGCCTTGTGTATACATTCCTGCATATAGAATTTACTAAGGAAACATCAGAATAAATACAAACACATACTCCTAACCAAAAATGGCTTCATGGAGTGTAACATATGGTTTGATGCTTGGCTTGATGCTTTACTGTCACCATTGTGACATAATTGATTTTGAACCTAGGCACATATTCAATTCTCAGTTTGTACTAATTAGACTGTTGTTGTGAAATGCTGTTGAGTTGGTACAAACTCACAGTGACCCTATAGAGAGTTTCCAAGACTGTAATTCTTTGTGGGGATGGAAAGCCTCATCCTTCTCCCTCAGAGTGGCTGGTGGTCTTGAACCTGATCTTGTGGTTTGGAGTCCAATGTTTATCCTCTAGAGCCACCATGCCCACCTGGTAATATTAGAGTGTGGCAAAAGAAGATTCTCAAAGTGTGATTGACATATTGAACTTTAATTTACAATTAATTTTTCATGTAGGAACTAAAAACAAAGAATTTTATTTCCAGCCCAATATCTAGAAATTTGAGAGATAGATTGAAATATTTGATGAGGATTTACTCTGCTTTGTTGTTGCTTTTTTAGTAAAAGTAAAATTATTTTTAAAGTAATTATTTTAAAATCAGAAACTTCTGTAAAGGCATATTTACAAAGTCAGCTGAAGGTGTCATAATTACAACCTGAGAAACACATCCTCTTGGCATTTGCATGTAGGAAGCTCTGCTGCCAGGAAGCATGACTCAGGCATCAAGCAGTGGTAGTTCTTGCTTCTGTTTCCTCCTGGCTTTTCGCCCTTCCCATCACTGTCACAATGACAAGGCTTGTTCCCAGCTTCCCACTAGAGACTGTTGTCCTCAACATCAACTGCCAAAGAAAAGTAGTTAGTACCTGGAAAAACTGATACAGAGAAAAACATAATTTTACACACACACAAATATTAAACTTCTAATTGAAGGTTTTAAATATAAGTAACTAAAATGGAGTGACTCTAAATTTGTAAAATAGAAATGGAGATTAATGAAGACTAGATTTTAGAAGGCGGAGGGACATTGCAATTCGTTTATGCCACTTGAAACCTTTTAAAATTGTTTTTTGCTTTTGTTGTTATTTTTGTTCTACTAATCCAAAAACTAGGAAGCAGAGCAGTAAAAATTTGACTAAGTTAGCATCATTAAGGTTATACTGAGAGTTAATGGTGACATTGAATCTAAATTTGAGGTTTTCTGAGATTCATGCTAGTATTTTTATTACTTTTGTTCTTTAGTCAACTTGAAATTTTAGTATAAAAGGAATTAAAAATTGGCCATTTATGTATCTGACACTACAGCCCGAAGGCTGCCATCTGTTTTACTAAATAAAGTTTTATTAGAATACAGCTATGCCCATTAACGTATATATATTTTATGGCTGCTTTTGTACTAAAGTGGCAGAGTTGCAACAGAAACCATATGGCCTAAAAAGCCAAAGAAAAACTAAAGGCATGAAATGATTTTAAGCTAAATGAATGGAGAATACAGATACCAGGTAACACCGAATTAATGAGACTAGTTAAATTGCATAGACATCAGGCAAAATACGGGCGGACCATGAAATTTTAAAACTTCATGGTTCTAAGACTCTATGGTGCTGCATCTTCTCCAGCTAGTTCAATCATTGGGTGCTGTGGGAAGTTTAATCATCTTAATTTATCAAAAAGTCATTGGGAAAAAAAATGGCATGGGAAAACACAGAGCCAGTATATATGTGTAAGACAATGCTAAGGTTTTATTTAGTTTTTTAAAGTTTATAGTTCAGCTATGGAAGCTTTGGTAGCATAGTGGTTACAAATTGGGCTGCGAACCACAAGGTCAGCAGTTCGAAACTACCAGTTGCTCCGCGGGAGAAAGATGAGGCGTTCTGCTCCCGTAAATATTTACAGCCTCGGAAACCCTGTACAGGGTTGCTATGAGTCAGAACTGACTCCACGGCACACAGCCATGGAAGCTTTAGAATCCACTTTCTCATGAATGACCATCCTCATCCTAGATAACTGGTTGAAAAACAGCTCATGATTAATAAAATGCACACAGTAAATGCATGGTTTCTGTATGTCAAACTATGGAATTCTAGGTGAAATGTTGTTGGAACAACCATCCTAAACCATTCTTGCACTTCTTCTAAAATATAAGAAATCAATGTATCGTTCAATATTGGCTGTACTAGTGGCAGTTTAAGTAGCTCTGGTAGTGTAATGGTTACAAATCAGGCTGCTAACCTAAGGGAGAGCAGTTCCAAACTGCCGACTGTTCTGTAGGAGAAAGATGAGGCTTTCTGCTCCTGTAAAGAGTTACAGCCTCATATACCCTATGCAGAGTCTCTATGAGTTGGAACCGACTCTGTGGCACCTAACAACAACAACAAGAGGCAGTTTATCACCAGTCCATTATAATTTGTTGGTATTTATTTATGGATTTATTTACTTAAAAATGAATTTTCTTCAGCTTAACAATGACTCTCTGGTATTTTTCAAAGGACTTTCAGACAGATATATGTCATCAATGGTGACTGTGTTGTCTTGGCTTTCTGTTTGAAAATGCTGTTTTTCACTGCAGGTATTCCAGGTATCTATAAAGCCATCTAATTTTAATTAGGCTGAAATATTTTGTTTCTTTCAT
This sequence comes from Chrysochloris asiatica, assembly GCF_000296735.1. NCBI lineage: Eukaryota > Metazoa > Chordata > Mammalia > Afrosoricida > Chrysochloridae > Chrysochloris > Chrysochloris asiatica. The sequence goes on along the minus strand of NW_006408542.1, from coordinate 26,316,203 downwards.
TTTATCTCAGGATGAGATTTAAATTTCTCTCCAAGGCAAACCTATGTTAATACTTTTCTTGTCTTTCTGGAAATATAAAAAATGCAACCAATGTGTTTGCATAGTGTTAAAATAGAGATTGAGCTACCAGACCTAGATACATAGAGATAAATTAACATTGAACCTTAAGAACTGGAGATGTGAAAAATCCATTAGTAGTACCTAGGCTGTCCATGTTCTTTGTTGTTGCTGTTAGGTGCCATCGAGTCTGTATGGACCCATAGCAACCTTATGCACAGCAGAACGAAATACTGCCCAATCCTAGGCCAACCTCACTACTGTTGCCACGCTTGAGTCCATCGATGCTGCCACTTGGCCAATCCATCTTGTTGGGGGTCTTCCTCTTTTTCTCTAACTCTCCACCTTACCAAACATGATATCCTTCTCCAGCGACTGGTCCCTCCTGACAATATGTCCAAAGTATGAGAGATGAAGTTTGGCCATCTTGGCCTCTAAGGAGCACTCTGGCTGCACTTCTTCCAACACAAATCTGTTGGTTCTTTTGGCAGCCCATGACACTTTCAATAGTCTCCTCCAACACCATAACTCAAAAGCATCAATTCTTCTACAGTCTTCCTTATTCACTGTACAGCTTTCGTATGCATATGAGGCTATTGAAAATACCATGGCTTGGGTCAGGCTCACCTTAGTCCTCAAGCTGACATCTTTGCTCTTCAACACTTTAAAAAGGTCTTGTGCACCAGATTTGCCTAATGCAATATGTTGTTTGATCTCTTGACTGCTGCTTCCGTGAGTGTTGATAGTTGATCCAAGAAGAATGAAGTCCTTGACAACTTCAATCTTTTCTCCATTGGTAAGAATGTTGTTTATTGGTCCAGTGGTGAGGATTTTAGTGTTCTTTACATTGAGATGCAATCCATACCAAAGATTGTTGTGCTCTTTGATCTTCATCAGTAAATGTTTTAAGTCCTCTTCACTTTCAGCAAGCAAATTTGAATCATCTGCATATCGCAGGTTGTTAATGAGTCTTCCTCCAATCTTGATGCCATGGTTTTCTTCATAGAACCCAGCTTCTCACATAATTTGCCCAGCATACAGGCTGAATAAGTATGATGAAAGAATACAACCTTGTCGCACACCTTTCTTAATTTTAAAACATTCAGTGTTCCTATGCTCTGTTTGAACAACTACCTCTTGGTCCAGGTACAGATTCCTCATGAGCACAATAAAGTGTTACTTTATACTTATAGAATACTCATAGTTCGCAATGTTGCCCATAGCTTGTTCCTAGAATAACTGAAAATAACTGCACGTCTATTGTGCCTGCATTTAAAACTCAGAGATCTATCAAAATATAGAAAATCATTTTGGGAGATTGCAAATCTCATTTGTAACGCCCATTCTCAGCAGGTTTTTTTTTTTTTTTAATTTAAATGGAAGTGAGTCTATAACTAAAAGAAGTGATCATATCATGAAAATAGAAAAAAAGTTAAAATTTAATAATATAGAGGAATACCATCACAAAAATGAAGAATACTTGTCGCTGCTCCTACCTACATATCTACCCATCATCTCTCTAGTTCGCTAGGTGATAGCTATAAAGAAGCATTGATCAGAATCCTCATGTCTCTTAAATGGTTTAATTGACCCAGCAGATTAACCACTGAAATAACTAGCTAGAGTTGTAAAATATTAACTACTTGAATTTGATGGTTAAGGCAAAGATTTGGAAATCTGGAACCAATTGATTGAGCCACTCTGAGAGGCAAGATATTGGATACAGGTGGTCTATTTATGAAGTTAGCAACTTTAGAATGTACTGCTAGAGGTTAGGTATAGGATGTTAATAAAACAATCAAATCAAAGACATTGTATTTCGGCAAAGTATAAATCACTTTCCAAGAAGAAAACCAAGGCTGAAACATCAACTAGAAACAATTGACTTGAGAAACAAAAAGCCTAAGCATTATATTAGTAAGCAAATTAAACAGATTGCATTTGTATTTAAATAAAACGAAGAGTAGCAACATAGAGACTCCAGTTTTATCCAGGGAAGAATCAATTCTATGCACGTTCTAGTAAGATTGCAATATGGAGAGGCCATCTCAGTCTTAACTCCTCTTGGAATTATTACAGTTTACTCAACCCTCCTAAATCTGTTTCCTTAACTATTAGAAACTAAATACACTAAACTTAAAAGAAAAAAACCCTCTGTTATGGAAATAATAAGTGACAGCATGTATGAAGTATGAACATACACATAGATTGTAACTCCCTACCAAACACAAGAAATGGTTGTCTTCTAAATTTGAAGCAATTCTATAGGCTTTCATGAAGGTCTTTATAGTATTTCTCACATTATTGCTGAAAGATTTAGCCCCAATGAGACATGTTTTGAAAAAACATGAAAAAAGAAATCTTAATAGGAATTCAAGTCATTAATTACTTGAGAGAACTATAATTTTGTCATTAAAACTCTGGCAAGGAAATAAATGGCTCAAACTCAAAATGCCAATACTTAAGCCATCTTTCTTTCTTTTTTAAAAAATAGATTCGCTATAGTTAAATTTATGTAGAATATTTGAGCTCAAAGGCACAATACTGGCCAGTTAAACCATATGAATGGGGATGTTCAGATTCCACAAGTTGAGTGGTCTAACAAAATTTATATTGCTGACTACAGGTAGAGTCAGATCCCAAACTGTGATGTCCATTCAAGTGGTGCTTCCTCTACATCACATCTTTGTCGGTGGTGGTGGTTGTAAGTGAGTTGGTTCCAACTGATATCGACCCTGTATAGGGTTTCTGAGGAGCATCTTTAGCACTAGCTATTTCAGAGTCTCCAAAACGAGGTCTGGTGTGTTTTTCAGAGACTTTCTTCTATTGGGACTTATGCAGAGGATACGTAGCATTTCCTAGCAGTGGTGTTTTTCCTGCAATGTAAGCTGGAAGGCAAGGCAAACACTTAATTTTAGAGAATCTGGCTTTGAAAGTCCAACAGATTAAGTTGCTACCTAATAGTCACAGGGCTGGGTGGCAGCATTATGAAGGGAAAGCATACAACCTTTGAACAGGATACCTAGGATGGAACTGGGTTCTGTCACTTATTAACTGTATGACCTTGACTAGACAGTTTTAATTTTCTAGGAAACTCCATTTCTACATCTGTATAATAATAACAATGCTCAGATGAAGTAAGATAACAGCCAAAGTGCCTGACATTTCATAAGAATTCAACAGTCCCCAACTTCCTTAATGGAAAATCAAGAATTAGAAGCACTCAGTCTGGTGTACTTTCTAAGCTACATCATGTTTCATGGCTAACACTGTTTTGAACTGAGAATAATAAGTGCATTTTTAAAAGCCTAGTCTTCCAAAATCAATTTTTTCATGTTTTTAATAATGCAACAAAAGAACTTGAAGTCAGCCTTCAGAGATTTTATGAACCAAAGGGTTATTTTTAATTGGATTTTGAGCCTGTTGTTATGGAAATAGTTGTTTCAGAGATTAAGCATTATGACTTTATTGCAAGATCAAGCCCAGAATGGGGTATAATGATGATATCACCCTTATGCTTCTTGCCTTTGACAAAACACATTTAAAATTAAGAGAACGGGTGTGAAGCTGCTTCAAAAGCAAACATTTCTAAGAGGAAGAAGAAAAAAGAGCTCTTCTATAAAAATAGTTTTAAAAATGACATATTCTCTTTTCAAAGATCAAAACTGAGAATGGCCTTTGCTGTCAGTAGGAGGCTAAGATGCTGTCACTATTAAACACTTCTTTCTTTAGGACTGAAACTAGAAAGAGTTGCTTTGATCCCGGAACTTGTTTTCAACATTTAGTCTCAAAGCCTCTTTGCAGTTGCTGAGGTAATAGTCTTCCTCTAGTTATTCAGAAATAGCTCTCAAAACTGCCAGATCTAAAATCATTTTTTATATCTGATGTATGATGTAACTTCTCTAACTACAATGTCTGTGGTTCAAACCCACCAGCCACTCCTCGGAAACTGTATGCAAGGTGACTATGAGGAGGAACCAACTTCACAGCACTTTACAACAACAACAACAAACAGGAGGCTTCTTAATCTTAATATTGGTCTTGTTTAAGTATTAGTGGTAATTCTTCCTGCAAAATTCAGTGTATATCACTGGCTCATTTTAAGTTCTAGAGACACAATAATAAAGGAAGACAGAACTTGTGTCATCCGCAACACGGTAAGCAAGAGTGAGAAGGTGACCTACAGTTCTTCTGTGATCTGTGTGTAGATTATTGAGGTTTCTTCTACTTGCTTCAATATCTATCTATCTATCTATCTATCTATCTATCTATCTATCTATCTATCTATCTGTCTATCTAGTATTTCTTCATTCCTTTATTTTTCTCCCTCAAGTATATTTCATCTTTATCAGGCATCCTCCTTCAATTCTTGAGCATTGATTAGCCCTGCTAGTGGAATTTGGTTGATGAAATTCTGAACCCCAACACTTATCCATAATCAGTTGAAAATCATGAAATTCATCTATGAAATGCCCAGTATTATTTCAGTAAATCAGAAAGTTTAAATGCTTATTGTATTTAGGTGTTGTAGAGTCTGTTCCAACTGATAGCAGCCCTATGTATAACAAAACAGAACACGGTCCAGTCCTGTGGCATCCTTGCCATCATTGTTACAGCCGCTGTTTTAGCCCACTGTTGGCAGCCACTGTGTCAAGCCTTTATATCCTCCTCTTTTTGCTGACAATCTTCTTTTACTAAGCACGATTTCCTTCTCTAGAGATTGGTCCCTTCTGATAACATATTCAAAATAGGTGAGACACAATCCTTCCAGACAATTTAAGGAGCATTCTGGCTGCACTTCTTCCATGACAGCATTTTTCTTGCTTTTGGTGGTCAACAGTAAATTCAGTATTCTTTGCCAACATCGTAACTCAAATGCATCATTTCTTCTTTGGTCTTCCTTATTCATTACCCAGCTTCTAAATACAAATGTAGTGATTGAAAATACTTGAGACAGGTATATTTTTGTCCTGAGTTTGACATTTTAACTTTTTAACACTTTAAAGAGGCCCTTTGCAACAGGTTTGCCCAATGCAGCATGTTGTTTGATTTCTTCACTGCTGCTTCCATAGGCATTGATTGTGGATCCAAGTAAAATGAAGTGCTTGACAGTTTCGACCTTTTCTCTATTGTTCATGATGCTGTTTGTTTGTGCTTTTGGAAGACTATTGTTTTATCTTGAAGTGTATTCCATATGAAGGCTATAGTTTTTGATCTTCATCAGTGAGTGATTGAAATCCTCTTTGCTTTCAAGTAGCAAGGTTGTGTCATTTAATGAGACCCATTTAATGAGTCTTCTTCAATCCTGATGCGGAGTTCTTTTTCATATGGTACTGCTTATTGGATTTTTGCTCTGCAGAGATTAAATAAGTATGTTGAAAGGATACAACCCTAAACAAAGTTGCCTTAATCTCCATGCATGCAGTGCACCCTTGTTCATTTTAAATGTCTGCCTTTACTCTTTGTGCATGTTTTATATAAGCACAATTAAGTGTTCTGGAATTTCCATTCTTCACAATGTTAGGCATAATTTCAGATGATCCACACAGTTGAAAGCCTTTGCAAAGATAATTAAACATAAGTGAACATCTTTCTGGTGTTGTCTACTTTCAGCCAAGATCTGTCTGACACTATCAATGATGTCACTTGTTCCACATTCTCTTCTAAATCTAGCTTGAATTTCTACTGCTGCAACCATTTCTGAGTTTTCTTCAATAAAAATTTACTTCTCTGTGATAATAATTTGATATTTTCCACTGTCTGTTAGATCACCTTTCCTTGGAAAAGACAAGTATATGTAGTCCTGGTGTGGTGCTACATGACAAGCACTGGGCCATAAGATGGGTTTGAACTGCAAGGTCAAGGGTTCAAACTCCTTGGAAGTCCCATGTCTGGTCACTATGACTTGGAACCAACTTGATGGCACTTAACCACAACATGGATATCTCATAGTCCACTGTATAGATAGCTGTCTTCCAGAATTTTTTTTAATAGACAAATGAGCACTTCCAGCATTGCATCCACGTTTGTTGAAATGTCTCAATTTGTGGCCCATCGATTTCTGTTTCACATCACTAGTTTCTGTGCAGTTTAGACTTTTTACTTCAGTACCACTGACTCATCCCCATATGCTACTTCCTGAATTGATTAAACATCAGTTCATTCTTTTTGGTGACTTTGTGTATTCCTTCAATTTTCTTTTGATTCTTCCTATGCCATTCAGTATGTTATCCATGGTGGTGGTTATGTGCCGTGAATTGGGTTCCAGCTCACAGCAACCCTATACAGAGTTTCCTTGGCTGTAAATCTTTACGGGAACAGAAAGCCTCATCTTTCTCCTGAGGAACCACTGGTAGTTTCAAACTGCTGACCATGAGATTAGCAGCCCTACTCATAACCACTATACTACCAGAGCTCCTTATTCTATAGAATCCTTCAATATTGCTCACCTCAAGATTTGACTTTGTTTTGTTTGTTTGTTTTTTCATTTCTTTAAGCTTGAGAAATGCCAAGCATGTCTTCCCTTTTTAATTTTCTAACCCCAAGCCTGTACATTTCATTATAATACTTTACTTTGTCTTCTTTAATCTCACTTTAAAATATTCTTTTACTTCATCATTCAGACCTTTTACTACATAATTTCTCTGTTTGCTTTAGTTCTTTATGTTCAAAAGCAAATTTCAGCCATCCATTTCGGTCCTTTGTTTTTCATGACTTTTTACTTCCTTTGTATATAAGGTTCTTGATGTCATCCCATAACTTGTCTGGTCTTCAATCCTTAGTGTTCAATACATAAAATCTATCCTTGAGATGGCCTCTAAATTCAGGTGGGATATAGTCAAGGTTGTGAAGTGGCTCTTGTATACTTGTTTTGATTTTCTGTAGCTCTACTGTTGTCCAGGTGTGGTGCTGTAGGATAAGCACAGGACTACTAACTGAAAGGTCAGTGGTTCAAACCCACCAGCTGCTCACAAGGGTGCCATGAGTAGAAACCATTTTGACTAGACTTAACAACGACAACAACATTATCTTAAACTTGCACATGAGAAATTGATGGCATGTTCCACAGTCAACTCCTGACTGACCTTATTTTGACTGATAATAGTGAGTTTCTCCATCATCTCTTTCCAAACATGGAGTTGGTTTGATTCCTGAGTATTCCATCTGGTGAGGTCCACAAGTATAATTGCCATTTATGTGGTTGAATTACAGTATTTCTAATAAATAGGTCACTGTTGTTGCAGCATTCTATCACGTGTTCGCCAGAGTTGTTTTTGTCACCAAGACCATATTTCCCAGCTACCGATTCTTTTTCTTTGTTTCTGTTCACATTCCAATGATCAATGCTACTTGATTGCAAGTTTAATCAATTTCAGACTGCAAAAGTTGGAAAAAAGGTCAGTTTCTTTTATCTTTTGCAATAGTGGTTGGTACATGTATTTGAATAGTAGTTGTATTAATTGGTTTTTCTTGTTGTATGGATATTATTCTATCCGTGATAGCATTGTACTTCAGGATAGATCTTAAAATGCACTTTTTGAAGATGAATGTGATTTCATTCCTCTTCAGTTTGCCTTTCCTGGTAAAGAAGACTATACGATTTTCAGATTAGCTTATACCAGCCAATTTCAACTCACTTATGCATGTGACGTTGTAACAGTGATATGGAGACAGTATCTGATCTCCTCTGACTTCACAAGGGAGAAGAGTGAAACTCATCAATCCAAGTCTGATTCTTCTGAGAACTCAATCTTCTAACCTTCTTTACCAGTTCTGACACCAATCACCCCTTCTCTGCTGGGGTCAATATTACATTGCAGTGGTCACACAAAACTCACAGACCGTACTCTCAGGATTATAGGGTTTATTGCTGTTGTTGTTAAATACCATTTCGTCAGTTCCAACCCATAGATACCCTGTATAGAGTTTCCAAGGAGCGGCTGGTGAGCTTGAACTGCCGACCTTGTGGTTCAAACCTACTTTGTAGTCTAGTGCACTAGTCCACAGCACCACACCAGAACTCCATGGGGCTTATTAGGAAAGTAAGATAAAATTCAGTATCAGAAATGTTTAGGATACTGTTCTTCCAGTCAAGAGTACCTCTTCTCAATTGGACCTGCAGGCATACATCTCTCTGGTGCTCAGCCTCTCAGCCACATGATCCCTTGGTCTCTGCCTTGCTTGGGCAAATGTTACAAGGCTTGTTTAGGGCTACTGGCACATGTCTAAAGGGTACCCCACTCCATAAACCTCGGCTCAAAGGTGCTCAGCTCTAGCTCCTGTGGTCAGCAAACCTAGAAGTCCCAGATTAAGTGCCCAGAGGCATCTCATTTAACAAGTGAGCCACCTACCTACCCAGAGGCATTCAGCTTTCTTGCTCTGTGGGCCAGGACGTCTGCTGCTCTGTCTCGTGATCTTGCCATTGCCTCTGCTGCTAATGCTTCTCTGTCACATCTCTGGTTCACAGCCCTGTCTCCTAGAACCAGGAGGTACAGGGACCTCAAAGTCCAAAAGATACACTCTGCTCCTGGCTCTTCTTTATTGATGATAGTGAGATCCTCAGTTTTTGCTTCTGAGATGGCTCATTTTGAACCCAGTATGACCGCAAAACTGACCATTCTCCTCCTTCAAGTCTTATTTGCATGGTTCCACCCAGTTACATAACTAAATAGTGGGCGTTACAAAGACTAAGGCTAGAAGAGCCATATCAAATTATGCAGCAGGCTTTTCTCATTTTGAGTCATGCCATATCAGCAAATGAAAGTTCCAAAAGATTCACTTCATTTACATTATTAAGGCCTACTCTGCTTGAGGAGGCAGCTCTTCCTCAGTTGTATTTTGATTGTCTTCCTACCTAAGGGACTCATCTGCTGATAATGTATCAGACAATGTTCTGTTAACTATTCTTAAGGCTTCACTGTCCATTTTTAAAAAAAAAATAAACCATCCTGCTTTCAATCCTGTGTTTATCTAGAAGCTCCACTGAAACTTGTCCACTGTAGATGACAATGGTGGTATTTGAAATACCAGTGGTATAGCTTCCATATCACAGCAGCACACAAACCCTCACTGTATGACAAACTGACAGATGGATGGTGGATTTAAGTATTTAAACAGGAGAAAAAAAATCCATCACATAATAACATCTTCAAAAAACTTCATTTTTTTTTCTATCAATGAATCATGTGTCTGCTGAGTAGAAACAATTATTTTTAATATCCAGTTACATTAAAAACCAAAATGACTCCTTACTTTGTATTTAAGTTGTAGGGGAGATAGCGTCTCATTTTGTCATTTCAATCATTTCCACAAACCATTTTATTAGAATGTCTGTTCTAAACCAATTTAAATCAGATTTGCATTGACGTACTGACAATTTGTTACTTTCTCAGTTGGTTACACCTGTGGTTACACTTCTTGCCTTTGTCTTTTGACCTTTATCTGGGAGCTCCTGCCCTCTACAGTGGTTAGTTTCACTTTATTTTTACTTTCCATTTAACAGTTGGCCTTTAGTGGCTATGCTTTCTTTACTTGTTTTTCTTCATTAACTATGAGTCTACAGTTTTACCTATATACTTTTGTTTTTGGGGAGCCTGTGCCATACACAGAAGTCAACTAGTTTTAAAAAGGTTTTTAGATTAGTGTTTACATACAAACCTCTGAACCTGAGACAAGTGAAATAGAAAACATGATTAACAATGAAGCCACATGATACAGAAGCTGAAAAGGGCCAAAACCCAGTAGAGTAGAAGTGCCCTGAGCTGTGTCCTCCCTAGCATCTATTCAGTCACTTGTTCATCCACTGAAAATGGTCAGACCACTCCACTTGGTCAGAAGCTACATGAAGTGAAACCTCAACAAGTCAGAAAACTTCTAAAAAATAATAATAAAGTGAGTGCAAATGTGTGAGTTTTCCCAGTATCTTATTGACTGTACCTATTTATGACAACAGGTTTATTCTCTTGTCTTAGATCAATGCATACTGTTAAATTTCTTTCTTAAATGGTAACACCTGAATGTTTCTTAACTTGTTATTTTCCTTGCTTGTTATATAACTCTAATGGGTTTGAACACTGGTCCAGCCAATCTCTCTCCTCTCCTTTCTCTCTCTCCCTCTCATGTCTTTATTCTCTCTCTCTTCTCTCTCCCTCTCTCCCCTTTCTTGTCTCTTTTTCTTACTGTTTCTCTGTGAGGTTCATTTCTTTGACTGATTCTGAGTGTCCATAATGACTGTTTGGCATATTCTACAGGCAAAGGTCCCGAGACCCTTTTTGCCGGCTATAACCTCAATGATAACGAATGGCACACAGTGCGTGTGGTTCGTCGAGGAAAAAGTTTAAAGTTAACTGTGGATGACCAACAAGCCATGACAGGTAAACCCCTTTCTATCACTTTTTCTTAAAGTTTTAGATTTTCTCATGTTTTTCAGGTGACTGAGAACCAAGACTGGAACACAGCTCTAAGCTAATACACACAGTACATTCCTTACATCTAATTTTTCTAATAGCAATTCAGCTTAATAAGCAGCCTGTGAAGTTTTTTGTCAACATTTTTAATGTCATTTTTTGTTCTCATTAATAACTCATGAAGAAATTATATAATGTATTTTAATTTTTGTGACTTGATAATATCTTTAGTGTTCATAAAATATTGAAGTCATTTTTTGGATGCCAGTCTGTGTTTTGTTACTTTGTTTATTTTATTATTATTATTATTATTATTTTTGGTGAAGAACAGCAATAAATTCTATTTTTTAGCTTCTGGATAAGTTGATTATTACATTTGCATTCTGTTCAGGTAAATAGTTCTTTAAAATTTAAGTTATATAATTCAGTATTTTTGACTCTTTACGTCAATTGGTTAAATCAAGTATTTAGGATGTTAAGCTTAATTCCTGGTCTGTAAGTTTTCTAATTGAGGTGAACCTTAAAAAGGTCTCCCTCAGATGCATGAAGAAATGAAACAGAAGAAGAATCGATGTACCTTCATTGTTTGGCTGGTAACCACTGCAAGAGCATGACCTTCTGGAATTTATATTATAATATGAATAAACCTTGAACACATTATGCTGAATGAAATAAGGCAGACACAAAAGCACAGATATTGTATAAACCCCTACCTTTTGCAGCCAAAAAATGTTGCCATCAAGATAAGTATGATTCGTAGGTGCTCTGTAAGACAGAGAAGAACTACCCCATCTGATTTCTAAGATTGCAAGACTGTCATCCTTATGGAAGCAGACTGCTCCGGTCAGCAGCCACGCCACTTACTGACTGCACCACTAAAGTTCTAAATGCATAGAGACCAAAACTTATTAATAGTTATAGGGACATGAGGGAAGGAGAATAAATGGGGAATTTATTCATTATTATTTTAATTTATTAACCTTAAGGGGTACTGAGTTTTTGTTGGGGTCTTGAAAACATTTGCAAAACTGGTAAGTACTGTATATCAGAGTGAATGAAGTTTATATCACTGTATTGCATATTTTTAAATGGTTAAAATGACAAAATTTTGGTATCTATATGTAACTACAATTATTATTTTTTTAAAAGATGGAAAGAAGCAGTTAGGGTCTAAAGCCATGGGCACAATATTGAAATAAGCAGTTGCTGGGGATAAGGATGTGTGAGAACCACAGTAGAATATTTTCAATCCTTCAGGGTCTTTCTACCTCAGTGAGTAGAAAAAGTATTCAAGTTCCAAGAAAAACAAGGAGAGTTGAAAAAGACCATGGAAAAATTCCATTATCTTTTAATTCCATTTTTCCAAGAACATTTTGAAGCCCATCATACATCATTATTATATTCAGTTAAATGGTTGTATATCCAGCTTCCACCGTCAATTATAATGCTAGCAAGGAAGCAGCTAACAAATACTTATTTAGATAGAGTTTGCTTTATAGACTTAAGGAACAATGGCTGATAGATGTAAAGAAGAAATCAGCAAGTTTTGGTTGTTCTGGGTTATTAAATTTCTAAGAAAACATCTTATTTTGCTTTCACACTTCTGTACTTTTTTTTGCTCCTGAATAGAGATAGTAATGGACTATATCTTCTTGGTAAAATGACAAATATTTCCTTGAATGGTTGATCTTAGCAATTTTGGTAACTCAGAATTCACTGGAAATGTATAAACCATTTATAAGGTACACATAGTGACCAGAAAATAAAAAACGAATTCCCTTTTACAATTCCTAACTTTGGGGGACAAATATATCTTAAGGTATTTGTTTGATTTCTTTTAGCAGATTTCCTTAAAATAATTGTATGGGCCTTGGTCCATAAACTCAAGTATGCAAAATATGGCACATTTCTTATCTTTATACTAATTTAAAGCAGATCTTGGACCTTTCTTCGAAGTTTGTAAAACTTATAATCATCATCATTGTTGGTACCCGTTCTCTTACCCAGGGTCATGCAGAGTCCCTGTTGCGTTCTGTCCATTCTGGTTCCCACTGAGAAGTCAGTGGTCCACGTTTGTCTTTGATTTGCATGGATTGTGCTGCTCTTGTCTTAAGTGCACCATAATGTCTTTGCTGAGTCCTGCAGCCCCAAAGCTAATGTCCTTTCTGGTTCCCACTGAGAAGTAAGTGGTCCACATTTGGACTTTGAATTGCATGGAGTCCGCTTGCTCCTGTCCTAAGTGTAGCACAATGTCTTTGCTGACTCCTGCATCCCCAGAGCTAAGGTCTGATTTCTCAAGTTTACTTCTCCCAGTTCTCTCTGAGGCTTTTTCACCTTTCCTGAACCCACAAGAGTGCAGAATGCTGATACTCAGTACTCTTGCATCCCATTAACATCTGTTTCTCTCCCAGTGGATGATAATCTCTTCTTAGTCTTTTTCAACCCTCAAAGGCATTCTGCTGTCGTATTTTTCCTTCTGGAACACCTTGCAAATCAGGATTTACAAAAGATTGGAAAAGGCATTGTTTGCCAGCAGTTTCACTTTCTGTCAGAATAAGTCTTTCAGGCAAAGTACTCCAACACCTTGGCTACCTTCTTGGAATTTAAAGGAAGAACAAAATATAACATAGCATGTCAGCAAATTAACCTGCTATTTAGACTTCATTGAAGTTGCCAGAATCTTAAAGCAGAAGTCAGATTCTACCCTTTGCTCAGTTTGTTGCTGCTGTTGGTGAGTGCTGTGGAGTCGCTTCCAACTCATATCAACCCTGCCTCTGGTTTCTAAGGAGTGGCTGGTGGGTTTGGACTGCCAACCTAGTGGTTTAAATTGACCTTGTGGGTCAGTGTATTATCCGGCAGCAGCACACCAGGAAGTGGACATTGTTTAGTAGTGAAAATCAGTATGTTCTTATTTAGGGGTTGCAAACCAAGTAGCCATGTTGCTTCACTTAAATGATGCTTTCCCTCCACACCATTCCCTTGCCCCACCCACCTTCTTCCTTCCCCTTCCTCCCAGCATTTTGCTTCTCAGAGCTAATGACCATGTAAGAGAGTCAGGCAAAAAGTATTGCTATACAATCATGGAAACGTTTGTTAAATAAAAGTGGCAAAAAGTGAAGCTTCTATTTCTTGACATATAGACATATGGGTCTATACATTTCTAATAGTGGTGTTTCTCTCTCTCTAACCCATCTCATCCCAGAACTATTCTTCTTCCTTTGATTTATACTATACCAAAGCAACAAATTTAAATTGTGGGTTTTTTTTTGCTTTTCAATGTTCTTTGAGTTTGGGGAACAAAAATCTGAAAGGGCAAAATCAGGGTTGTATGGTGGATGGGATAAGGCTTCCCAATGAAATTCTCATATGTCGAATTAAGGGTTTCCCTAGTTCTCACTGACCCTGTGTTTTACCAGCCAGATGTGGCTCTGTAGGATAAACACTTGACCATAAACTTGGTTTGAACTGCAGTGTCTCACCCTATACAGCCTTGCTAGGAGTCAGAACTGACTAGGAGTCGGAACGAACTTGATGGCCCTCAACAACAACAACAATGTCCTCACATTTGGCTTACACTTGTTTAAAGTCCTCCCACCACTCCCAGCATCATCAGGAGGCCCTGTGAGATCTGACCCCTGACTCTCCTGATTTCTGTGCTGCAATCTCACTTGGTCCTGGTCCTCCAGCCACACTTGAGCTCTTTCTCACCATAAAGCCTTTGTTCATCTCTCTCCGTCCTGGAGTCCCCTTCACCTCCCTTCCTCAGTTTTTCCCACAGCTCTCTTTTACATCTTTGAAATAAAACTGAAGTTTCAACTCAGGTTATCTAGTTTATTTGCTAACACGACATCTCACTCATTAAATTCACAGCGTTTTTATGAGTTTTGCTATGATATATTTACTCATTTTCTTTCTTCTTTTATCTACCCTCTTCAGTAGATTTTGAGTTTCCCAAGGATAGGAATTATATCTACCCTTGTTAACACGATTTCTCTATTGTCTATTACATTGCCTACCTGAAACGGACTCGATGGCACTTAACAACAACAACAACAACAACCTGAAACGGATACCACATGCTCAATAACTTCTAGTGAAGTGATAAAAGACCAGAGGATTATTTTGCTGTGCTTTTTGAGTTTAATTCAGTGTGAGGTAACCCACTGCCCATTATCATTGCTGAGTCAATTCTAACTCACAGGTTTCCAAGGCTGTGAATCTTCACAGGAAACGGAAAGACTTAATCTTTCTCCAATAGAGCGGCTGGAGCTCTGGTAGCGTAGTGGTTACGAATCGGGCTGAGAGCCTTAAGGTCAGCGGTTCGAAACTACCAGCCGCTCCGCGGGAGAAAGATGAGGCTTTCTACTCCCGTAAAGATTTACACCCTCGGAAACCCTGTACAGGGTCGCTATGGGTCGGAACCGACTCGACGGCACTTAACAACAACAACAACAACCTTATGGAATCCTGGTGTGGCACTGTGGGTTAATGCGCCAAACTGCAAAGCCGTTTGAACTGCAAGGTCAGAGATTCAAGCTAACCAGCTGCTCCTCGGAAAAGTATGCAGGGTCGCTGTGGGTCAGAACATCCTTCACAGCACTTCACAACAACACAGCAACCTTATGGTTAGCAGTCCAGTGCTTATCTACAAGGGGCTCCCAATGTACCATGGAGTCAGTTCTGACGCATAGTAACCTTGTATAGAGTTTCTGAGACTGTAAATTTTTATGGGAGTGGAAAACTTAATCTTTCTCCCATGTAACAGCTGGTAGTTTCGAACTGCTGACCTTGAGGTTAGCAGTCCAACTCTTAACCATTACACTACCTTAATTTAAGGTAAAATAGATTCTAAAATAACGGAACTTGTTGTTTTTCCTTGGTAAAACGATTTGACACAAGCTTTGAAATGTCTGGAGTCCTGATTGGTACCAATGGTTAAGTGCTACATGATGACTAATTGAAGGATTGGCTGTTCAAATCTAGCCAGAAGCATCTCAGAAGAAATGCCTGGCAATTTACTACTGAAAGATTATAGCCTTGAAAATTATCTGGTCACAGTTCTACTTGGAACCATATAAGGTCATTATGAGTTGGAATTGTCTCAACAGTAACTGGTTTGATGTTGGTATTGAAATTTCTATACAAATACCCTATCCAGGAAACATATTCTGGAGAATGCCCTTGTTTGGAGATTATTGTCAATCTGCTTTACTCTAGACGCTTCATTGAGTGGCATTTTGCTACTTCCCAATTGTCCTTTCATCAAAACCTCTGGAAAAAAATTTCATCTCCAATGTCTTTTACACCCCCCCCCCTTATCTGATCTAAGGACTGCATATACAAAAGTAGAGGTAGCTTTATTTCTGAAAGACAATTAAAAATTGGGATAAATTTCGAAGGAAAAAGAATAAAGAAAAAGGCAGCAGTTAATGTTTTCACAGTCACGGGATAATGGCTTTTAGGTGCTAATTCTTCCCCCAAGAGCAGGCTTATCTGCCATTACTGTCAGGACGATTTATATATGCTTATTAAAGACAAAATAGGCTCTTGAACATGGACCATAATGATTTTTCTTGTAACTGGGCCACAGTTGTTTCAACACTGTTTTACTGCCGGTTTATTATTTATGCTATGCATGCATATTCTATTCCTTTGAGAAAGGAAAACAGACAATAAATGTTATTTTTATCAGTGACCTTCTCAGTCCTGCTACACAAAGTGCTTTCCCTATTTCAGAGTTGCCAAGAACTTGACAATTTGGGGTAATATTTACTTTGAAAAATGAAGAATACTTTTTTCTGGATATTTCCTTCCTATTGATTGGTTCACCATAGAGCATTTTATAAGAAAAATGATAGTTTCAAGATTGGACTAGAGCTCACTGATTTAAAAACTCAGATTTTAATATAGTCAAAAAGGTAAAAGAAAAAAAAAATCTACAGAGGAGGATATAAAACTCTAAGAAAATGTTAAGCTTTTCCTGTCTTCATTCCATTTGGCTCATCATTTCAATGTGGCTGATTTCTCAAGAATTTTTCATTTGGAGACTATTAAAGATTCAGTTTATTTGCAAAAAAGCGTTACTTCCCCATAGAACAGTATTGACATCATTGAACAAGAAGTACTAACAAATACTTTCAATTAATGTCATATCAGAAATCAAAATCGCTTTGAACATGGCAGTATTTTCGTGTTACACAAGCAGAGGGCTAGAGAAGGGGAGAAGAGACAAGTATTTCCAGTGTCATTCTTTGTTGTGGTGGTGGTTGTTAATTAAAGAGAGGAGATTCTAACAAATCAGTGCAGAAAAGATTACATGCCAAGGGGTGACGGGAGTACTGTTGAGGATAAAGAACTAGTAAAGAGAGTTTAAAACTTAAATAGAATAAGTCCATGACCAAGGAGAGTTTTTGAAACCAAATAATTTATAATCATTAAGTCAGTTAATTAAACAAATAAACACGTTTTCTTGCAAAACCATGAAAATTATGCCTTTTATATTTTCCTTGTAGGCATTGCCTTAAGATCTTATCCAATATTTTATTGTCTTGATTAAAGAAATGAAACATTTTCACACCGATTGAAGAGGGTCTATGTAGGTGGGTGTTCAATCCTCCGTTGCATCTAGGAAGAAGGTTCAGTGCCTTTTCTCAGGGCCTAATTCTGAGGCAGTCCCTGACTGCTCCAAAGTGTTTATAAGAAGTAGACTGGAAGGTTGGTTTGAGCCACAAGGTCTGCAGTTCAAAATCATCAGCTGCTCCTAGGAAACCTCACTAGCTGCTCCTGGAAGCAAATTTTGATGGCAATTAACAACAGTAACAACATTTACCTAAAAGTTGGTGGTTTTAAATCACCCAGAAACCCCATGGAAGAAAGATGGGTGGTCTGCTTCTGTATAGATTACAGCCAAGAAAATTCTACGAGGCACTTCTACTATAATATATAGGGTCACTGTTAATCAGAAACAATTAAAAGGCAAATGAAAAAAATAAATTCTGGCTCCATTGAATATTTTATTAATAGCGTGGCAGGGAAACGTAAAGTCAATACAATTTCCAATGATATCAAATTAGGCAAGGAAACTAGCACCGGGAAGAACTTCATTGCTGTTTAAACAACACTTTTATTGAAGAGCGTGAATGGCAGTCTAATTCAATAAGAACAAGATGCTGGGAGTAAGTCACTAGTATTGACCAAGTTTCCTTATGGTGTAAGTCATTGCTTAGTGGTGAAAAGTTCATATATTTATTTACCTTCAACTTTGCAAATAGTTACAACTACTACTTTGGAAGTGAAAATGGGACTAAAGTCAAAGAATTCCATTGCCATCGAGTGACTTCTAACTCATCCCAGCCCTGTCAGACATAGTAGAGTTGCTCCGTAGGCTTCCCAAGACTGTAAACCTTTAAGACAACAGACATCTTTCTCCCATGGAGTGGCTGGTGGGTTTGAAATGCCAACCTTGCTATTGAACTAGGCTAATACATTATGGGTTTGGCAGAGAAATGTGGTAGAATGAAGAATAGGAACTGAGATTTATGTTGTTTTTCCAACAGTTGTGTCCGTTCCAACTCATAGCGACCTTGTATAGGGTTTCTGAGGCTTTTAAATCTTCACAGGAGCAGAAAGCCTTATATCGCTCCTGTGGAGCAGCTGGTAAGTTTGTGGTTCACAGTCCAGTATTTATCATCTGGGAGACACCATGCCTTCCTGAGATGAATAGTGAATCTAAATGAATCTGCTACCAAGCTTCATAACAGGATGTTTAAACAAAATCATACCTTGTAGGAATGTTGGCATTCTCAAAATTGGTCATGCCTTTTATTAGTGTATTTTGCTCTAGTTAGTTGCTTAAAATTTAAGTGCAAGGAAAATGCAATAGGTTCAAAAAATATCAGCAGAAATTCCAAAGCGGTTCAGAGACTGGTGTGAGGAAAGACTGAGAGCATTAGTCAGCACAGAGAAGATAAGATGAAAAGTAAATATTTAACCTCAAACACATCTTCATTGTTCGTTATTGGAAAAGTAATCAACAGCTCTTCACTACTGATACTGGATATAGAAAAAATAAGCGATCACATTTTTTTTCTCTCCAGAAAAGTTTTCTTTATAAAGAAAAGCATCACCTAACCAGGAAGCTGAGATGTATTACTTTCTACCAGGGTGATTTAGGATAAGTGTTACTCATCCACCGTCCCCCTCTGTCCCTGCCATCTTCCCTCCTTCCCGCCTTTCTTTTGTGCTTTTCATCTTTCCTTCCTTCCTTGTTTTTCCTAAGTACTCGTTCCATCCTTCTCTTTGTTTCTATCCTCCTCTTCATTCCTTCTTTTTTTTCCCCCTGTCTCTCCATTCTTTCCTTCACTTAAAAATTCTGTTAACTTTGAGTATTGAAGTTTTTTGTTAACACTAAAATGTGGACAAAGAGGAAAACTTAGGCTAACAAAATGTTGTAATATAAGCCCGCCTCAGTCATAAAAGAAATTAGTAACACATTATCTTCCTTTTCAGGTCAAATGGCAGGCGATCACACAAGACTGGAATTCCATAACATAGAGACGGGCATCATCACGGAGCGGCGCTATCTCTCTTCTGTCCCCTCCAACTTTATTGGTCACCTGCAGAGCCTGACATTTAATGGGATGGCATACATTGACTTGTGTAAAAATGGCGACATAGATTATTGTGAACTCAATGCCAGATTTGGCTTCAGGAACATCATAGCCGACCCTGTCACCTTCAAGACCAAATCGAGCTATGTTGCCTTAGCTACATTGCAAGCCTACACCTCTATGCATCTTTTTTTCCAGTTTAAGACAACATCCCTAGATGGACTAATTCTGTATAACAGTGGGGATGGGAATGACTTCATTGTGGTTGAATTAGTTAAAGGGTAAGTATATGTCACTTGAGTGACACATTAAAAAAAAAAAAAAAAAAAAAAACTTTGGCAAAAGGGAACTCAATCCCCAAATATCCAATAAGCTGAGTATGTTGACTGACAATGTGTTGGGGAGACTTGGGGGGAAATACTGTATTTATTTGAATCATTTCTAAAGTACCTTCTAGAGTTAATGGAATTTCAGTAAAGCATTTTGTCCCTACATTTCTGCACCTGAGGTGCAAATAACATGGAATCATTCCCAGTATATGTTTTCTCAGGTCTTGCACTTTAGAGACAGAGTTCATGACATGCACACTGTAATTCCACAAGAGAATTTCAACAACAGAATTTTGCAGACTAATTTGTGTTAACTAGTTAATTCAAGTAATCAGATTACTTACTTTTCACAAAATGGCATTTAATTCTAGCTTAATTTTGTCAGGCTTCTTTGAAGAGTTTAGAAGGAAAGATATTTTGTGAAATTTCCCTGCAACTCTGATGGAACTTTAATATATTTTGATTAATTCAAACAGGTATTGATTGATTCTGCAAATATGCTGGTGTACATACAATGGTTGCTAGGCACCAAAGGGATATGAAAGATATGTTCCTGGCCACCTGTGTGCACATCCTCAATCCCCATTCATTCCAGCCACAAACACACCTACAAACAACCATAAGGGATATAGGCAAATGCACACATAAATATAACAGAAAAGCAGTATTAAAAGTTTCCTAAGATGATCATGTGCAAAGGCTAAGGGGGACTTAGGGAAATTAGGAAAATTCACCATGGGAAATCGGTGAATATGTGAACTAAGGATAAGTGCAGTGACCAGGTCACTTACAGAAACAAGCTTTCAAGATGATGAGGGAAAGCAGATATCATTGGGTCGATGTGGTTAGCAAAGGCTGGAGGGAGTGTTAGAAAGGAAAGAGGGAAGGTTGCTTAACTATACTGACCTTTTAAAGTCATAGAAGGGAGTATAGATCATGATTTTTAAAATAATTTGTATGGTAGCGTAGTGGTTACGAATTGGGCTGCGAACCGTAAGGTCAGCAGTTCGAAACTACCAGCGGTTCTGTGGGAGAAAGATGAGGTGTTCTGCTCCCATAAAGATTAACAGCCTCGGAAACCCTGTGCAGGGTCGCTATGAGTCAGAACCGACTCCACGGCACATAACAACAACAACAACATAGTAAAGACAATAACGAATTCCATTTGATGAACGGAGTAGTGTTTCTTACCTTCTTATTAGGCTGGCTTCTATACAAGTCACTTACAGTAAGGATGGAGCTACCTGAAAAATGAAACAAAACAAAAAAATTCTCCACATCTGATGCCTAGTTTTACGCCATCAAAATTTCAGAACATAACGGCACTTTCCCACCTTCTCATTATTTTCCTAGGTACTTACATTACGTGTTTGATTTGGGAAATGGTGCTAACCTCATCAAAGGGAGCTCAAATAAACCTCTCAATGACAATCAGTGGCACAACGTGATGATATCAAGGGACACCAGCAACCTCCACACTGTAAAGATTGACACGAAAATCACAACACAGATCACTGCAGGAGCCAGGAACTTAGATCTCAAAAGTAAGTACATGCTAAGTTGGTGTAACAGGATTTCAACTTACACAGAAAACCCTTTGTTTAGGGGCGTGCATGTGTCTGAGTGTGTTTGTGTGCACACCTTCTTCAAAGATGGACCAGAATTGTGTTTCCAACACATCATCAATAATAAACATCTGTTCCTCCATTACCAAGTTTGATGGTCTCTAGAGGCACTGTGAATGAAGTAGGCATTGCTAATTGCAAGGTTGGTGGTTCAAACCCACCAGTTGCTGTATGGGAGAAAGGTGAAGCTTTTTGCTTCTATAAAGATTTATAGTTTCGGAAATTCTATTATCAGGTCACTATGAGTCAGAAATAACTTGATGGCAGTGAGTTTTGGTGGTGTCATGGTTAAACAGGTGAACTGCCAACCAAAAGTTTGGTGATCTCAAGTTTACTAGCTGCTTCATGGAGAAAGAGATGGAGTTGTAAAGAATAGCAGATTTGAAAATGCTTTGGGGCAATTCTACTCTGTCATTTAGGATTGCTTTGAAACTGAATTCATTTGATGGCAGTGGGTTTGTTTTTGGTTTGGTACCACCTGGAATGCAGCAGGAACACATGCATTTTCCATCGCGGCTTCGAAAAAAAATGCAACAGCTGCATTCATGACTGAAATTCGAAGAGTAAGAAATATATACTGATATAGCAAAAAGCAAGTGAGTGTTCATAACAATTTTCAACTGATTTGAAGTCAATAAAACCAGACACAAAATGAGTTTGTTTTGTAGCTTATTAGTTTTCTGGCCTTGGTGAGGTTTCCTCAGTGTTTTGACAGGACCTTCAAATTAACAAGATTTGATCCCAGTCTAGCCCCTGTGTCTCAAACAGTGAAGTTCCACCCTACTCACCCCAATCCTAGGCGTGCACCAGGACATTGCTTATTTCACCAGACGTTTTAACAGACATTTTCTTCTTTACTGGTAACTGATTTTGCAAATGATCAAGACAAAATGCTTACAAAACATGTCAGTAATAAGGAGAAATAACAGAATTTTTCATTTGAATGGGGCTTTTGGATTCATTATGACCACATCTATACAGTGCATCTCATTTAACTGCACAGTAAGCATGGAGTAGATATCCTTCCAATTCCATGATGCATGTAGGAAATCTGAGTTATGAATGATTTGCTCCAGATAAAAGGATACTTCTGGTGTGGCATTGTAGGATCAGCCTTGCACTGCGAACTGCAGGATCAGCAGTTCAAGCCCACCAGTTGCTACTTGGAAACCCTATACAGGGTAGTTATGAGTCAGAACTGACTCAACAGAATTTAACAAATTAGCAAGGTGGTAGAGTGGGTCCTGGTGTGGCACTGTAGGTTAAGCACTTTATTGCTAACCAGAGGCTGGCAATTCAAACCCACCAGCCATTCTTGGAAACCCTATACAGGGTCGCTCTGAGTCGATCCAGCTTTATGACACACAACAACCCAGGTCTGACCAATACCACCACCCTTGGCCCTTCCACTCTATCATTATACATTTCAAAGCCCTGAAAGAATGGTAGCAGTCAACCTTTGCTTGGAAAGAGCTGCTCATTGACATCAATGGGATTTTTCCCTTTGATTCACAAAGTAAGTACATTGGGGCACTGGAAAACTAGGTTGAGAAAATCCAACAGAATTCTTTCTAGAGATAAATATTCTCAGTAAGGTGAAAGAAGAAAGAAAAATGTTTTTGTAATTGCAGAATATATTTACAATCCTGGAACTATACTTGTCCAACATATACAACGTAGCATAAGGATCTGCTCCCTTTTTTCACAGATCTTGTTTGTCCCCACAAACCTAATAGTTTCAACAATTCAATTGATACGCAGGGACGCTCTCTAATCTTGATGCCATAGATTTTGAAGTCCTCAAGTTTTAGAAAAGCTATGCTGAGAAAGAATTTAAATAATTAAATTTTTTTTTTTTTTTTATAATTAAATTTTTTTTGTGTGTGTACAAACCGTGGTTGTGTTCTTTTCATAGAATTTTACTTTGTTTTTCCAGACCGTGGCTGAGCTGATATTAGTGAAGTAGTCAAGATTTTTGCACATATATATTTTTTCTTATGCAACTATACCTTAAAAATACACTAGAGGGCAGCATAAGGCCACAAAACTTGCTGTGTGTGACTCATGTAGGGAGGGTGGGGGCAAAGAATCTCAACATGTTCCACTTGCGTTAGTAACCTGGATTTCTTTGTTTTTTTGTTGAATAAAATTCTACAGTTATCCTTTATAATAATGCATATTTGGGTGGTTTTTTTTAAAACTCTGTTTTCGTTACATGTGTGCGCAGCAATTTAGTGTGGAAATTTGAAGCTAGGATAATGTAGTCCGTTTCCCACCTCCATTCAGATGGACTCAGCAATGGGCAGGAAATCGAATGATCTTTTCTAAAAAGAGGAATTCCAGGGAGGACCTTGTTCAAATGATCTTTCTTGACACTGTCTTATTCTCAGGGGCTTGTGTGTCTCTCCCTGCTGACACAGATTTGCTTTCATCTTTATTTTCCACCTGTTTGTGCCCCATTCCCTCTGGCTATTGTGTACAAGCTACAACATGCAATGAAAGGAACAGCATAAATTTACTCTCCAGAGAGATTTCTGAGCCCAGCACCATATTCCGCTTAGAACTTCTGAATCCTGCCCCCTTTTGAGAGATAACAAATTGAAGTAATTCCTCTTGTTTTCTTTCTCTTGTCTGTTTGGCAAATTTGCATGTTTATATGTGCATGTGTGTGAGAGGGAGCTAATATTTATAGAGCCCTTACAAAATACTGAATAGATTTAAATGAGGTCATTTTATTCAATCCTTGCAATTACCCAAGGATTTGAATTGAGGTCAGTCTTGCTCATTTTAACATAGTAGAACAAAATAGGGAGGAAGGATCATCTTTGGTCTTCATCGTTGCTGGGTGTTCTTCATTAAGGTATTATCCAAGTTGCTCCTTTACTAAATCGGGGATGAATAATTTACTTGATGTTGCTGTGGCTGTTAGGTGCCGTTGACTGGGTTTCAACATAAGAATGAAACATTGCCGGGTACTGCGCCATCCTCCTCACTGTTGTTACACTTGAACCCACTGTTTGCAGAAGTAGAAAGTCTTTTTCTTCCTCCGAAGCAGCTTGTGGACTTGAACCCCTACTTTGTGGTTTGAAGTTCAGTGCTTATCTTAGGGAACCACTGAGCTCCCCAGTTCACTTGATTGTTGTTGTTGTTGTTGTCAAGTGTCTACAGTCTGTTCCAACTCACAGTAACTCTGTACAGGATTTCTGAGGAGTGCCTGGAGAGTTTGAACCAACAACCAAGATTGCTAGGTACAGAGAATAGAGTGTCCTCAGGCGGCTATTTAGCACAACTGCTTGAAAGGGAATACAGGTGGTCTCCAGCATACAAACATTGAATATACAAACAACTCATCTTTGTAGTTAGGTACCAACTTCTGTACATCATCTAATAATAGTTCCCAGATCACTAAATGAACTAGTACTAGAGTTCTGTTAAGAAAAAATTGAGATCTAAATCTATCAGTTTCTAGCTCTGAGTTCGAATTCATTGACCTCAGGGTGCACTCCCTTATAACACTGGAAAAGTAGGAAGAAGGTCCTGAGTTCAGGGCCTCACAGGACCTCCTGGTGTGTGGCTATAGGATCAGCTTTGTACTTCGAATCACAAAATCAGCAATTCAGACTTACCAGTTGCTCCTCAGAAACCACATACAAGGTCCCTATGAGTTGAATTGGAACCAACTTGACTACACTTCACAGCAAAAACAATGGCACTGGGACCAAAACAAGAACTCAGGGGAGGCAGCTCATCAGTCCCTGGTTCTCTCCCTACTGTTGGCTAGTCACACCTTGCTGCTCAGTGTCCGAGGTCTGGATCGTGCCCCTCACCTAAGGATGACCTAATGTGGAAGCACAGACATGCAGCACAAGGCAACCTTATTGTGCTTTCCAGGATGTCACTGCAGCACAGCACAGCTCCAATGACCCCAGGACATGCTGCTCCATCAGCATCTGTGTCTCATGGCAGAGCTGGCTAAAGCCACCCACATCCTTCCAACTTAAGGTACATCCCATAGTTTGTAATAACAAACAGGTGCTTCTCTGCTATGTGCAACAAAACGCTGTTGTTGTTGTTGTTAAGAGCTGTCGAGTCAGTTCCTACTCATAGTGACTTAGTATAGCATTTCCAAAACTGCAAATCTTGGTGGAAGCAGAAAACTTCATCTTTCTCCTTTGGAGCAGCTGGGGGGTTCAAAATGCTGACCTTGTGGTTCATAGTCCAGTGTTTATCCTAAACCACCGTACTCCTCAAAACATAACTTCAGAATTACTATATTAAAGAGGTTTTAGCGTAACAGGAAGCATATCGTATTCTTCTGACTGACTTTCGTAATAATTTGACTTAAACAGAGTTTTAGGAATGAAATTTATTTGCGATCCATAGTGAAGGCTGTAATCTTTGATCTACATCAGAAAGAGCTTCAAGTCCTTTTTACTTTCAGGAAGCAGGACTTCAAACTGATTTTTCCAGGTTTAGTTATGAATGATAAAGCAAAACTAGAATCGATATGAATTTGTAAAATGTAGGTGAGCCAGAACTATAACTAGAACAGGAGAAATATGGGTTGATGCCGTGCTAGAAACTTAATCTCTCGTTTAGAACTCAAGGGTAACACTTAACCAAATCTCTCTAATGCTGATGCCACATTCTTCTTTAAATAGATTAATTACTTAGATTATTTGCTCAGAATGCGCAATGGTGTTGGAATGGTTAAAGCAGCTCGGTTACTAATCAAGTGATCAGTGAGTGAAAACCAAGAGTGATAAACAATTATGGACATGAAATTATTGTTTTTCTCTGGATGTCTGCATTGAATTCCCAGGCTTTGCAGACATTCGTCTCAATCTAGTGTCTGTATTACAGAACCTTTTGTCAGTTTGTTTTAAGCCCTAGGATTCTGCCTACTTCTTCTTCTCCTCCACCTATCATTCCCTCCCATGTTTTCTTGGATTTGCTGACTGACATTTGGCTTGGAAGTTCTAACCTCTGTATTTCTATGACCCTGGAACCAGCTGACACTTATTGCTACAGAGTTTAAGTATTTTCTTCCTAACCAAGAATTCTCATTCTCTCTCTCTCTCTAATTCAGTAATCCATTGCACTTGTTTTGTAGTATTGCCCTAGATGAGGCATGTTGTTGTTAGTTCCGACTCATAGTGACCCTGTATAGGGTTTCCAAAAAGTAGCTGGTGAGTTTGAACTACTGACCTTGTGGTCTCAAACTACCTTGTGATCCAGTGCTTTATCTCACGTAGTTTTCTATATTTAGTTTATTCAACTCCCTCCAATTCTGTTGAAATTTCTCTTCACATCATTGTTGTTGTTAAATGCCATCAAATTGGTTTTGACTCACAGTGACCCTGTATAGGGTTTTCAAGGCTATAATTCTGCCAGAGTGCTCCTCGGAAGCCAGAATGGCCAGCCTTTGTCTCTCATACTTTGGACATATAGTCAGGAGGGACCAGTCTCTGGAGAAGGATATCGTTTTTGGTAAAGTGCAGGGTTGGAGAAAAGGAGAAAGACCCCCAGCGAGATGGATTGGCACAATGGCAGCAGCAATGGGTTCAAGTGTAGCAATGATTGTGAGGTTGGAATTGGGAAGTTGGCCCAGGACCAGGCAGTGTTCTCTTTGTTGTGCATAGGATCACTACGAGTCAGTATCGACTCGATGACACCTAACAACAACAACAACTATTTGCCGGAAAAAAAAGCCACATCTTTCTTCCATGGAGTAGTGGTGGTCTTGAGTTGTTGACCTTGTGGTTCACAGTTCAATGTTTATCATATAGTGTCACCATGGTCCATTTCACACCATTAGGACCATAGAAACTTAGAGCTAGCAGTGATCTTGGAAATGATCTGGTCTGTACCTTTTAATCTTACAGAGGATAGAACTGTGTTCCAGGAAGTTTGACTAGCCATGTAGCTAGTCAGTGTTCTAAATCAAGTCTTCTAACTTGCATTTCAACACTTTTCTTTACAGCATATGAAAAATGTTTTATTTCTTATATGTTCTATGGATTGAATCGTATGCCCCTAAAACTAATGTTGAAGTCCTAACCTCATAACCTTCTTGGAAAACAGAACCTGTGAGGATTAAATCAGTGAAGTTAACATGAGGTCATACCTAGGTAAGGTGGGTCCTGATTTAGTCTGAATGTTGTACTTTCAAAAGAGAAGAAACATAGAGCTGAGATAGTGTATGAAGGTGGAGGAAAACAGAGAGATGCAACCACAGTCAAAGGATGCTAAAGATTGCCTGCAGTCACCACAATCTTGAAGAGGCAAAAAAAGATCTCCCTCTAGAGTCCTCAGAGAACATAACCCAGCCTACATCCTGAGTAGTCTCTAGAACTGTGAGGTAATAAATTACGGTTATTTCAAGCCACTCACGATGTGGTACTTTGTTAGGGAAGCCCTAGGAAACTAATACTATATGAACCTAAATTGACATCAGAGACAGGTTAAAGTAAGAGGCTAACAAGAGTCCTCAGATCTTGTGTGCACTCACGGGAAAAGACATTCATAAGAATCCACCGCAGGTGAAACGTGCAGATTGGTGGCTTGTAGACCACTTTTTGGTTCTTTGCTTTGGGTGCAAAGCTCCAGATTTCCCCAAGTCTAGTTACCTCATGACATGCGGTACAGATGCTTAAAGGTGGGGTGCTGAACTCTGCTCACCAGGGACACTGAGCTCTGACAACCCAGGGTTGGGCTCCTCTGCTTAGCATATCTGTGAGAAAGCTGTTACTGTAGAACAATTGCTTTGGCCTGCCCTCTCACAGTGGAGTTCAGACTCCAGAAGACTAAATTCAGCAATCCAACATCTTTCAGAACAAGGTGCCAGCTTACTGTTTCCCATTGGGTTTGTGATTAGATAACTTGAGCTGTAAACGCTGCTGACATTTGTGGTGTGGAGAACAAAGGCAAAGGACTTAAAAGTGCTCAGAGCTGAATCTTAAGGGCCAGGTGACTGCACACAGACCTCAACCCTGTCCAGAGATAGCATTAGATGCTGATGCCTCTCAAGGAATGCTAGAACTGACAGGGAGTTGTCTTCTTGGAATTTGAGCTTCTTCGTCAAGAGTTGTCAGTCAAAGCAATCTGGGAGAGTAAGTGTGGCAACATGTCTGTAACCCAAGAGGGGTATCAGTCTTCAGGGAGTTCTGGATGTCAGACCTCGCTCTTTTTTTATGAAAGCAGAGTTAGACAAAGATCATTGGGATGTGTGAAGTGTATACACTCTTTCAGACCATTTTCAGTGAGAAAAAAAACAACCACTTTACCCCCAATATGATCTCATGTCAACATAACTGATTACATCCTCAAAGATTGTTTTGTTTTTTAAAAGAAGAAGAATGTAATTTCAGCACATTGCATTCAGAAATCTAAGGACAGTAAAGAGAAAGTTTAAGGCTGAGTCCCAGACAGGCTGTATTCAGGGAAGCTTTCAGCCATATGCCAGTTTCTCTGCCTCTCACTTTGCAGTTGTCCTTCTTCAGCTCGATGAGCTGAGAGCTACTCATTCTTCTCCTCTCTGCGCACTGGACTCCTCTAGCTCCTCAGACTTACCTTTTCACCGTTGATCAATTCAAATAGCTACGAGGAATTAATTTGACTTTAGGAGTCCTTGTATTAAATTCTTGGAAGATTAAAGCTGACCGAGCCACATGTGTTTCTCATTACTAAGATCAGGACTAGAAGGCAGGGTCACAGTGTACAACTATGGCTTTGCTTTGTTTGAAGAAAGTATTTAGATAGGCTACTTGGGGTATAGCTGTCCTTGGGTGGCACTGAAAAATTAGCCTTTGAAGACCCTATGAAACTCAGTTCTACTTTGAACCACATGGGGTTTCCATTATTGACTCCACAAATACTGGGCAACTATTTTGTTCTTGTTTTTTTAAAATTTGTGTTATTTGAGGGTTCTTCAAAAAGTTCATGGGAAAATTGACTGCTAACCACAAAGTCAGCTGTTCAAACCCATCTATCACTCTTGGAGATCCTCTACAGGGTCCCTATGAGTTGGAACCAACTCTATGACACACAACAACAATATAGATCTCTAAAGTAATATCACTATTATTTTTATGCGGATGATTCATTTAGTTAGAGTTCCATAATAAACCTGGTGCGGCACTATAGGATAAGCATTGGAACAAATCTGTAGCAAAAGACCTCTTGAAAGTCTTACAATGCAAAGATATCAATTTGAGGACTAAGCTAAGCCACAGTCTTTTAAATTGCCTCATAAGCATATGAAAGTTGGACAAAGAATCCATGTTGGCATACAATATTGAATGTATAATAGACTGCCAGAAGAATGAACAAATCTGTCTTAGAAGTACAGCCAGAATGCTCCTTAGAAGCAAGTATAGTGAGACATTGTCTTTGGACATGTCATCAGGAGGGACTTATCCTTGCAAAAGGACATCATGCTTATTAAAGCAATGAATTAGTAAAAATGCAGAAGATCTAAAAAGAGATGGATATATTGACATGGTGGCTGCAACAATGGGCTTAAACAGAGCAATGATTGTAAGGATTGTACAGGACTGGGCAGGGTTTTGTTCTGTTGTGTACAGGGTTGTTATGATTCAGAACTGGCTTGATAGCATTCTACGCCATACCACCACCACCCTTCAGCATGGCCAGAGAAAAGATAGCTTCTATCCCTGATACTACTTCGGCCATAATATCAGGAGGGACTAGTCCCTGGAGCAAGACATCATGCTTGGTAAAGTGGAGGGTCAGCAAAAAAGAGGAAGACCCCAAATGAGATGGATTGGCACAGTGGCAGCAGCTATGGCCTCAAGTGTAGCAATGATTGTGAGGTTGGCACAGGACTGGGGAGTATTTAGTTCTGCTTTGCATAGGGTCGTTATGAGTCAGTACCAACTCAACAGCACCTAACAACAACAATCCCTGATCCTGGACAGTGACCTTGAAATTGTGCACCATAGGTAAAAATAGAAATAGACTGGAAAGTTAGTGACCATAGTACAAATTCACCCCTATGGCCATAAAGGTTCTTCAGAGCCAACACTGTTATCTTCAGTCATGTAGGAAACTACATTTATGTGCTGGTGTTGGCCCTGTGTTTCTATACACTGGAGGATATTTCTAGTGCTACTTAGAAACTGCATTAGGTCAACCAGAGTTACCTGTTAAAGCCATATTACTGTGGTCTTCTGTGTCTGTTCTTAAAAGTGTCCTCATTTTGGCCTTTGCAACTATGTAGTAGTTTTCTTAAGGTTAATACAAAAAGAAATATAATATCGTGATTAAGGATGCAGGCTCTAGGACCAGATAGACTTGGATGAAGTAGCACTTATATCATATATTTTATATGTGCCCTTGGGTGAGGTGTATTACTGTCTTCATTTTCTTAGCTTCCTAGTGCTGCTGTAGCAAGAACACAAGTGAGTAACTAAAAAGATAGAAACAAACAATAACATGAATTTGTTGTGGTTGTTGTTAGGGACCGTCAAAAACGTTCTGACTCATAGCAACCTGACGCACATCAGAATGAAACACTGCCTAGTCCTGTACCATCCTCACAATTGTTGTTAAGCTTGAGCCCATTGCTGCTTCCATGGTGCCAATCCATCTAGTTGGGAGTGTTCCTGTTTTTTGTTGACCTTCCAGTTTACCAAACATGATGAATTCTCCAGGGATTGGTCCCATCATCTGGAGACTTAGATTGCCCAAAGTATGAGAGACAAAATCTAAAATTTGGCCATCCTGGCTTCTAAGAAACATTTGGCAGTTCTTCTTCCAACATACATTTGTTTGTTCTTCTGGCAGTTCATATTACGTATAACTCAAATGCAGCAATTTT
>NW_006408542.1:26271431-26279914 GCF_000296735.1 Chrysochloris asiatica | reverse complement strand
GGCATCCCCTCTAGTCACCAGAATGGAGGTGCACAGACAGCGAGAGACTAATGAACAGATACCCAAAAAAAGAATGTCCACACCTGTATCTCTGCCGTTCTGTCAGGCGTTCGTGGCTGTTCTGATCCTTCCCCCCCACCCCTCCGCCCCTTGGTCTCTCCCAAGATGGTGGCTCCAGGTATAGCTGAGCATCTTGAGTTAGAAAGCAGTGGATTTCTTGATTCTGCTACAAATTCTCCTAGCTGTAAGCCTTCCAACCTTCTAAATATTCCTTTATATGTGGTTCAGAGTTCTGGTACCATCCCCTGAGCCTGCTTGGCCCTGTATCCCTCTTCAATTTGTCAATCTTGGCATAGTAAATAATATGATTATGAGATTCAAATTGGCCAATACCAGTCCATTTCAGATCACTAATGTTTAAGACAGTGATGTTTAGGCGTTTCATTTCATTGAAAATTTCCAATTTTCCTAGATCCATACTTCATATATTCCAGGTATGTTCTATTCATCAATGAATGCTTACAGTTGATGCCTCAAATTAGATAAAGTTTTAGAATACAACAATGAAGGAATGTGTACTGTAAATTTTGAGTAACATAAAAGTCAGAGTTGGTGAAATGATGAAAAATACAGTTTGGGGAGGGTTCGCTATGAAGAGAGGGTTGATGGTATTTCAGTGATTTGGATGGAGAAAAAGTATTCAAAAGCTGACAAAAATTACTGAGGAAATATTCAAATTCTTGAACGCTCTGTTTAGACTTTATTTAGAAGACAGAGGGAGTTACTGGAGAAATAGAGAGATGAACACAATCTGAAATATGATATTGATGAGGAGATTATTGCAGGAGGGGAGTACAAGGAGAAAGGTGAAAAAGGAATAGAAAAGAAAATGGAAATGAGAGCAGAAATGTCAGAAATGTTGGAAAGGTGAGTTATTAGTCCATGAGGTTTGAGATAATGAATAAAACTAAAAATGATTTTGAAATTTCAGCCTGGGTAGGCCAGAGACTAAAATATATATAACATTAAGAAGGAGGAAAGTGTAGAGGAACCTAGAAAGCAGGCCTATTGACTTAGTGGTTGTTGTTGTTGAGTTCCGTGTGGCCAGTTCTGACTCATAGCGACTCTGCACAGGGTTTCTGAGGCTGCAGATCTTTACAGGAGCAGAAAGCCTCATCTTTCTCCCGCGGAACAGCTGGTAGTTTCAAACTGCCGACTTTGAGGTTAGCAGCCCAATTCGTAACCACTACGCTACCAGAGCTCCTTTGACTTAGGGGTATGTCCTACAAAATTGATAGTGGGTTGTTTTAGAATGAAACTCATTACATGCCCAGGAAAATTAAGACGTGAAAAATTTCAGAACAACTAATAAATCAAAATTATGATTGCTGAGCTCTCTTTAGCAAATAAGTCTCTAAAATTAATTCAATTCATAAGAGATAAATACAAGAGAATCTATTGAAAACACAGATTGTATATTTCTTAGTTACACTACTATGTGAGTCACCAAGTCTGATTTAAATATTGAAAAATTGTGCTTTCAACTGAGATATGGTCTTGGATAGTGTTAGTTATTCATGTCTCAATGTGAACAGTTTCCATTGTCTACCCTTAAGCTCTCGTAGTGGTTACGAATCGGGCTGTGAACCTTAAGATCAGCAGTTCGAAACTACCAGCTGCTCTGCGGGAGAAAGATGAGGCATTCTGCTCCCGTTAAGATTTACAGCCTCGGAAACCCTGTAAAGGGTCGCTATGGGTCGGCACCGACTCTATGGCACTTAACAACAACAACAACCCTTATGCTCAAATGCATTAGAGAAATAATAAGAAACTCCCATACTTTTGCTTTCATAATTTAAAATCCTTTAAATAAGGAGTCCTGGTGTGGCACTGTGGAATAATGCACTTGACCACAAGATCAGTTTGAACTGCAAGTCAGCGGTTCAAATTCACAAGCCGTTACTTAGAAACCCTATACAGGGTCACTATGAGTCAGAACCAATTCAATGGCACTTAACAGTAACAATAATTAAGAAGTCACAGGAAATAATAACTTTGAATTTCTCCACAGAAAACAATTATAAAGTATAATAAATGTGTTTGTTCCCCTTTTAAATATTTCCGTTTCACAGGGTGTTCCTGTAATAAAAGGAGGTTTGAGTTTCATTTGTCTCCCAAAGAATAACAGCATTAGGGTGCCTGGACAAGGTCTGTCTTGTATATCCTTGTTCCTTTGTGACTGCAGCAAAACACTGAAAGATAAAGAGACAAAATGGAATGCTCCCTGGATAACAGGAAGCATCCCTCCTACAAGATGTTGTTGTGAGCCATCAGGTAGATTTTGACTCATAGTGGCCCCCATGCAACAGAGCACACTGCCCTGCAGAGTTTTGCAGGCTGTACTAGATTTTTGTCCTGGCAGCGCCACATGGGTTCAGCCATTCAAATAGCACTTAACTGTCCATGCTACCAAGATTCCACTCCTGCAGGATAATGCTGAAATGAGTCCAAGATACCTACACTTCTTTTTTTCTTTTTTCTACATACCACTTATAATAAGAATTGAGGGAAAATTTAGAGTTGCTCCAAAATTTACTGTCCAAGTCCAATCCTCATTGAGTGAAATGTCCAGAATTATACATTCTTTGGCACAGCCAGTAAGCAGTAAGTCAGTGTGTATGAATTAAGCTTTTTTTACCCCAATGTGCCATTTATAAGAGGTTTGCAGGAACCTCCTATAGTTCCCCTAGAGTTTTAGCTCTAGATTTACACAAATGTACAAAGGATTTATCCTTTTTATGTCTGCTCTTTTTAATTAAAATGCAAAAGGCACAAAAAAGTACATATGAACAAACAGGAAAGCTAAGTCAAAGAACTAATTATACCTTGACACTTGTGTTCTGCTACTGTAAAACAGAGCTTGGAGTTGCTGCTCTAATTGCTTTATGCTCCCGTCTTTTAAGAGAATAAAAAACCTCCTACAAAGTTCATTTATCTACTTTCTGTTGATGACTCCCAAGCCATGTTTCTAAGTCACAATCTCTCTTCCCTAAGCCCCAGATTCATATCATTAGATTCCTGTAGGACATTCCTAGTCAAATTCAACATGTGTAATGTTAAATACAATTTCAGCTCTCCTCTCCAAATTATTACTGCTTCGAATTCCCTCATCTCCTATCCCACCTGGTTTACTTAGATCCTTCATTCTCTCTGTATATTTAAAAAAACAAAAACAAAACCAGTAGTAAAAATTCCATCATGTTACTCAGACTTTCCTTTGATTTTATTTATTCAACATTATTTCCCATGGCCTTTTGGAAACATCTCTCTTACTGGCCTTTGCATTCTTTCGTGAATACCATATTTATTTTTGTCTCTGCGCTATATCCATGATATTTCTCATGCCTGACCCTGACTTTTATGCTATGACAAATTCTATACTTTATTTGGGTCTCAACTCTTCCAAGATACTCCACTTTACCAACACAGTTCACAAAACCCATTTGTTTTCGGATTTCATAAGCACATTTTGCCTTACAACTTGGCCATTGAGCATTATAGCATTTTTTTCTCTTAATCTGTTCATATTAATTAGAAGATATTATCAAGTAGTTTTCCTGATGCTTCTAGGTTTAAAAATTATTATGTTACAGAAGAGCTTTGTATTGCTTAGAGTACAAGGTTTACCTCAAGTATACAAATGACTAAATAAAACCAAGGAAAATCAATGCATTGGGCGACTTGTAGAATTGACATCTTGCCAGTCTAATTGTTCTAGAAACTTCATAAAGGAACAAGTTGGGTTTCTCATTTTAAAATTTTTATTCATTTTTTTATATTTTGGAGTGCATTCAGCCTAGAAAAATGTACATCATAGAGGCATAATTCTTACCAGATCCCCAAAACAATCACACTGTAACAATCATGTATTGAGTGTATACTAAATACCTAATGTTTCACATGCATTCTCTATTATCCTTACAATCTTCCAAGGTAGATATTACTAACCACTTTACACTGATGAGGAATCTGACTCCCAGAGAAGTTAGGCGATTTAATGTGCCTTTATTGACAGTTGGTAAGTAGTAGAGTTGGGATTTGTAGCCAGATCTAACAAAGAGACCTGTGCACTTCCCCTACTCATGACTGCCCAACTACTGAATGCTTAGCTGTGATATCATCTCAGATCACCCTGCAAATAATACTCTTAAAAGAAATGCTAATCTTATTTATAAATGGTGCTAGAGATAAGGATACAATTGAGGCATCTTTAAGAAACTCACTCCCTAATGTTTGACTTTGTTATACATATTCGCTGCTACTTACCATGCCCCAACTCCACTGTTGCTCAGTTGCAAATATGAGGGGACTTCTAGAAATTTGTGGAAATACTCCCATTATCTTTTAATTCCACTTTTCTAAGAAATTTTTGAAGCTCCCTCATATGACATGTTTTAAAAATAAATAAATGGATGAGTGAATATGTCATAGATGTTGTTAAGTGCTGTCAAGTCATTTTCAACTCATAGTGACCCTCTGTAAAGTTTCTGAAGAGCAGCAGGTGGGTTTGATCCACCAACCTTCTGGTTATCAGTCCAGTGCTCATTATACAGCATCACACCAGAACTCCAGGTGATAGGAAGAGAATGAGAGAAAGATTGCATTTATTTGTACAAATGAAAGTTAGCCATTCATAGCTTGTAGAAGGTAGGGAAAGGTTGGTTTCAAGTTAGTAGGAAGTTGGCTTACCCAGTGTCCATCCCAACTCTCCTCCACATACAGTCATTAAAATGTATATCCCTTTTTCTCTACATGGGATTTTGCCTGTAAGGACCCATTAGTGCTAATGGGTCATTTTTTTTCTTCCATCACTCCAAGAATCAAGCCGATAAGCTACATCTTTGATGAAGTTGTAATGGTAGATGGGGATCAGCCACTTATAAGGGTTTTTTTGTTGTTTTCTCTTCATATGGCAATCCACAGAGGGGCTTTAAACCATTCTCTACTATGTGAAGAGTTTATAAAGACAGTACTAAGTGGTGGTACTAAGTGCATCTTCAGTAATAAAAATGAGAATGGGACACTACTTATAAAGTCAAACTCATCTACCTTGGTATGCAATGCTTGAATCAATATTTTCTGTTCTTTAGTAACACAGAGGAGGTATTACTACTTCTCTTCAATAAGCTTTAAAAAGTTGCTCCAGCCAAAAAGTTTGCTAATAGGAAAATAGTAATTGTAAGAGGAAGTGAGGAGAGCAAGGAAGGAAGTGCATTTTCTAATTAGCTCCCTCCCTATGTTTTGTCTTCCCAGCCTTCTTTCCTTCTTGATTCTTTATAATGTGACCTCAATCCATCAGCTGGCTGACAGTATTTATTAAGTGTCTGCTGTGTTTAGAGCCCAAGACTAGGCATTGTGGGACATGTAAAAGAAATAAAATACATAGTTTTTTCTCCTCCAGGAGGTTACATTCAGAAGGAGACTGCTTGGTTATCAAATATATAGCATTTTATATACTTAAGTTTCAGTACTAACTTCCACATCTGAAAAGCTGAAGTAGTGGCAAGAAATTCTTCATTCTACTTCCCATTGTTCTCTAAACAATATTCATTAGACCTGAAGGAGAGCTGAGGTTTCCTAACAAATTGAGTCTAACAAATGAATGTAGGAAATAGTCCCTTGCATTGACTTTTGACATATAGCATTGTAACCAACAAACTCAGATGTACAAGAAAGATCACTTTCTTTTTCTGTTACTCAATTTGATGTCTATTTTGAGATCTAATCCTTGGGGTTACTGAAATGTAATCTCAGACAATTTTAATTTCCCTGGAAATAGTATCTGAGGAGATTTGCCTTGTCCCAGTCTTCTGAAAGTAGAGAAGGTGGCAAGAGATCTGGTCTCCAGTATTCTATATTTATAATTCAGGTGTCTACTGAGATCTACTCAGCATCCTCACTCTTGTGTGCATAATTCCTTCTGTTCAGTCTTTTTCCCCCCTGCTATCTGTGTGCTACTCTTGGAATTGTTTCATTGTTCCCACACCAAAGTGGAATATGGAAAGTACCTTGAGGTTGTCTACATCCCAAGCCTGTCTAAATTCCCTGTGCAACCATGACTTCTCAGGGATCTCAGTGGTATGTTGATTTCTTCTAGAAATCAGCACAGATCTCCTTTGCTTCTCTTAACCTACCCAAAATTTGACATCCACAGAGGCTTAGCCATTAAATCAGATATTATGTCCTCCCCTGGCATTCATCAATGACTATTGCTTGCACTCTTTCTCCTCCAAGTGCCTTTCTTGCTTCTCACATAGGGAGCAGGAAAGCTTTCCTTGCCTCATATAGTCACTGACTCTAAATATGCTGTCTCTTTCATTTCTCAAAGATATCAGGCTTTTAAAAACTCAAATACAGAATGATAACTTTACATCTTTGATTTCTGGTTCATATTCCTTTTCTAAGGTAACTAAAACACAAAGACTTTTAGGTTAAATGAGAGAAAAGACAAAGGAGAAATATGAAGTATGAAGAAAAACACCAATTAATATTTCATAAATATTATTCTATCTCAGACCAAAAATAAGCTATGTGTGGACTTTAAAATGTTCATGGAAAAAAATTCATGATGTTCGTAATTCCACTCTTCCATGAACTTTTAGATGTCCCCTTATAATTTTTAATATTAAGGATGAGGCTTATTAGTCAATAGGTTTTTTTTTTTTTTTTAATTTAAGATGTTGGGGAAGCAAACACATCCATTACTTTAAATACAAAATATATTTTTTATTAATGGCTTATTAGTATATGACTTAAAGAGCATTAATACGTAAATTGTGGGATTTGAAGTCTCAGTTTTGAGCTGTTGTTGATGTTGTTAAATGCATCAAGGTTCTAGTCAGTTCCAACTCATAGCAACCCTGTATAGGGTTTCCAAGACGCAACTGATGGGTTTGAACTGCCAACATTGTGGTTCGAAGTCCAGTGCTGATCCTACGGAGCCACACCAGGAATCCAAAATAACTTTGAGCAAGTCACGTAAATTCTCTGTGTCACAATTTATTCATCAGTACAATTCAAGAGTGTTAGATTATGGATTAGATTTTACCTACTTACAAACTAATCATTTAGATTATTATTGTTTCATTGATGCTAATAGGAGATATGAGATTCCTTGGCCTGAGACCAAGGACTATATTAGCCATGACACAGCAAATACATCAGCATGTTTCCCAGCTCTCTTTATCCCCGAGTTTCATGACGGTAAAACAGAAGTGTTTAGGGATGCTAGAATTTTGTGTTAAAACTTAAAATTACTGACTTTGGGAGTCTTTCAATACAATTTTATACCAATCAGTAAGTAAGGTTGTTCTTTTACCTCAACCATCAAGGTTGCCCACTCCAAACACAGTCCTGAGATATGATCTGAGTAAAGAGTGGTCAAAAACTAACATCCTAGGTATACAAAGCAAAAAATGACCAAGGACATTCAGCGACTGTGGTAGACTGCCTCTCCTAAGAAGAATTCACTTTTTGTTGTAGTTGTTAAGTGCCATCAAGTTGGTCCCAACTCATAGTTACCCTGTATAGGGTTTCTGAGGAGCAGCTGGTGGGTCTGAACTGCTGACCTGTGGTTTACAGTCCAGTGCTGATCCTACAGCACCTCACCAGGGATCCAGAGTTGACCTACGTGCTGTTAAATTATATAACTGAAATCAAGATACCAAAATTATAGTCTTGGTTTTATCCCATATTAATTCTCATGTGGTAGAATCATCCTGACCCATTTAAGTCTCAGTTTCCTTTTTCATAAAATGGGGATAACATTATCTGAGCTGCCTTGGATTGGATTGTTTTGGTACTCAAGGGTGTGAAAAATAACTTCAGTGATTTATATCAAAGTGAGACATTATGAGAGGATTTGTGAGACTTTAAAATTTTTAGATTGATGTTTCATGACGATCAGCCCTTGGCCTGATATTTTTATCAGTGTCTGGGAAAGCACACTGTAAAAAAGGTTCCACGTGACAGGAAGGTGGATGGGATGGTGAATGTGAGAGCGAAAATTCAAATGACAATGGAGTGTTAGAGAAATAAGAGTATACTGCCATAAATGTAAACCAAGCCGAAAATCAAAACCACTGCCACTGAGGGAAATTTGACTCATAGCAACCCTATATTGTTGTGGTTACGTGTTGTCTAGTCAGTTATGATTCATAGTGACCTATGACAGGGTTTCCAAGGAGTGGCTGGTGGGTTTGAGCCACCAACCTTGCATTTAGCCATTCTGTACTTATCCTACAACACCATGGCAAAACTACTAGTTCCGTTATTGTTGTTGTTAAGTACTATCGAGTTGATTCCGACCCATAGCAACCCTGTATGGGGTTTCCAAGGAGCAGCTGGTGTGCTTGAGAACCACTGACCTTGCAGTTCAAACGACTTTTGCAATCTGACACATTAGCCCACAGAGACACACCAGT
>NW_006408542.1:26269865-26271331 GCF_000296735.1 Chrysochloris asiatica | reverse complement strand
GCTTTCTCAGATTATTTGCCCAGTATACAGACTGAATAAGTATGGTGAAAGGATACAACCCTAATACACTCCTTTCCTGATTTTAAACCATTCAGTATCCACGCAAAGTTTAGATGAATGAGGTGCTACTCCCATCTTATAGATGAGTAAATAGAGGCTCAGAAAGGTTCAAATGAATTGCCTTTACACACATAGTAATTAAAATTTGAATGTTGGTATCTAGCGTCCTTTGACTGTCTAGAAGTAAAACTCTCATATATTTTAATCTTTGAGGGAAATGTGATATAATAATACAAAACATTTCCACCTCTATATAAAACTTAGTTGTACAAATTTCTATGTTTTAATGATACTGAAAATGTCTGTAATTGTAAGCTAACTGATATTTCCACTTTCATTTTCCACAAGTTTTTTTCATCCCCATCCCTTACAGAAAACTTAGATAGTGGCCTCTGAAGTTCTTCACAACTCCAGGCAACATTTTAAATGATTTTATTCCCTTTGTTTGTATTCTGTATATCATTTGCATTCCATGGACACTAAAACAAGACCAGACAAATATAGTACTTGGTTGAGTGATTGGAGATCAGTCTATTGCAAGAATGGCATGGGAGCTGCCTCTGACATCTCAAAAAGCAAGGAGAATCAAACTTAACCTCAGCCTAAGGCTGATTCCTAAAAGGTTGAGGTCAGTTATGTCTCCAACCACCAACATTCTTAACCAATTCTGACATCATGCATTCCTCCCCTGGCACTTTACTTGTCTGCTGAGTTTGATAACTCGGTGCAATAGCCAGGCAGAACTCACAGACAATACCCATGAATTATGAGGTTTACTGTTGCTGTTAAGTGCCATTGAATCAGTTCCAATCCATAGTAACCCTGTATAGGATTTCCGAGAAGTGGCTGGTGGGTTTGAACTGTTAACCTTGTGTTAGGAAGTCCCAAGCTTATCCTACAGTGCCATGCCAGGACTCCTATGGGGTTTATTAGGGAAGTTAAAAGGTTATCATTCAGGATCAGAAATGTTCATAGGAAGTTCTTCTGGTCAGGAGCGGCTCTTCTCAGCTGTGTCCACAGGCATGTTTCTCTCTCTGGTTCTAAGCTTCTTAGTCATGCAGCTTCTTGGCTTCTGCACTGCACAGACAAGTGTTACAAGGTTCCTTGTTGTTGCTGTTAGATGCCATCGAGTCTGTACGGACCCATAGCAACCTTATGCACAGCGGAACGAAACACTGCCCGATCCTGGGCCAACCTCACTATTGTTGCCACACTTCAGTTCGTTGATGCTACCACTTGGCCAATCCATCTTGTTGGGGGTCTTCCTCTTTTTCTCTAACTCTCCACCTTACCAAACATGATATCCTTCTTCAGCAACTGCTCCTTCCTGACAATATGTTCAAAGTATAAGAGACGAAGTTTGGCCATTTTGGCCTCTAAGGAGCACTCTGGCTGCACTTCTTCCA
>NW_006408542.1:26265873-26268161 GCF_000296735.1 Chrysochloris asiatica | reverse complement strand
ACCCTAAACAGGGTCACTATGAGTTGGAACTGACTCAACAGCACTTGCAACAATCTTTGCAAAGCAGGATGCTACATCTTACTCCCATAAAGTGCCTGGTGGCTATGAATGGCCAACTTCTGGTTAGTATACAAGTGCTTAACCACTGTACCACCAGAGCTTCTTGAACTTGTAAACAGAAGCAATGGATTATGGATGTCACCCTCATTATGCCCTGCATTGACTGTTTGTATAAGAGTTAATTAATTAATTCTACAAATGTCATCTAAATAAGATGAAAGGCCTGAGAAAGGAAAAGAAACAGAACCATATAGGTGGATTGCCATCTCCTTGTAGAAGTAATGTACCATCAAGCTGGGAAATCCCAAGGCTAGAGACAAGTGCATGACAAAACAGCAAAGTAGTCCATTAGAAACGGCAGTAAAGTTGGAAACATAAATTGACAATTTGTTAATAGATTGCTTAAATTGAGTATAATCGAGTTCATTTAGACTCATAGTGGCCCTGGATAGTGTTTCCAAAGAGCAGCTGGTGGATTTGATCTGCCAACCTGTGGTTATCAGTCCAGTGCTTATCCTACAGCACCACCCCAGGAGAGCACCATAAAGAATTTCAAGTGGGGTTTCAATAGCAAACATAAGGAGTTGCGATAACTTTCTCTAAAAAAGAAATACCTGAGGCAGGATGTAATCTTTGAGTGTACATTGGAGTGAGTTTGTAATAATGGGAGGTGAAAGTAAGGGTAATGAGCTTAAATATAATAGAAAAGATGACTTTAGACACCAGAGAATATATTGAAACTCTGATTCACTGAAAAACTTAGAGTTCTCTAAGTAGAAGATGGATATAATAATAATAATAATGCCTATTGAGTGAATATCTATTACATATTGAACTATGATGGATACTACCCATATTTTATTTATTGAATCCTCATAACAACCTCTGGGAAATGTTGTCTTGTACCCATTTTAGAATTAGGGGAATAATGATCAGGGCATGTAAGCAGCATTTTCAATGCCACAGAGTTGGTAAGTAACTGAGCTTGGATTTTATTGCAAGGTGATGAAACCTTATGGCCCATGTTCTTTCCACGAGGCCACGCTGTTTTGAATGCCTTCAGTTGTCCATAGGAAGCAGCTAGTATAAATGCCATCTGTTGCTTAATATTTAATCAAACACTTTTACTGTTTTGTACCTTTGAGAAAATATTAAATCATCATTTTACTTTTTGTTAATTTCATGAAAGATAAACCTCATTTTTATTCTTTTTTTTTCCTGGCCATAATGTGTGTTTCAAGCCAATGACATGTTACTTTTATGACAAAAATTTTGGTCTTCCCACAGGTGACTTATATATAGGAGGAGTGGCTAAAGAAACATACAAATCCTTGCCAAAATTGGTCCACGCCAAGGAGGGCTTCCAAGGCTGCCTGGCATCAGTTGATTTAAATGGAAGGCTTCCAGACCTCATCTCAGATGCTCTTTTCTGCAATGGACAGATTGAGAGAGGATGTGAAGGTACTAGATCTTTGTTATCATACTCTAAATAATTCTTATTCAACCGACACGTGAGAATAAATCTTACTAGCCAACAAAATTCATTCCTACCAGCAGGTTGAATCCCCACTTACAACTTAAATAAGTAAAACACTGGTAATTGAGTCATCTCTGACTTATCATACTGACCTCATATATCAGGTATATGGGGACTCCAAAAAGTTTCTGATGTCTCATTACTCAGAAGTAGAGCTTCAGGGCTTTCTTCCAAGGCCCCTCAGAGTGGACACAAATATCCAGCCTTTCAGTCAGCAGCCAAGATTGTTAACTGTTTGCACCACCTTAGGGTTCTCTCTTAGGATCTAGAGATCCTCATTCATGGTTTTAGAGTCCTGGTATAACACTGTAAGATAAGCACTTGACTACAAGGCTGGTTTGCACTACAAGTGTGGCAATCCAAACTCACCAGCTGCTCCTCAGAAACCCTATATAGGGTTGTTATGAGTCAGGACTGACTCGAAGGCACTTAACGACAACAGCAACAACATTATTCATGGTTTTAACTTTTTATCCGATAAGTCTGAAATTTCTCTGAGTTATTTGCAAGCCCTGGCAGCACAGTGAGTTAAACAATGAGGTGGTGATTTTGTTTTTAAGTTTTGATTGTGAATTATGTATTAGTTTACATGGGTGAACATTATCTTTACATTCATCCTATCATACTTTGTTCCATTGCAATGATCACAGTCCCCTGCATGCATGATCAAACAATCAAAGAGTACACCCCA
>NW_006408542.1:26253071-26265429 GCF_000296735.1 Chrysochloris asiatica | reverse complement strand
AGTTATTCCTACAGAGAAAGATGAGGCTATCTGCCCCTGTAAAGATTTTCAGTCTCAGAAGTCCTAAGAAACAGTTCTACTCTGCCCTTTGTTGTTGTTGTTGTTGTTGTTGTTAAGCACCATTGGGTCAGTTCTGACCCATAGCGATCCTGTATCAGTTTTCCAAGGAGTGAGGTGAACTTGAACCACCAACCTTGAGGTTCCAACCAACTTTGCAGTCCAGCGCATTAGCTCACAATGCCACACTAGAAGTCCTTCTCTGCCCTTTGTTGTTGTTGTTGTTAAGTGCCACTGAGTCAGTTCTGACCCATAGTGACCCTATATAGGGTTTCTGAGGAGCAACTGGTGAGCTTTAAGTATAACTATAAATCAGAATGACTTGATGCAGTTGGTTTGGTTTCAGTAAGTTTACAGTCTACTTGATCACCGGATATAAAATGGGGTAATAGCTATTATTATTTTGTCTATTGCCATCAAGTTGATTGTGACTCCTAATAACCCTATAAGGCAGATCAGAGCTTTTCCTTCGGATTTCTAAGTCTGTAAATCTTTATGGGAGCAGACAACCTCCTCTTTCTCTTGCCAGCAACTGGTGACATGAACCACTGACCTGTTGGTTAACAGTCCACATTTAACCCACTGAGCCACTGTATCTGGATTTTGTTATTTTCTGCTTCATTGCATTCTATAGTTCACCTAATTAATGTATTAATCAGTTTTGTATTGCTTGCTTTATTTCATTAAGTAAATGTCAATTATTATGATTGTTGCTAAGTGATGTTGAGTCAGTTGCAACTCATAGGGAGTCATTATGTGGTGATGCAGGATAATACACTGGCCAGCAAGGTCCATTTGAACTGCAAGGTCATCGATTCAAACCCACCAGTCACTCCTTGGAAACCCTATACAGGGTTGCTATGAGTTAGAACGAACATGATGGCATTTAACAACAACATAGGGTTTCTAAAGAGTGGCTGGTGGGTTTGAACTGCCAACCTTTTGGTTTGTAACTTGGTGGTTTGCAGTACAATGCTGATCCTACAGCACCACACCAGAAATCTACCAATTAGACTAGAAAAAAGATATTTCCTCTATTAAATATTAATCAACTTGAGTCTGTTTATGAAATCTACATAAAATAAAACATAACAAAAGAATACACTTGGCGCTACCCCATTCTTAGATCATTTTGGTTTGTGTCTTCCTGGCAGCAAGAGGGTCTCAACTATATTTTTAGTTTGTTTTACCAAAAATAAGTTTCCTATATTATCCAAGTCTAATAATAATATTCCATATTCAGAAGTGTGCTCGAGTATCTTTCTGTTCTTTTGTGCTTTCTATCAGACTAAGATCTGCAGGATTACTTTTGTATTGCTACTTTCATTTTAGATAATTTTCACTTCAACACCTCAGATTATTTGAGCCAATTCTTCTTCCATAAAAGTAATTTAATCACATTATCTTGAATTTTGTGACTCTGGATGTGTTGCTGCTTTTTCTTTCATGTTGAACACAGTTTTGTCCATTTTGAAATGTTAGATTCATGAGGAAATTTCATATGGGAGAAGAGGTAAAAAGAAGTGTGAATTCCTATCCCCTAGGAGATTATGAATCATTTCTTCTCAGCCAAAGTATATTAGATTTAGTGATTACTAAGTTTATACTTTAAAAAAATTTTTTTAAAATACATTTTTCTTTCAGCAACATATATTTCCCTGAAAAGTCAGGTGGGATTCAAACTGTTTTAATAATGCCAGAGGGTAAGGTT
The DNA here is from genome assembly GCF_000296735.1 of Chrysochloris asiatica. Classification (NCBI taxonomy): domain Eukaryota; kingdom Metazoa; phylum Chordata; class Mammalia; order Afrosoricida; family Chrysochloridae; genus Chrysochloris; species Chrysochloris asiatica. Next base: position 26,263,661 of record NW_006408542.1, on the reverse strand, counting down.
ATTTACAGAAAGGCTTTTTGTAATTTGTTTTCAATGTTGTCACCGTATTTATCTTTTTTTTTTTTTTTTCAAATTTTGATGTAACGGACTTTTGTAGAATGAAAGAAAATGATATATTTTCTAGTGTTACCAATTTAATAAAGGAGAAAACATGTTAAGTGGATAAATTCCTTACAGTAGATGAATATAAGTAACTGGGTAGTACAAGTGATAAGCCAAAATGTTGGTAGTTGGAACCTATCAAGAAACACATCAGATGACAGACCTGGGTATGGATCTTTTTCTGAAAGGTCACAGCCTTGAAAACCTTAGCAAACACTTCCATTTTGTACACATGGGATTGCCACAAGTTGGAACTGATTTAGCAACTAATAACAAGAAGTAAAAGGATAGAAGGATGTGGAACACTGCTTTGGGTCTTGGAGGTTATATAAGCAATGGGACTATGTATATTTAAAAGGATCCCTGGTGGCACAGTGATTAAAGTGCTCTGCTATAAACACAGAGCACGGCAGTTCAAACCCACCAGCCACTCTGTGGGGGAATGATGTGGCAGTTTGTTTCTGTGAAGATTTAGAGCCTTGGATTTACATAAACTTGGATTTACAGAGTAGTTCAATAGTTCTACTTGTTCCTACAGAGTCTGATATAGAAGTAGGAATCAACTTGATTGAACTTGGGTTTTTGTTTTTGGTATATATATTTACTTCAAAGAAGGAAGGTACTTCAAATTCTTCTGGACCTTTTCCTCCTATTTTCCAATAGTTTTTCTCCAAGTTGCTTGGAGTTATGGTATGGTGCTGATAGGATAAGCAATAGACTGCAAGGTCAGTTCAAATTGAAGGGTTGGTGGTTTGAACTCACCAGCTTCTCCTTATACAAGGTAACTATGAAAACAATAACAATAAGTAGCTTGGGAAGTGACTTCTCATGAGAAATGATGGAGGCAGACCGATCAACACATCCACAGCCAAATAGCCACAAGATAGAAAACCATACACATACACACACACACACAATCCTAGCCCACTCACACATGATGTCAGTAAGTAGATAGAAGAGACACCTAGTGGGAAGGAGATACCCTGACAAAGGATATTTGTAGTAATTATATTTTGTGTTATTTTCCAACATGACCTAGTAAGCAAAGTTGGTGAAGATGATTGAATAGACAGTCCTCTTAGGTAAACTAGTATTTGAACATGTAAATCATTCAGTCACTTAAGGCTTGATCCTTCCTTTACCTTCTTTAGGATGATTTAAATATTCATGATGATAAAAGTATTTTAGCAATCACAACTTTTTTGCCTCTTTTTATTTTTTGCTATAAGAATATTACTATATTCCTTCCTTTTTACCCTAACACTTTCCTGATTCTTTTTTTAAGAGCAAGTTTCAATGATTTAAATTCATAATTCTTTTTACACTGTATCATTCCTAAGAATAATCTTAGAGGTACTTGTCACAGGCATAATTGATGAGATTCACATAATTTTAGGATTAACGATCAAATTCTAGATACCAGATAAATGATTTCTCTGGAGGATCTTGTCTCATAGAAATTGATTCTAATTCACATTAAAGTTACTTCTTTCTTTAAAGTTGGACATTACCAAATAATATCCTATCAAGATTTTGCATTATTTCTGCTCAAAAATATCCAAGAACCACTTAGTCCCTTTCATAGAAAAAGTGCTAGGTCTTCTACAATCACTTACTGCCTTTTATTTCTATTGAAAACTTAAAAAAAAAAAAGACTGTTGTCGAATCCATTCCAACTCTTGGGGATTCCATGTGTTTAGAATACATCTGCAATCTACCAACTATGACCTTTCAAAAGCCAGGCAGGCTTAATACCTGATTCAAACTGGTATCAGCAGAGAATATCTGCTTTTATTTGTTTGTTTGTTTGTTTATTTATGTATTTGTTGTTGTTGTTGTTGTTAAGTGGCATCCAGTTGGTTTCAACTCATAGCAACCCTGTATAGGGTTTCTGAAGAATGACTGGTGAGTGTGAACTACCAACCTTGGGGTTTAGGCTGACCTTCAGTTTAGTGCTTATACTATACTGCCCCACCAGGACTCCATCTAAACTAAGAGAAGAACCAGGCCCTGTCAAAGTCCCTTTTGATAAATGTTTATCCAACTTCAACATTGCTCAGAATCACTTACTGTTGTTGTTGTTAATTGTTAAATGCCATGGAGTCTATTCCAATTCACATCTACCCAATCTAGGTTTTCCAAGGAGTTGCTGGTAAGTTTGAACCACCAACCTTGTAGTTAGCAGTCCAGAGCTTAGCCTACAGTGCCATACCAGGAGTTCACATATAGGGTTGTTAAAATCCAACTTAGTGGACTCCACATCTAGGATTTCTAATTTAGTAGCTTGCGATTGTTGTTGTTGTTATGTGCCATGGGTCAGTTCTGACTAATAGCTACCCTGTATATGGTTTCTGAGGCTGTAAATCTTTATGGGAGCAGAAAGCCTCGTCATTATCCCATGGAACAGCTGGTAGTTTCAAACTGCTGACCCTGAGGTTTGCAGTCAGATTCGTTACCACTACGCTTGGGATAGAGAACAAGAATTTGCATTTCTAACAAATTTCCAGATTATACTGATGCTTCAGGTCTAGAACCAGACTTTGAAACACACTGCTTTGGAAGACATTGGTCAGTTTTCATCAAAGAAAATAGAGACTGATAATTAATCAATAATTAGTTAAATTCAATTTAATGCATTACTTAAATTCAAAAACCAAGTCAAGATTGCTTCTGTATATAAAGTTGGTGGAGAAAAATGAATTCAGACTCTTTCTGTGCAGACTCATAATATCCAGCCCTGGAATTGCTTTATAGGAGACCAACATACTTTAATATTTAGTTATTGAAACTACCAGATACTATCACATTTAATCCTCAAAACTCTATCAGTTAGGTACAGTTGTTTTGGGGGAGTATTGGATTAGTAAGCAAATTAAGTATCGAATAAATTGAGTATCAGAAATATAAAGTGACTTGCTAGTAAATTTTCAGTGCAAACTTTGAACCCAGGTCTACTTGAAGAGTCAAATGTCTAACCACTTCCCTCAGTTGCTTCTCTGACTTTCAAAGACCATAGATTTACTTTCACTTGCCTTTCTTTTTCAAGTCTGTCCTTATCTTTAGTCACTTAATATAAATGTCCTTGTGGTATGTTCCAAATTTCATTCAGTGATAAAATAAAAGCACCATTATGTAACTAAGCGAAAAATGGAATAAATAAATACAGGGCTCTGTCTTCTGAAAATGCCTGTCACTGTTTCAATATTGTTCTAGAAGGTGAGTTCTTTGAAAAATGTATCTTGTCAGGCATAGGCATACATTCTCTTGTAATATCCAAATATAAAAAGACGATTACGATAATGGAAAAATTACCATTAAAGCATGTGTTTATGTTCACATAGAGATCTGGCAGGTACTCTGAGGTTCTATTCCACAATATGGACAGATTATTTTTCAGGAGTATAATTTTACTATTTTTAGAGTTTAATATTGCTCAAACATGATATTTCGGATAGTTTTTGCAAAAAATTAAAGCAAAACTTTGGGTCTTCTTCAGTTCTTATTTTATTTCTCTTTCCTTCTGCTGTGCATGTGAGGGACATGGGGAAAACAGTCACTTGATAAAACAGTTTCAGACCCAAATTGGCTTGTTCCTCTCCATGAGGAACTTTGCTTAGTCCAGGAAGAAATATGCCAAAGAATGTTGCACTACGAAGTTTTCATTTTTTGTTCTTAATATTAATTATTTCAGTAAAGAATTTCATGAAATAAAGATCAGAGGATAACATACCTCTAACAAACTTGAACAATAACAAATAATAATAACAGTTCTTTGATACAGTTGTTGACAAAGAATATATCTATTCATATTTTCCAGTGATTTCATCCCACCACTCATCTGTAAGTACTGTGTTGGCTTGCGTGTTACTACGATTCTGGAAGCTATATCACTGGTATTTTAAATACCAGCAGGGTCACCCAAGGTAGACAGCTTTCAGATAAGCTTCCAGACTGAGGCAGACTAGAAAGAAGGAGAGACGGTCTACTTCCAAATATTTAGTCACTGAAAACCTTATGAATAGCAGTGAAACACTGTCAGCACCAGAATACTGACAATTGTAATATGATGAAGAGCATCAGAATATTATAAATATAGTGCCAGAAGAAGAGCCCCACATATAGGAAAGCACTCAAAATACAACTGGGGAAAAGCTGCCTTCTCAAAGTAGAGTTGACTGTGATGGTGAGAAGGGAATAAAGCATTTCAGACTTTCATTTGCTGGTGCAACACAACTCAAAATGAAGAGAAGCAGCTATAAACATCCATTAACACTCAGAACATGGAATGTAATAAGTATGTTCTTGTTGTTATTAAGTGCCATCAAGCCAATCCCAACCCATAGTGATGCTGTGTAGGGTTTCTGAGGAGCACAAGTACGGATCTCGGAAAATTGGAAATGATCAAAAATGAAATGGAACACATAAATCTTGATATAGTAGGCTTAATGAGCTGAAATGGACTTGCATTGGCCATTTTGAATCTGATAATAAAATGGTTTACTATGCTGAGAATGACAAATGGAAGAGGAATGGTGTCACATTCATTAAAAAAAAATATCAAGATCTGTCTTAAAGTACAAGACTGTCTGTGATAGGATAATACTGATATGCCTGCATGGAAGACCAGTAAATACAATTACTTTTTTCAAATTTATGCACCAACCACTAAAGCTGGTGATATTGACATTGAAGAATTCTACCAGCTTCTTCAGCCTGAAATTGTTCAAGCATGCAATCAAGATGCATACTCGGTGATTGAAATACAAAGGTAGGAAACAAAAAGGAAGGATCAGTAATTGGAAAATATGGTCATAATGACAGAAATAATGCTGGAGATCACATGATAGAGTTTTGCAAAACCAATGACTTTTTCATCGCAAATATCTTTTTAAAATAACAAAAGATGACTGTACACATGGACCTCATCAGATGGAATACAAAGAAATCAAATTGACTATATCTGTAGAAAGAGACAAGCTAAAACAAGGCCAGGGTCAGACTGGAACAGACCATAGTTGCTCATATGCAAATTCAGGCTGAAGCTGAAGGAAATTAAAGCAAACCCATGAGAGCCAAAATATGACCTTGAACATATCTCACCTGAATATAGAGATCATCTGAAGAACAGAGTTGACTGATGCATTATACACTAAAGACCGAAGACCCAAAGAGTTGTAGGATGACATCAAGAACATCATACATGAAGAAAGCAAAAGGTCATTAAAAAGACGAAAAAGATCAAAATGGATGTCAGAAGAGACTCTGAAACTTGCCCTCCAGGATAGGAATGCTAAAGCAAATAGAAAAAATGAGGAAGTTAAAGAACAGAATACAAAATTTCAAAGGACAGCTCAAGAAGACAAAGCCAAACATTATGAAATATGCAAACCTGGAATTAGAAAAACAAAAGGAAAGAACACACTCAACATTTCTCAAGCTGACGGAACTGAAGAAAAATTTCGAGTCTTGAGTTGCAATATTCTGTGGGCAAAATATTAAATGATACAGAAAACATTAAAAGATGATAGAAGTAATATGCAGATTCACTGTACCAAAAAGAAATGGTCGATGTTCAGCCATTTCAAGAGGTAGCATATGATCAAGAGCCAATGATACGTAAGGAAAAAGGCCAAGATGCATTGAAGGCATTGGCAAAGAATAAGGTACTGGGACTTAATAGAATACAAACTGAAATCTTTCAACAAACTGATGAAGCAATGGAGACACTCACTTATCTATAGAAATAAATTTGGAAGATAGCTACCTGGCCAACTGGTTTGAAGAGCTCCATATCTGCCAAAGAGAGATGCCCCAATGGAATGCATAAATCATCAGACAATATCATTAATATTGCATGCAAGTAAAATTTTGCTAAAAATAATTTAAAAATTGCTGCAACCGTACTTTGAAAGAGAACCACCAGAAGTTCAAGCAGGATTAAGATGAGGACATGGAATGAGGGATATCACTGATGATATCAGATAGATCTTGGTTGAAAGCAGAAGTTACAAGAAATATGTTTACCTGTGCTTTATCGCATATGCAAAGGCTTTCAATTGTATGGATCATGGCAACATTGCGGAGAATGAGTATTCCGGAACACTTAATTGTGCTTATGAGGAACATGTACGTAGACCAAAAGGAAGTAATTCTAATAGAACAAGGGAACATTGAATGTTTTAAAATTAGGAAAGGTATGTGTCAGGCTATATTCTTACACCATATTTCTTCAATCTGTATGTTGAGCACATAGTCCAAGAAACTGGGTTATAAAAAGAAGAACATGGCATCAGGATTATAGGACCAACCTGTAATATGCAGATGTTACAACCTTGCTTGCTGAAGGTGAAGAGGACTCAAAATACTTACTGATGAAGATCCTCAATGTAAAGAAAGCAAAAGTCCTCACCAGTGGACTAATAAATTATATCACGATAAATGAAGAAAAGAATGAAATTGTCAAAGACGTCATTTTGCTCAGAATAACCATCAGTACTAATGGAAGCAGTAGTCAAGAAATCAAACAACATATTGCAGTAGGAAAATTGGCTGCACAAGACCTCTTTAATGTGTTCAAGAGCAAAGACGTAAGTTTGAGGACTAAGGTGTGCCTGACTCAAGCCATTTTATTTTCAGTAACCTCATATGCATGTGAAAGTTGGACAACGAATAAAGAAGACCTTAGAAAAATTGATGCATTTGAGTTACGGTTTTGTGGGATGTGGGGTGGAGATATTGAAGGTACTATGGACTGCCAAAAGAACAAACCAATCTGTGTTGAAAGCAGTACAGCCAGAATGCTCCTTGGAAGCCAGGATGGCCAGACTTCGTGTCTCATACTTCAGTCATGTGGTTAGGAGGGACCAGTCCCTGAAGAAGGACACCATGAATGGTAAAGTGGAGGATCAGAGAAAAAGAGCAAGACCTCCAAAGAGATGGATTGGCACAATGGAAGCAGCAATGGGATCTAGTGTAGCAAAGATTGTGAGGTTTACACAGCACCAGGTAGTGTTTTGTTCTGTTGTGCATGGAGCTGCTGTGCATCAGTACTGGCTCAATGACACCTAACAACAACAAAAGGTCTTTCACCAGCACAAAAAGGGTAATGATAGTAGTGCTATTTTTCTTTATATATGTGTATGGTTGCTCTTGTTGTTTGGAACCATCAAGTTGGTTATGACTTATAACAGCCTCATGTACAACAGAAAGAAACATTGCCCAGAACTATACAATTTCACAATCATTTCTATGATTGAGCCCATTATTGCAGCCACTGGGCCAATCCAATTTGCTCAGAGTCTTTTTCATTTTCATTAACTCTCTTCTTTACCAATCATCATATCTTCTCCAGGGAATCATCCCTCCTGATAACATGTTCAGAATACATGAGATTAAGTCTCACCATTCTCGTATCTGAGGAGCATTCTGGATACATCTTGCAAGACAAATTTGTTTCTTCTTTTAGCAAACCATGGTATATTTAATATTCTTCTCCAACATCATAATTGAAAGACATCAATCTTTCTTTGATCTTCCTTACTTATTGTCAAGCTTTCGCATGCATAGGAGGCAATTGAAATTACCTTGACTTTTATCAGGTGCATTATAGTCCTCAAAGTGACATCTTTGCTTTTTAATGCTTTAAAGGGGTCTTTTGCTCAGTGCAGTGGTTTCTTGATTCATGCTTCTGTGGGTGTTGATTGTGGATCCCAGTAAAATGAAATCCTTGACAATGTCAATCTTTTCTTCATTTATCACGATGTTGCTTACTGGTCCACTTGTAAGGAATTTTGGTTTCTTTACATTGAAGTGTAATCCATGTCAAAGGCTGTAGTCTTTGCTCTTCATCAGTAAGTGTTTCAAGTTCTCTTCCGTTTTACCCAGCAGAGTCATGCCATCTGCATATCACAGGATGTTAATGAGTTTTCCTCCAGTCTGATTGTTACTAGATGCTGTCAAGTCAACTCTGACTCATAGCACAAGAGAACAAAACATTGCCTGGTCCTGTTTGAGCCCATTTTTGTAGCCACTGTGTCAGTCCGTGTCACTGAAAATATTCTTTTTCTCTGATCCTGTATCTTGTTCTTCTCCAGATACTGATCCCTCCTGATAACATGTCCAAAGTACATGAGATGAAGTCTCTCCGTCTTTGATTCTAAGGAACATTCTAGTTGTTCTTCCAAACAGATTTGTTTGTTTTTCCAACAGTCCATGATAAAGTCAATATTTTTGCCAATACCATAATTTCCTTATCCATTGGCAGCTTTCACTTGCATAAGAAGCAATTGAAAATACCAGGTCTTGGGTCAGACACACCTTAGTTCTCAAAGTGACATCTTTGTTCTTTAGCACTTTAAAGTGGTCTTTTGCAGCAGATTTGCCCACTGTAGTATGTCGTTTGATTTCTTGACTGCTGCTTGCATTAGCATTGACTGTGGATCCAAGTAAAATGAAATCCTTGACAACTTTTATGGTCCAGTTGTGAGATACTTTGTAATTTCTTTTTGCAGCAAGGTATAATCCATACTGAAGGCTGAAGCAAGATGTTTCAAGGCTGCTTCCCTTCCAGCAAACACGATTGTGTCATTTACATATTACAGGGTGTTAACAAACCTTCCCCCAATCCTGATGTGTTTTTATTCACATAATTCAGTTTTTAAAATTGTTTAACACACGGATTTAATAAGTATGGTGAAAGAATGCAACCTTGAGTGAGGCCCAACTTTCCTGATTTTAAACCAGTCAGTATGACTTTATTCAACTACTGCCTCTTGGTCTACGTACCGGTTTGACATGAGCACAATAAAGTGTTCTGGATTTCCCATTCCTTAGATGTTATAATTTGTTAGGATCCACACAGTAGTGTGCCTTTACATAGTAAATATGTTTTCTGGTATGCTCTGCTTTCAGCCAAGACCCATCTGATGTCAGCAATTTCTACATCCTCTTCTGAATCTGGCTTGAATTTCTGGCAATTCCCTATGTACTAATGTGACCATTTAAAAATTATCTTTAGGGAAATTTTACACAGATTATTATTATTGCTGTTATTGTGGAATTGTTTGTGTAATAGCATTTACCTTTGTTGCCTTTAACTCTTGTATTCCTACCAGTGTCTTCCTTTGCATTTGTCTTTATGTTCTGACCTCTCCAGTATCATCTGTTACCTTCCCACTTATCTGGGTTAAGTAATTAACAGTAATTTACTCTAGTTAGTTATTTAATTTAACAGTAATTTACCCTAGCTAGTAACTTATCCTCCCTTCCACTCCCTTCCCTGGTAACCATCTTTCTGTGTGTAAACCTTCACTTGACTTTTTATAATAGTGGTTTCATATAATTTGTTCCTTTGTGATTAACAAATTTAACCCAGCATAATGTTCTCCAGGTACTTCCATATTATGAAGTTTGTCTTATTTCCATCATTAATCTTTAATGTTGCTTAGTATTCTTTTGTGCTTATCCATTCATCAGTTGATGGACTTATTTTTGCTCCTGTGAACATGAGTGTGCATATATCTAACTGTATCATAGTCATTTCTGTAGGGGGCTTCCAAATACTTGTGGAAAAACTGAAAGGATAATGTAAACATTTTTAAGCCCTCTTATGCATCTATTCTGCTGGATCAGATGACGTTCTGATTTCCACCTTTTTCAGGACTTGCCATAGCCTTTTCCATAGTAGTTGTACCACATTAGAGTCTCTAGTAGTGTATGGAATCCTGGTGTAGGATTGCTAACTTCAAAGTTGGCAGTTCAAACCCACCAGCCGCTCCTTGGGTATCCTATAAAGAGTCACTATGAGTGAAATCAACTTGAAAGCTCTAACAACAGCAGCAGTGTATGACAATTCCAATCTCTCCACAGCATTTGTTTTCTGTTTTTCTGAACTTTTCTATTAATACTGAGGTTAGGTGGTATCTTATTGCTGTTTTGATTTGTATCTTCATGTGTTTGTTGGACCTCAGAATATCTTCTTTGATGAAGTGTCTTTTTATGTCCTCTTCCCAATTTTTAATTAGACTGTGTTTTTGTTGTTGTTGTTGCTGAGGTGTTGAAATTTTCTATAAGCTATAGAAATTAGTCCCAGGTTTGATATGTCATTACCAAATTGTATGTTTCTTAGTCCCTAGGCTTTCTTTTTTACTTTTTGGGTGTAGTCTTTAGATGCACATAAATGTTTGAGTTTTAGGTGGTTCTAATTATCTACTGTTTGAGTTCTGTATGATAATTTATACCATGTATTGTTGCTGTTGTTGTTAAGTTCTGTCAAGTCAGTTCTGACTCATAGAGACGCTATACAGGGTTTCCTAGAAGCAACTGTTGAGCCGGAACTTCCGACCTTGTGTATCAAACCAACCTTCCTGTCCACTACATTAACCTGCAACACCGTATTGTTGTGTTGTTGTTATTGTTGTTGTTATTAGTGCCCTTGAGTTGGTTCTGATTCATAATGATCCTGTATAGGGTTTTCAAGGAGCAACAGGT
>NW_006408542.1:26249109-26250316 GCF_000296735.1 Chrysochloris asiatica | reverse complement strand
TATTATCCTATCACATACAGCGTTGTACCTCATGACTGATCTTGATATGCTCTTTTTGACAATGAATGCAACACCATTCCTCTTCAATTTGTCATTCCCAACACAGTAAACCATGTGGTTGTCAGATTCAAAATGGCCAAAATCATTCCATTTCAGCTCATTAATACATAAGATACCGATATTTATGCTTTCCAGTTCAATTTTGACAGTTTCCAATTTTCCTAGATTCATGCTTTGTACATTCCATGTTATGATTATTATTGGATGTTTACAGCTGTTTCTCTTCATTTTGAGTTATGCCCCATCAGCAAATGAAAGTCCCACGGGCTTTACTCCCACAGGCTTTGCTCCCTTCATGTCTTCATGGTCAACTTTACTTTGAGGAGGCAGCTCTTCTCCAGTTGCATTTTGAATGCCTTCCAACCTGAGGGGCTCATTTTCCAGCACTATGTCTGACAGTGTTTCTCTGCACTTCATAAGGTTTTCAGTGACTAAATATTCAGAAGTAGTTTGTCACTCCTTCTTCCTAGTCTGTCTTTGTCTGAAAGCTCATCTGAAACCTGTCCACTATGGGTGACCCTGCTGGTATTTAAAATACCAGTGGCATAGCTTCCAGAATCACAGCAACTCACAAGCCACCACAGTACAACAAACTGACAGATGAGTGGTGGATGGAGCCATATTGCTTTTGTTGTTGTTACGTGCATGGAGTCGGTTCTAACTCATAGCAACCCTGTACAGGGTTTCCGAGGCTGTAAATCTTTACAGGGGCAGAAAGCCTCATCTTTCTCCTGCAGAACAGCTGGTAGCTTCAAACTGCAGACTGTGAGGTTAACATCCCAATTGTAACCACTATATTACCAGAGCGCCTTAATTTACTTTTATTTTTACTTTGGTGATCTGTATAATTTTAGGTTTTCTATTTATGTGTTTGATTCATCTTGAGTTAGTTTTGGTATATAATGTAAATACAGATCTTGTTTCATTTTCCTGCTTATGGATATCCAGTTGTGCCAGCACTAACACTCAACCTCAAGGTCGGGTTGAGCCACAAGATTGGCAGTTCAAACACATTAGCTGCTCCTCAGAAACCCTATACAAGGCCACTATGAATGGGAACTGACTTGACAGCACATAGCAAATTTGTTAAAGAAACTGTTCACCCGTTAGGGAGTTTCAGCCTTTCTCAAAGATCAGCTGTCTGTAA
>NW_006408542.1:26180963-26248868 GCF_000296735.1 Chrysochloris asiatica | reverse complement strand
TCTTTAAAGAATAATGAAGGGATCAGAACTGCATTATATATGTAGATTGCTTTGGGTAATATTGACATTTAATATTGAGTCTTTCTATGCCCAAGCATTGTAAGGATATGCTTAACAACCAATTTTGCAAATATATCAGTTCATACACAAATAGGCTAATTACAGATAATTCTAAAATACTGAAGCAAGTACCTCAAATACTCTCATTGCAAATTGCACTTAAGCTGGTGTCTATTTTTATAGTTTCATAAAATCTTTAAAAATGTGGTTACTAGAAAATGTTCTCAATTTATCCTTTAAATATATTTAGGTGGACTGTGATATCTGTTTATCCTATCTAAGGTTTTACTTAGTAGTCAAGTGTCTTTGTAATAATTATTCATAGGTCAATTTATAAGTGTTGAAGACAATTACAAAGGTGTCGAAAATACAAATATAACCCAGAAAATTTTATGTGGAATAGGCTCAACTTGGTAAGAACAAGGTTGAACACTCCACATGGAAATCTTATTTAAAAAATGTTCTTGATAGTGGATTATACTGCCGTTTATTTCTTCCATCTTCTGCTGTTTCTTCCATCCACTCTAAACATATATACATATATATATGTATGTATGTATACATCTTTCCATAGTTTGATATCATTCTAAAGCCCAGATCTTAACAGTGAATGGCTGATATTACAGTTTTAAGCCTTAATTGCAGCAGCAAGTTAAAAGAGCTATAGGGGAGAAAAATGAAAAGGGATAATTGGTCTGCTAATGACCATAAAAAACACATGAAAAATGGTGCTGTAGTTTCTCAATAAGCAACACAGTCACTTTGTAAGACATTCATATCTATTCAAGAGAGGAAATAATGCTAAAGCCCTTTTAATTTTCCTTCATTACATATCATTGGCTTAATTAACCTTGATATACACACACATACATAGTAAGATGCTAATAATCTACTGCTTTCTCATTTTTGGCTTTTGTTAAGATTTATGGCTGTTAGTATTAATGTGTTTGCTCCACATAGCATTGTCTCTCCCTCTTTACAGCAGCATGCTTTTTGAAACTGAGCATTCTTCTGTGTTTGCCCCATTTCAGTATTGCTTACTAACATTTAATATATTTTGCTTTTTTTTTTTATTTTATTTTGCTGACAAAGTTGCATTGATGAAAGCTGACTTGCAAGGTAGATAGCCCTGTGTGTATAAAACAAGACTGAAACCCCATGATTCACAGTGGGAACCCAAAAATAATATTTTTTACACGTTTGCAGTAAATGCTGTTTGGGTTCAGATTTCATTTTTTTCTTCCTTGAACACTGTACAAGAAGCTTAATTTTGTAGCATAGGTTGCATAAGGTTTTCAGTCTTGAATATGTTTGTATAGTGATTGCTTTTAGTGCTTTGATCATACTATTTTTAGTTCTTTGTTTTTTAGTGTTCTAGTTTTGATTCGTTAGCAATAGATTAGCATCCTTTTTACTTGTATGTCAAATGAGGCATGTCATTTATATAGAGTTTTACACTGTGTGTTTAATTGCATGAGATTGTTAAAGCATGTGAATTGATACTTGCCAACATACCTACCCAAATCATCTAGCAATCATAACTTTAACTACAGTTTGTACACAGAAACTTCTGGAACCTCTTGGGTATTTTCACATAATTCTTTTCAGTTATGTTTTCCAACTTTATCTCAATTTCATGAAGCTATGATCTCCATTTCCCATGGTGTCTCTATTCATTGGTCAGAACTTAAGGAGCTCCATGCATTTTCTGACATCTAATTAATAGAGAATTATTGACGATGGAATGATATCACCTGCTTCCATGATCACACTGAAGCTATGTGCTTGCTTTTCCTACTTGTTTGCTGAGTTTATTATTATCATGAATTTTCTCCTATATTTGCAACTTCAGAAAACCTTCCTATGACAGCTTCTCTGTTTCCAATTCAGGAGTGTGAACTAGAACTTTACAAAACGAGTTTGGTCATATAATTTGAGGTGTTGGCAACTACTTTATGTGATCTAGCCCTTGTACAAAACACTTTAAGATTTTTTTTTTAAAGAACCCAACTCTTTTTTGGCATATTTTGTAGGACCCAGCACAACCTGCCAAGAAGATTCGTGTTCCAATCAAGGTGTGTGCTTACAGCAATGGGATGGCTTCAGTTGTGACTGTAGTATGACCTCCTTCAGTGGGCCCCTCTGCAATGACCGTAAGTACTTCTCTGACTATGGCTTGCTTCCAGTTGTTGTCTGATATCTGGAGTCTAAACTCAGGAGTCCTTGAACTGTCTGAGAGTAAATTGAACTGTCATCATCAGAAATAGTTGTTTTTACAGAAAAGACGTTTTTGAAATACTGAGATGTTAATCAAGGAGGTCATCCGCTAAATGCTATCATGATGGTGATTCTTTGTCTCTCAGCGATTTATTGTAATTTTTAAAGTTACTAATCATACCTTGTTGAAAAGAACATTTTCTAAATATGATTATTCCCCCTGATTTTTGAAAGGCACTTCATATTGCTCTATATTATGTAATATTTAATTTCATAACATTTTATCTTGAGGGTTGTAATTTCAATGCATGGTGACATGTCTCATTATGCTTGTCTCCTATTTTCATTTTTGTTTTTCTTTTCTCTTTACATCTTTTTAAACCCATGTCAATACTTCACCTTAAAAAAATGGTATGTTTCAATTTTGCCCTTCAAGTACCCTGCATTTAGTTTAGCCAATTGCTCCTTTTATTCTCACAAGAATAAGCAGGGCAATGAAACAGAGCACTCACTTTATTTCATGGCTTAACTGAAAGTACCTAATCTATATTATATCAATGAAGGCTTTCAGAAGGAATTAACTGGTACATAGGATGAAGCAGTATTTCTTAATTTCCAGACAGATCATACCTTACAACATTGTATCAAAATGATGAAAACATTTTCTACTAGCCATTGCTTTCTGCCATATTAAGAGAAAATACCTGAGAAAGTCTCCTAGTTGTAAAATAGATACATGCTTTATGTCATGAGTGCTATGATGTTTTGGAAAAAGCTATAGGATGATGGTGTAGCAGATACAGAGGTTGAAGCTTTAATCTTACCGGCATAAATTTGAGTGTGGCTTTAAAGGAAGACTAGGTTTTGTTCATTTTAACTTTTGCCTGTTTGAGCCTCTGTCCATGTTAGTAGATATGTGCATCACATTCTTTAAGATGAGTTCAAACTGTAATGTTCCATTAAACTGAATTCTGGCAGTATAGTCATATAGTAAGGAGCCATGATATTATGGCCATTTAAGTGCTTGGATGTTAACTGGTTTGTTGCTGTAGGGTAGTGCACTGGACCACAAGGTCAGTTTGAACTGCAAGGTCGACAGTTCAAACTCACCAGCCACTCCTTAGAAACCCTATACAGGGAAACTATGAGTCAGACCTGACTCCACAGCACTTAACAACTGCTTTACAGCGGAAAGATGTGACAGTTCACCAGCTGTCTTGTGGTCTCTGCAAACTATTGACTAGAGGAAGAAAGTGGCCAATCCAAAATAATATTCCCCTTGAAAGAGAACTTTCAGGACTGTGCCACCATAAATGAAAACTTATTTATCTCAGTGTTAATAGTAACAGCAAACTGAAAGTAGTAAATGTGTATTTAAGTCATTGTACATGTGTAAATGTTGTACTTCTTCAAATTAAATCATAGTCTAAAAACAATAACCCCATTTGGGGCTAAAATAACATGACATAACTACTCAGTATATATATATATATGTGTGTGTGTGTGTGTGTGTGTGTGTGTGTGTGTGTGTGTATGCACCAAACCATATAAGAATGTTATTTTTGTTCTAATAAAGATATGCATATATGAGGGGGCCTTAAAAAAGTTAATGGAAAATTTCTGTTGTTTTTTAAATCCATTTTTCCATGAATTTGAAGCCCCCTCATATGTATACATAGCAGTACCTGATCCATAGAAAATGACACTCATTTCCAAGGACAACCAGAAGATTGAAAATTGGTTATGATTTTACTATGGCAAGTTTTAAATCTTGAACAGGAACCTGACAGGTGTATGACTACATGTGGTAGCTGAGAGAGTTTTTCTGCATGAAAATGTTTTTCATTTTTGCTGAAGAATTTTCTCTGCCAAACTTTGCTTAATCTAGTTTCCATATTATACAAAAACAATTACCATTTGGTTGTGTCACACTGTGTTGCCCCATATACTAGTTGAGTATTAAGAATATAATTTTCTGTATGCTTTAGACATTTTCTGAAGAAACATCAAGGTCCCACCTTAAGTATCATTTTGTCTGTGATTCATTTTTAAAGATTATTTGAATGTGGCTCTTGGGTGACAGTAGTAGTGATGACAATGATAAGGTTGTTTGTTATTTTCTTGTAAATAAGGTAAATGTCACTCAGGAAATGTGTCTCCTGATATGCCTCTTGCACAAATCAACATTAAAATGGCTTTGGAGAGCTCTCAGAATACATGCATTTTGATTAAATCATTACCTCATAGTAGGTTTTCCAGAAATATGAAATGGTTTGTGGTTCATACATTGTAGTTTTGATGGTGATGATATGTAGATAAAAATTAATATTTGTAAACATATCTTATTATCATATTCTTTATAAATTTCAAAAGGTAAAATAGTAACTGCTATTTTGAAGACACACAGTTGATAAAACAATAGAAGTAGTATATCACATTATCCTCATTTTAAAAAATGATATAAATAAATGTCTCACTCTTTCAATAAGTTGCTCAAATATAATTAGTGTAATTCCTGGGATTTTAACTGACTCTTTTTCTGTATAGAGGCTGATTTTAAAAAGTAATAATAAAGCATTTTAATTTCATACATTTCATTTCTTGCTAGAATTTTCACCCCTAGAGTAGGCATTTAACCCCAAAATTCTGTGACTGAAGCCTCTAACTGCATAGAGACCAAAAGAAACAACTTAGAAACAGAATTTTATAAAATGAAAGGATCACATCACATTGCAAATGTGATCCCCTCCTTACAAAAGATTTTCTAAATGTTATCTTTTAACAGTTCATAGGATTGGTTAAAGTAACTAACAGAGTTATTTTTATTAGCCTGAAGACATAATTACATAATTAACAACAAGAAGATGGAAATACTTTATAGCTTGTAATTGTAATATCGAAGTCCTGTAATTGTAATATTGAATATAATTTTGGTGTGGCACCATAGGATAATCACTGGACCACAAGGTCAGTTTGAACTGCAAGGGTGGTGGCTCACAGTCACTCACCAGTTGATCCTCAGAAACCCTATACAGGGTCATTATGAGTCGGAACCAACTTAAAGGCACTTAATAATAAAAACAACAACAATTGTAATATTAGATAAAAGACTCCTGGTGTGGCACTGTATGATAAATACTGGACCACAAAGTCAGTTTGAATTGCAAAGTCGGCAATTCAAATCCACCAGGTGCTCCTTGAAAATCCTATATAGGGTCGCTATTAATCAAACCAGACTTAAAGGCACTTAACAACGATAGACAATAATAAATGAATTTTTAAAAGAATTGTGTTGTGAAACCTTCCCTTCCTTATAAATTACCATCTGAATGACCTACTCATTACACAAAATAGCTACAGTGTGTGAATGTGTGTGTGTGTGTGTGTGTGTGTGAGTATATTGTAATATAGTATATTCAATTGTTTAGTTCTTCCATACACATTTATTTCAAGTCCTTGCTATCTTTAGCCTGGCTGATTGTAGTAATCTCCCAGTTGAGTCTCACACTTCTTTTCCCTCCTTCCTTCAGTCTATGCTTTGTCACTTTACCAAATGTAATCTTTTTCTATTCTCCCTAATTTAAATGCCAATAGTTCCTTCTGATTCCCCTAACCAGAAGCACTGCTTTTCTCCCTGATTCCTGTAGAGCTTTAAATTATTTTATCTGCCATCACTTTCTACCTTATAATTACTTATGTTTGGATTTGCTACCATCCTACAAAAATTAATGCTCCTATCAGACAGTATTCCTTTCCTTTTTGACTTTCATGCCCAACCCAGTGCCTTTACAACCCCCTGCATGTAACAGGTGGTAACATTAACTCAAAGGAGCTCTGGTAGCGTAGTGGTTACGAATTGGGCTGCGAACCACAAGGTCAGCAGTTCAAAACTTACCAGCTGTTCCGTGGGAGAAAGATGAGGCTTTCTGCTCCCGTAAAGATTTACAGCCTCGGAAACTGTTCATAGTCGCTTTGGGTTGGAAACGACTCCACAGCACTTAACAACAACATTAACTCAAGGAGCTTTCCTTGCACAGTGGTTAGGGTGCTGGGCAGCTAACTAAAAGACTGGCAATCTGAACCCACCAGCTGCTCTCAGAGAGAGAGATGTGGCAGCGTGTGTCCATAAAGATTACAGTCTTGGAAACCCTTTGGGGCAGGTCTATTCTGTCCTACAGTCATGCTGTTCGTTAGAATTGATTCAGTGGCAATGGGAGCAGCATAAGGATTTCTAGTTTATCTTCAGTGCCAGTCAGTACTCTCCAAATTCATCACTCTGGAGTTCAGGAATCTCTATTGTCTAACTTCAGTCTTAGTTTCCAGCCAGAACCTTGTCCATAAGGCATGTTCTGCCAGTGAGCTCACTCATGGTTTTTTAAACAACAGTACATTTTTCAATTTCTTCACCATTGCATATGCTAATTTCTCCACCTGGGGGATACACTCATTCAACCTGGAATAAATTCCCTTTCCCTGTCTCTGCTTGTAGAAATACAATCTATTCCATTTCTACATAAACTGTTTGATCTCATAGAAACCATAGTCAAACTATGAATTAGGCATCACTTTTTCCTCTTCTGAAGTCCTAGAATCACAGTGGATTATACTCAGCACACATGATGTAGCTATTTGTGAATTTCTTTTGGATATAATTACTCTTGAGCTCTTATTATGTGCCAGGTCCGTGCTTACATCCATTATATAATGTTTGCAATTGTTGAATAGACTCAGCCACAGTGGGTTTGGCTTTTGGTAGGGTTACATTTATCACATGAAATTGCCTATATTTTACCTATTTATGTTTTACCAATGTGTAGTTGCATTCACATACACACACAACCATCGCCAAACCGTTCTGCTATACAATAAGCCTTTTCTGCTTTCACCCTGTGATCTAGAATATAATGTAATCACATTAGCTAGTGTAATGTCAGGTTGGGGAAGATGAATATGGCTATGATCACATGGAAAATAGCGAACATAATAACATTGTCACATTACATTAGTACAGAAATGTTGTGTGCCAAATTACTGTTCAGCTTCAACGATGTCTATTACCATAAGGGAATAATACATCACAGTGCTGTAGTTTTGGTACTATAGCTTAGGAGGGTGTGGGCACTGCCATTAAAATACTATTTTCAGAACTCTGAATTTTGCCAAGAGAAAATCTTTCTCACAGGAATTTAGCAGATCTTTTGTATGAGAAGAACTAGAAATGAAACTGAAACCAGGATGAAATACATTTGACTATGACTCCTTGCCATGACATTTAAATATGTCTTCAGCTTTGTTGCTTACCTTCATTTGTTATTTGAAAAAATAATCCAATATCCATTGTCTAAGCATTAATATCAGAACCACTGGAAGTGAATCATAACACATATAAAAATAACTTCCCAGCTAAGGAACATTTCTCTCCCATTCAGAGCTGCCAATAGTATTAAGCTATGAACTGATTTGCTGGCAGTGTCATTAATGCTGAATGAAATTTAGCAATTAACTGTGTCCACAACCAGATCCTTATTGTGAGTATGATGAATCCCATTAACCTTGAATCATTCAAGCATTTTAAAATGGCAGTCCTTCAGTTGTTTTAGGCAATTCATAAGCCATACTTACTGATCATGTCTCAGACAAAGTATCTACAGGAGAAACAGGATAAATTCTGTCGAAGGTTAACGGTAGAGGATTAAAATATTGTTCATACTAAGTAAAAAATAAAAGAAAGAAAAACATAATGTATGATAGAGAACTATATTGCATAATAGAAGTGTTATCTTCTTTCTGTTTTATATGAATTTACTTTTCTTCTTATTGGTAATAGGCATCATAAGAGTATATATAAAAAGAAACATTAGTCTTTATTGCTGTATCAATATACTAAAAGTTGAGGGTGTGGGGAGAGTGTCCCAGAACAGTGGAGTGATTTTACTTTGTTAGATTATCTAGATTATTCTCCCGTATTCTTCAAGCAACTGGACAGTCCATAACTTCAAGCAGTGTTGTTCTGTGGTGCTGAGTAGATTCCAACTCAGATAAATTCTATACGACAGAATAAACTATCCCATAGGGTTGTGCTACTATAGAATAAGGACTGCTAATCACAAGACTGACAGTTCAAACCCACCAACCACTCCTTGGAAACCCTATACAGGGTCACTCTCAGTAGGAACCAACTTGACGGCATTTAACAACAACAATCTTGAAAGGAGCAGATTCTCAGGTCTTTTTTCAGCAGAGTGACTTATGGATTCAAACCACCAGCCTTAGTTAATGAGCAAAACCATTGTGCCATCAGACCTCCTTAACTACCCTTTTACCCCATATAGAGTCCTGGTATGGTCCTGCGGGTTAATGCACTGGAATTCAAGGTCTGTTTGAACTGCACGGTCGGCAGTTCAAGTCACCAGCCACTCCTTGGAAACTATATACAGGTTGTTATAAGTTGGAATTGACTACTTAACAACAACAACAATCTGTCCCTTAGAATCAAGAAGAAAGGCTCCATTTCCCTTTACCTATGGATTTTCCTGATGATAGTTGCTAGTTTCTCTAGTTTACTTAGTACCTTGTTTAGGTCTTTACTTGGTTCTTATTGCTATTTCTATTCTCACTAATCTTACATAAATAAAGAGGACTCCAGTATTTGCATTTCTTTGGCAATACCCCAAGAGAGTCCAACTAGACAGGGGCTATATTGAGAGATGCTTTTGTTAGTCACCTTAGCTAAATATTCTGAAGGGATGGTAATTGTTCTGATTCTCACCAGATAGTAGTTCACAGAGATCTTTGACCAGTCTCCATCTGCAGAATGTTCTGTGTATGTGAGTGCATTATACTCAAGCTTTCCACATGGCCTTATGGCCTTAGCTTAACAGTAGCCACAGACTCCAGGCTAGGATGGGGATACTGCTTGTCTCTGAGTTTTGAAACTTGAGGCATTTAGGTTTCTTTTTCATTTTTGAACGCATTTTGAATTTATTTTATTTCCTTAAAAGTGATGCATTGAAAATTCTTTTGAACAAAATGCAGGTTAATTATGGTGAGTTGGCAGAGTCAAGCATAATACTAAATGTGCTCAAAACGTCTACTCCTCACTTACCGACTGTCTCATTATCTGACATTCTGTATTTACAACTTTGAACAATTCTTATTCAACACCTTTGAAGGTTCATGCCTCAGTTGGGCCAATGGTAGACCTCCAAGGGCCACGCTGAATGATGTATCTGAGGCCCCTGTGATAATTGGGCCACACAAGGAATCATGGACTGGCCATGAGATGTCCTCTCCCATTCATCCGTGACACTTTAGTCTCGATACAGAGGGTACAGGATGATGACTGTATAAGAAAACTTCACAAAAGGACAGAAGAAGGCTGGATGAAGGCCCAACGGTTCTGGGAAGGTCTGTAGGAGATGCAGAAAATGGCAAGGGTTGAGGAGGGGAGAGAGAGAAGAGTAGTGAGGGACTGTGGGACTGATGGATGAAGGATGAGTGGGGTTGCTCAGGGCAGTGGGAAGCAGTGGACTGTGTGTGGGGGGGGGCAGACAATACCCATCCACTACCATCACCCACAACTCCCATGGGCTCTGGCATGGTAGGGAAGGCATCATGGGGAAGGAGGGACTGCTATGCCACATGCATCCTAAGATGTAATGGGGATCCTTGACAGGTAGTGAATGACAAGGGGAAGGTACTGGTACAAATATCCAAAGAGAGGGTGAAGCCCCCAACTCTCTCATAATGCCAATTTCAAATAAACTATGTGGATAAATGAGGAGGTGTAAATAATTTTGAAGCCAAATATTAATAAAGAATATATGTGAAGAGATAGTCAACAAAATGTTGAATACTTTCCTCACTTAAAAAAGAAATATTAAAATCCTATTCTACAAAGACTCTAAAATTCAGCATCATTTTTGGAGTCCTGATGTGGCACCATAGAATAAGCACTCAACCACAATTTGGTTTGAACCACAAGGTAAGCAGTTCAAGCTCACCAGTGGCTCTTCAGAAATGCTATACAATGTTGCTTGAGTCAGAACCGACTTGATGGCACTTAACAACACCATGGATCAATCTGGTGGTGGTGGTGGTGGTGATGGTGTGCCATCTAGTTGGTTCTGACTACTGGAGACCCTGTATAGGGTTTTCAAGACTGTAATTCTTTACAGGAGTAGGAAGTCTCATTTGTCTCCTACAGAGTGACTGGTGGATTTGAAATGCTGAGCTTGTGGTTAGCAGCCCAACACATAACCCACTAAATCACCAGGGCCCCTTGTGGGTATACCTAGCTTATGTGTAAGAAGGATTACAAAATATTTTCATGCAGGTCATATACTTATACTAATCACATAATTTGCATGTATTTTATGCTTGCTCTGTATGTTTTATAAACTTTACCTTTAAATCTTCAAAAAAAAAAATTATTTTCAGCATACACATGAGAATATTGAAGCACGGATAATGTAAGTAACATGTCTGGGCTGAAATGGCTGTAAATGGCACAGCCATAATTTGAATGTCGGTTTGCCTAGCATCAAGCTCATTTTCCCATATTTACAGTGTGATTAGAGGATGGCATTTGAACTCATCCGACTTCATAAGGCAGAAAGAGAATCAAACTCAACATCTGCCTAAGGCCCATTCCTCTGTAGTGGGGCAACTATGCCTTCACATTCCAACCTTCCTTACCAAGCCTGATGCCAAATACCCGCCCCAGCACTCTTTACTTCTCAGGTGGATTGAATAATTCATTGCAATGACTGCACAGAACTCAGAGACAATACTCACAGTTGTAGGGTGTATTGAGGTTAGGGGCAAATTCAAGGTCAGAAATGCTTAGTTCACAATTCTTCCAGTCAGGACATCTCTCCTCCGTCATGCCACAATCAGGCTCCTCTCTGGTCCTTAGCGCCTTGGTCTAACTTCTATACTATTAGGTCAATGTTACAAAACTCTTTGAGGACTCCTGATATACGCCCCAAAAAGAGCCCACTATGCTATAGACCTCAGCCTGAAGACACTTGGTGCTAGCTCCATGAGTCAGCAAACCTACTTCCTCTAATTGAGTAGCTAGAGACACCCCATTCCACAATCGAACCTACTGCTCAAAGGCATTCGCTTTACTTACTCCATGGGCCAGAAAGCCCACCACCTGTCTCATGCTCTGGTTCTGTTGCTGCTTCTAGTCTGCAACTCCTCTGCCATTCTTTCAGTGTCATAGCTTTCTGTCTCTGGATTGAGGATAGTCAATGTTCAGAGATCTCAGGATCCAAATGATATGCTCCACTCCTAGCTCTTCTTTCCTTGATGGTAGTGAGATTCCTTGTTTCTGCTTCTGAGATAGCTCATCTTATACCCAGGTTACAGTTCCAAATTTTTATGATCACAATTAACTTTGTTCACAGCCACTCACAACTGAATCATATGATCTTATCACCATTATCTCCCACCTTATCCTACCGAGACCCATCAAGAAGAAAAGTTGTGTGGTGGGATTTGCAAAGACTAAGGGTCGAAGAGCTATATGAAATAATTCTCAGTACTGCATACATTTTCTTAAGACTCTTTATAATAAGCCCCCATGATCTGTGCACCTTAAGAAAATCAGAGAGAGTCACCCCTTTAGAGTAAAAAAACAAAAAAAAATGCAGTCTCCTTCATAATTTGAGCTAATCTCTCTGCCTTGAATTGGACAGCACCTGAGGAGACTACAACAAGGTTATTACTGAGGAAACATGTGTGCTGCCACCCACTAAACCCAGACATGTTTAAATATATTTTGTTTGAAATATACTTGTAGGATAAGCATTCAACCTCAAGGCCGGTTTGAACCTCAAGGTCAGTAGTACAAACTCACTAACTGTGCCTTGGAAACCCTATACAGGGTTGCTATGGGTAGGAACAGAGTCGACGACATTTAACAACAACAACAATTCAGCAATGGACATTTCCTAAAACATATTTTGGTAATGATCATGTATTATAAATGTATTTCTAATGCATGCTTGGAAGCAATCCTATAGCAAACAATTCTATCCTAGAAACATACATTCAGATTCTAGATAACTTTGAAAATATTGCTTAAGACGAGAAACAAAAATAATATATCATAAAAGAAGCTGAAAACATCCCCAATGAAATGCAAGTTCTAGAGTATGTATTCATGTTGGTTATGTGGAACAATACTAGGATAAGTCAAAAAGTATTGCTACCAGGGTTCCAGTTCATACATGTACAGATTTATTCAAAACATATGTCTGTGATTAGTATATGGCTACAGGCAAGTTCTTTAAGTAATCTTAGTCTTAGTCTCATTAGGAAGAATTGGACACATGGAAACATTGTCTTCCATATTGTATGGAAGACAAGATGGAGGATATGTGGAGAAGCAACAGCTTCACATTGTGATACTTTTATTTTATAAGGATTTCTATGATTTTGTAAAAATATTTTTTGGCTTAGCCTTGTATACTGCAGCATTTTAATCAGAGGAGTAAAGGTCATCAAGATTCAAAGTAAATTTAAATAAATGCATAGATCTCTACCAGTTATTAACATGGCATTTACATAGCTTTAGAAAAGATTTTGAAAACACAACAAATCAAATACTTTCTACTACTGATTGTCAAAGATTTCACCATCACAGAAGCATTAGAAAGAAACAGGTAAATGACTGAAGTTGTTCAGGATTATCATTGATTGCCAGAGATTAATTTCCTGTTACCACATATACGGTCATAGATACACTTGAGTCTTTCATGAACAGAATAGTGAATGTATATGAAGTTCTTTCAAATATATATTTTTTTTCCTTAAGCAATGTGAATATACCTGATGAAGAATGTGTGACGGTATCCAAGAAACTTGCTTGTGTAGGCATATCTTGATGAGTTAAATATAAACTTGTATGAAGAAATGTGGCAACTTCATTCTTATATACGAACAGAGTTTACAGATTCAGGAAAGATAAATCTTATTTATGTAGGTATGTATGATTTCATAATAGAAGATAAAATACAATGCATATTTCCCAATTTTGAAATTGCTTTACACATATTCCTAACTTTATGCATATTCCTAACTGAAAACAGAGCACTCATTTTTGTCCCTACAGAGAAGCCAACAGTCATCCTTAAAAATACACACAATTCCTTCTCTTTATTATGTATGGTAGTAGATATTGTTTGGCAGCTCAATTATGACAAAATTACTGAATAATTTGTAAAAGCAAAGAATAGAAAGAAAAGTTTTTAATTATAAAAACTAATATATCGATCTTAGATATGAAAGATCTATCTAAAAATGAATGATAGTAAATTGTTATAATATTTGAGTTCTGTTTACTGAATTTTCTTTTTGATATGTTTTCATTAATCATTTATTGTTTTAGAATATTTTTACAAAGCAAGCATCAAAACTGTTGAAGTATGAGACATTTCAAGAAAAACTGGTAAAAGTCCATTTTTCGCTATGGAAGATGAATAGAATTTTATGGTTATTGTTGAAACTAAGCTCACTGACTCATTTTCCTTTGTTGTAGAATATATAGAATATTCTGTTTTGTATAAAGTGGTCCATAGTTTAAAATCTTCCTACCCCACATCCACTAAAAATTTTATAATCCAGTTTATCTCATTCTGCTAAAATAGAGTATACCACTATTGAATTCAATCACAAATAATATAGTTTCATTTAAAAAGAAGTCATATCATGGATAGCTTAGACAGATATACACACAATTATGACTTACATATCCTGTATAAATTCATAAGAAAGTAGCGCAGGGGGCACCAAAGATTATCAGTGGGTCAGACACTCATTTACCTTAATCCAGCTCTGGTCAATCCCCTTGAGATATTAGTTGTTGTTGCTATGTGTCTTGGAGTCGGTTCCGACTCATAGCAACCCTGTAAAGGGTTTCCGAGGCTGTAAATCTTTATGGGAGCAGAAAGCCTCAGTAGTGACTAGAATTTAATACTACAGGATTTTCCCCCCATTCTCTTCTGATTCTTAATTCTTAGATTTCATTTTAAGTATCATGGAACATGTTTCTTCACTCTGCTACTCAGCTGCCACTTCTAAAGATGAGTTAAGCATTTAGAATCTGCTGTCTAAGGAATACTGTCATTAACTCCCAGTTCTGTTATAAAAAGGTACTGATTATGAAAGAGAGATGGGAATTTTCTGTGTTATTTCTGTGACAGCTTTGCTGCACTTCTCAAAAATAGTAATTTAATACTTGATAATGATATCAGGCAAAATATTTTCCACAGTTCTTTTTGCTTGAATCAGATTCATGGGAAAACTCCATTACCTTTTAATTCAATTTCTCCACTAACTTTTTGAAGCCCCCTCCTACTATAGGGGAATCATCAAAGGTCAGTTTGAACCACAAGGTCAGTGATTCAAACTCACCAGTCACTCCTTGGTCTCTTTGAGTTGGAATCAACTTGACAGTACTTAACAACAACAACAATTTATTATAGGGGATATAAGATTCAGAATTGTTCTAGTCGACTAAGGAATGGTGTTGTTAAGTGCCATTGAGTCAGTTCCTACTCATACTGACCCTGTATAGTGTTTCGAGGAGCAGCTGGTGGGTTGAAACTGCCGACCTTGTAGTCAGCAGTCCAATGCTTATCCTACAGTACCATACCAGGACTCCAAGTGTTTAATTAAGTTGATTGCATCTAAATGTTCTCCTTATAATATTGTTTAGGCATTAAATAAAAATTAGGTCAAAGGTTAGCAGCATGATCATGAGGGTCTTTGGAAGACACATGGGGGAAACACAAGAGATTTCATAAAACTGAAGGCATGAAAAGTCACTTGGAGATTGATAGTAATGATCAAGGTGCCTTATATTTGTGGGAAGGGGACAAAAGTTCTGTGGAAACGCATAGAGTCCAGAAAAGGTCAAGATAAAAATAGTGTTGTTTTTTGATTAAGAAATAATTCAACTCTAAGGAAAAAAATATTACTGTGAAGAAAATGCACTTTGTCCAGTGATCCTTTTTCCTTACCTGAACAAAGCATTCTGTGTCTTTAATGAGATTTACTGTAGCAATTAAAAAGTGTAGAATTCTTTTATGAGGAGGAATTATGGACTCTTCTCTAGATCTGGGCTGTTACACATTTTTACCTCTCTGGTAACATTCTATAGCAGCATAAAGTACAAGGGTGATCTATTATCTCTGAATATTATTGAGTGTGTGATTTTAATGACTCTAATGATCTAAATTTACCTCCCTCAGAAAATGGCCTGTAGAGTGTGAGGCTTAATCTCCGCAGGATTTTGTGAGATAGGAAGGTACAAAGGCGTTTCTTAACTTGAAATGATTTCAGACTGGAACAAGTTTCAAAAAGATGAACTGATATAGAAGGATGTTTTTTTAAAAAAAATGGGTCACGAACAAGGAGGAGGCTGAGTTTGACAGAAACAGTAGAAACTGTGTTCGCGTAGGTGTGAACACTTCTTATAAATATATAACATATGACCCTTTTGGGCTAGAAACAGATGGAACATGTAGTGCAAAATAAAGAATACATTTTGCTTAGTTTCTTCACTTGAGTGATACAGTGTATATTTTAATATCTGGAAACTCTCACATTTGAAAGCACTCAAGGCCTCATCTGGATTGCAGTCGTTTAAAGCAATGCTGTCATTGTGAATGGTACGGGGTAAAAGTAAGCCATTGAGTTTGGTTGTAGAATATCATGGTATGTGGTCCAAAAAGCCCAGCTACATTTCCATGTCAAATTCTTGATGAATATCAAACTGTCCTACTTGAAGACATCCAGAATTTAGCATCTCAATTCATGCAGCGATTATACATAGTAAGACAAGTACTGCTGAAACTGTACACTGCTATTTGATGATATCAATCACAAATCTGCTCTCCAAGGTCCAATTCAGGGCAAATGTTCCATTTTGCCAAATTAAAAACAGGAAAGTGTCAGAGAAATGCCATTTCCTCTCAGCCACAGGAGGCATCACAGAAGTAATTAAACTGGATTTTTTTTTTTTTTTTTTGAGTCAGGCACATTCCTTTTATTGACAGTGACAATAATTCTGTAAATCAAAACCTGGAAGCCTTTCAGTGTTGTTGAAGTGTTAAAGATAAAAAAAACCAAGTTTTCTAAAATTAAATCTCATGAAACTAAACTTCATCTATGGAGTGCAGCAAGAGAGGCTGTTCCCCGAGTCTTCAATGCAACTTCTTTTCTGAAATCCAGTGCCTACAAGTTATACAATTATTATTATAGCTTTATTTTAGTTGAGATTTGGAGAGCTGTGTTGTTGTAAAGCCCAATGTCACCAGTACCTACTATCATTTATGGCATCAAGGTCACCAGGAAAATCTTTCTTCCTCAACCTCAGTGTTTCCTTTTCTAATACTGTCAGTAGGTGTTATTGATATTCATAATCATTTTGCTGGCATTCAGTCAATCAACATTAAAGGGTCTTCATAATTGTGCAGAACAAACAGTTCTATAAACACACTTCATTCCTACTGTGCTCCAGCAGAACCTGTGTCTCATAGACATACTGTATAGATAGTGATACTCACTGAATGTACAGTATATGCATCTCTGTTAACTGACTCGACATAGACATACTGTATAGATACTGATACTCACTGAATGTACAGTATGTGCATCTCTGTTAACTGACTCCCTCAACAGGTCTGCCTTCTTTCTCCTCTCCCCCATTATTTCCGTTCTACCTAAGAAGATTTGACTCATAGAGAGGACTCAGTGCAAAGTAAGTGTATCCAAGTACAGTGGTCTTTGATTAGGTAGCGATTCCTTTCTCTTTTAAATACCCAAACAGTTACTGCCTGTAGATGCCTTTGTGTGTATCTCTTTATTTCCCAACTGTATTTTAAGTCACAGTCTTCTATTTGGAGTATTATTTCTCACAGTGTCTGGCACATTCCAAGTGCTCAGTAATATTTGCATATAAGGTTTTGTGTTTCCATTAGTTAACTCCTTCTTGCTTTCAACATTGCCCATTTCTATAGTTCTTTCTGGAGACCTGGCATGGCACTGTGAGTTAATGTGCTGGATTTCAAAGTTGATTTAAACCTTAAGGTCAGTGGTTCAAGCTCACCAACTGCTACTAGGAAATCCTGCATAGGGTCATTTTGGGTCAGAACCAACTTGATGCACTTAACAACAACACAGATAGTTCTTCCCACCACTAGGTCATCAATTTGTCATACTATGGTGGCTAGCATGCTATTGTGATGACGGAAGCAGTGATACCAGCAATTCAAATACAATCAGGGTCATCCAAGCAGATACATTTCAGCAGAGTTTCCAGATCAAGACAGAAGACACTGGCAATCTAATTCAGAAAAAATTGACCCATTAAAGTCTTTGGAGAGCAGAGGAACATTGTCTGATATAGTGCCAGAAAATGAACATTCAAGTTGGAAGACACTCAAATTGAAGAAGGACCACCACTCCAAATAGAGTCAACCTTAATGAGGCAGATGGAGTAAAGCTACCAGAATCTGCATATGCTGGTGTGGTATGACTCAATGAGAAGAAACAGCTGCCAGCAACAATTTAAGATTCAGAATGTCAAGTGTATGAGTACGAATCCAGGAAAACTGGAAGTTAGCAAAACATGAAATGGAATTCTTGAAGATTGATATCCTATGCTTTAGTGAATTGAAATGGACTGTTACTGGCAATGTTGCTTGAGACCATCATGTGGTTTATTATCCCAAGAATGACAAATTGAAAGAAGATTGGTGTCATATGCATTATCAAGAAGAACATTTCAATATCTGTCTTG
The DNA here is from genome assembly GCF_000296735.1 of Chrysochloris asiatica. Lineage (NCBI taxonomy): Eukaryota > Metazoa > Chordata > Mammalia > Afrosoricida > Chrysochloridae > Chrysochloris > Chrysochloris asiatica. Next base: position 26,230,777 of record NW_006408542.1, on the reverse strand, counting down.
TAATACAATGCTGCTGTGATAAAATAATATTCATATGCCTGCAAGGAAGGTCTGTTAATACAAATATTATTCAAATTTATATACAAACCACCAAAGCTAATGAGGAAGAAATGGAAGAATACAACCATTTTTTTTTAATATCTGAAATTGATCAATCAATATGTATTGATAATAGCTGGTGATTAGAATGCTAAATTGGAAACAAAGAAGAAGATTGGAAAATATGGCCTTGGTGATAGAATTTTATAACACCCGCAACTTATTCATTGCAAATATCTTTTTCCAACAACAATAATACATGTAGACTTTATCAAATGAAATACACAGGAATCAAATTGATAACATCTGTGAAAAGAAATAATTGAGAAGGTTATTATCATCAGTCTGAACAGGCCAGGGACTGAATGTGTTGCAAACCATCAATTGTTAATAGGCAAGTTGTAGTTTTACCTGAAGTAAACTTAAACCCACAAAACCTCAGTATGATCTTGCATCTGTCTCACCTGGATTTAGAAGCCATCTTAAAAATAGATTTGTTGCACTGAACACTAATGACAAAAAATTTCAAAAAGATCATATATGAAGAAAGCAAAATGCCATTTAGGAGACAGAAAAGAAACAAAAAACAAAAAGGATGCCAGAAGAGACTCTGAAACTTGCTTTTAAATGTACAGTAGCTAAAGCAAATAAAAGAAATGATGAAATAAAAGAGCTGAACAGAACATTTCAAAGAATGGCTCAAGCAGATGAAATAAAGTATTATAATAAAATGTGCAGATAACTGGAACTAGAAATCCAAACTGTTAGAAATGCTGGACATTGGTCAAGCTGACGGAACTGAAGAAACAGTTCAAGACTTGAGTTTCAGTATTGAGTTTGCCACTTTGGGATAAGCACTGGACCGAAACATCATTTGAACTGCAAGGTTGGCGGTTCAAATTCACCAGCCGCTCCTTGAAATCCCTTTACAGGGCTGCTATGAGTCAATGGCATTTAACAACAACAGTATGGGCAAAATATTGAATGATGCAGGAAGCATCAAAAGAAGATAGAAAGAGTACACAGAATAACTGTACCAAAAATAATTCCTAAATGTTCAGTTATTTCAGGAGGTAGCATATGATCAAAAATCAATGGTATTGAAGAAGAAGCCCAACTTGCACTTAAGGCATTGGCTAAAAACAAGGCTCTGAGAATTGACAAGATATCAATGGAGATACTTCAACAAATGGGTGCAATGCTGGAAGTGCTCACATGTCTATGCTAAGAAATTTGAAATTAGAAAGATAATTACTTAGCTAACTGACTGGAAAAGATCCATATGCGTACCGAATTCAAGGAAAGGTAATCTAGGAAAATGGAAAAAAAAAAAATTATTGAAAGTTATCATCAATATCAGATGGAAGTAAAATTTTGATGAATATAATTTTAAAATAGTTGCAGCAGTATATGTACAGGGAACTGCCAGAAATTCAAGCCAGATTCAGAAGAGGATTTAGGATGAGGGATATCGTTGCTGATATCAACTGTTGTTATTGCTATTATTAGGTACCATCAGTCAGACCCAACTCATAGTAACCATATGCACAATGGAATGGTGCACACGTGGCTCATGTAGTGTTGATATTGGCTAAAAGCAGAGGACATCAGCAAGATATTTACCTATGTTTTACTGCCCACACAAGTGCATTTGACTTTATGGATCTTAACAAATTATGTAGACCATTTTGGGGAATGGAAATTCCAGAACACTTCATCATGCTCATGAGTTACAGGTACATAGACCAAGAGGCAGTCACTAGAATATAACAAGAGTATACTGCATAGTTTAAAATCAGAAGAGGTGTACATCAGGGTTGTGTCCTTTCACCATATTTTTTCAATCTGAGCATATAATCTGAGAAGTTGGACTGTGTTAAGAAGAACATGTCACTTAGAATGTAGGAAGACTCACTAACACGCTGCGATATGCAAGATGGCACAAATTTGCTTGGTAAATGTGAATAGGTCTTATCATTTACCGATGAAGATCAAAGATCTTCAGTATAGTTTTTACCTTGACATAAAGGAAACAAAAATCCTCACAATATCATGATAAGTGGCAGGGGGTGGGGGGTGGGGGGGGTGGAGACTGAAGTTGTCAAGGATTTCATTCTACTAGAATCCCCAATCAATGCCCATAATAAAACAGCAGTTAATAGATCAAATGTCATATTGCATTGGACAAATCTCCCACAAAAGACCTCTTTAAAGTATTAAAAAACAAAGATGTTACCTTAAGGACTGAACTGCACCAAGCTATGGTGTTTTCAATTGCCTCCTATGCATGTGAGCGCTGGCCAATGAACAAGGAACAGCAAAGAGGAATTGATGCATAAATCCCCCAGTGTTGTTTAGAAGACCCATCAAAAAGCTTTAATCACTGGAGAAAATCCAAGGTTTTAGAGATTATACCTCAGGAGCCAGGAAAAAGCCAAACCTTTGGGCAAAGTTAAATTCCATCTCCTACAGTGAGTGTGTGTATGTGTTGTGTGTGCATGAGAGAGAGAGAAACACATACATACACCACCATGGAATATAGATTTATCAAGCATCATTTTCTATTTTCTTCAAATTCGTCTTGCATCCTGATTTGCATATATTCATACTAAATTTGAAAAGTGCTGAAATATTTGGTTGTTTCAAGATGACTGTTCTGTTCACTTAACCTTTTATCCTCATTAATTAACTAAAACCTGAAGGAATGATCCTATCATTGAGGAACACTATGATCTTTTTTGATTTTTTTGTAGCAAGCTTTAAGGTTTTGGAATATTGGAATATTTGTTCAGCAACAACATAAGGTCTCTGGGGAAAATGATTTTGTTTCTCTTAAAATAACATGTCACTTGTGTGCCCTGCTTTAGTCCTCCAGGGTCCTTGAAGACATCTCTAAATATTGTTTCCTTTTGCAATAGCTACAGAAGAGCCAACTGTCTAGTCGTTGTTGTATAGACTGAATTTACAGTATTGTTGATGTTTTCCTTTACACATTAATTTTGCTGAAGACAGTATTTATGTATTTACAAGTCTATCAAGAGGCACAATTTACCCATTTGTTTTGGTATGGTATTTTAGAAGAATTTTCTTAAAATGTACTTAATATCATTCTTGTTAAGTGCCTTTGAGTCGATTCCAACTCATAGCAACCCTGTATAGAGTTTTTGAGGCTGTAGATCTTTGCAGGAGCGCAGAAAGTCTCATCTTTCTCATGCAGAACAACTAACTGGTGGGCTTGATCCATCAACCTTGTGGTTCATTTGAAGTCTTTGCTTATCCTACAAAGCCACCATGCTCCTAAATTTTTATTAAATTTTATTTATTAAAAACTGAGAATTTTCTACTTTAAAATCAATCTATAACACAATTAGTTAAATTATGGTGACATCGTCATCAGAAAAACAATTTGCTTGAGTGTTGGAGGAGTTGACAAAAAAAGTGTTTAAAAAGTAAATGCCAAGAACACTAGGATTTGTTTGCTTGAATCAAAAAGGAGGTAGTAAAATGAAAGATTTGAACTAGATCAGTGATTCCGGAAATGTGGTTCCTAGACTAATAGAGTCAACATTAACTGGGAACTTGTTATCTGATTAAGATTATCTTCTTTATCAGAAACTCTTGAGAGGTGGGGTCCAGCAATCAGCTTTTTAAGAACCTTTAAATAATTCTGATACAAGTTAAAGTTTGAGAACTACTAGACAATGTGATTTCTAAAGTCATTTTCCTAGTTCTATGCTTTTCTGATAACCAAAGACTTGATTTAATGGAATAGAGGTTCTGCCTAAATAATTTTAGGAAATAAAACATCATGACTAGATTTACGAGAAGGTCTTGATGCAATCTTAGATGCTTCATGCATGGTAATTTTCATTTTGATTATCAGCCTCCTCAGTTGGCTGGTGATCTTTAGAATGAAAACTTCCAGTTCACACTACGCATACTGTGAAAAGTTTAGTTCAAGGCAAATATCTTGCAGTGTGATGTAAATGACCAAATCTAACGTCTACATTCCTCCATTATTTTCCTTTGTAGAGTTTTCAGAATAAAACTGATCATTTGTGTAACAGGTTAGGGAATATATTATCATGTTTTTCTGTAAATCCATTCATATGAGATAGTATATTCTTGACATTGCATCCTTATATGCTCCCCATCACTGCTTAAATAATTTGTTGTGGTTAAGTGCCATTGAGTCTGTTCTGACTCATACAGACCCTGTGTAGGGTTTCCGAGGAGCAGCTGGTGGTTTAGAACCACTGAGGGTTCTCAATCCAGTGCTGATATGGCACCACACATATGTGTGTGTGTGTGTATGTCACATGTTAAATACAAATACATGCATATATAACCCCAGTTTACTAGCAATTCTTCAGACTGTATTGCCCTTCTTGTTAGTAATGTTTTTATGTCTAGTATAATATTCTCTTTAATTTTTCTAATCACATAAGATCCAAATGTAATGATTCTTTCCCAGAGATCCCATTGTATGACCTTGAGCATGGTGGACCTTAGGTTCCTTATGATAATAAGGGAGGTACTTTGTCTCATCTTCTACTGAAGCTCTAAGATTCCATGTCTTATTGTCACTCTATCTTTTTTTCTTCTTTTTCCTCAATTTTCAAACTTATTTTTAATCATGTTTAAGACTTTTTGGGGATGCAGTCTACAACTCAGTCACATTACACTCATCTTAAGCTATATTTTAGCTAAAGAGCTTTCCTGCCAAGTCCTGTAAAAAAGAATGTGGAAAAAGAAATCTGATTAATGGGATGTCTTTCTCTTCTTAGAAGGGAAACTGTGAATCAATCTTGGAACACAGGGCAAAGACTTCAGCTATTTGTTCCTTTCATGTTTATATTGCTATTTATTTTGTGTTGTTGTTGTTGTTACGTGCCGTCGAGTCGGTTCCGACCCATAGCGACCCTGTACAGGGTTTCCGAGGGTGTAAATCTTTACAGGAGTAGAAAGCCTCATCTTTCTCCCGCGGAGCAGCTGGTAGTTTCGAACCGCTGACCTTTAGGTTCGCAGCCCGATTCGTAACCACTACGCTATCAGAGCTCCTTATTTTATAGCTGCTTTCAAATATCTGTTTATGTCAAATTTGTTGTTGTTTATTAAATATTTTGCTAGTACAGGGACCATATCTTACTTTACTATATCTTAAGTGTAATTTATAATTGATGTTTAATTAAATGCTATGTGGTTGTAAAAAACAATATTATTAGGAATATAAATTGTTAATATGAATAGGAATAGTACTACTATTGGAACATCTACTATGTACTACGTTTTTGTTTTTTAACCTTAAAAAACATTGTTCCCACAACAACATTGCATGATAAGAATTATATCCATTTTACAAAAGTTATATCTGTGGTGAAGAAGTATGCCCATATTCACATGGTAATAGAATTAGAATTCAGACTTGTCTCTTCAAATTTCATGGTCTGTTCCCTATGAATTACATCATAGAGTCTCTCAGCATTAAATAAAACTGTCAAATTGGGGGACTTATTGCATCCTTTATTTTTATTTGAAAATGTTTTAGAGAGCACAAGATGATTTAATATATGTAGATTTTTCAGTATAAGAAATTTCAAAACAATGAGGAAGAAGCAATGTGCTTTCTTTCAAAATACTTTCAATGTATTTGTATTGATACAGAGCAAATGTACTTTCCCATCTAAATACTTACCTGTAAGGCTGTTGCTGTTGTTGTTTAGTGCTCTTGAGTTGTTTTGACTCATAGTGACCCTCTATAGGGTTCCAAAAGCTGTACTTCTTTACAGGAACAGCAAGCTTCATCTTTCTCCCTCAGAGCAGTTGGTAGGCTCGAAACACCAACCTTATGGTTTGCAGTCCATTTCTTATTGTACCACCACACTCCCTTAGATCTATGTCTTATTAAAAAACTAACAAGCAAACGAGCATTGCTGGTTAGTTGATCCCCACTCATGGGAACCATATGAATTACAAAGTAGAATGGCCCCAGAACTTTCTTTTGTGGTTCATCTGAGTATGTTTGTATTTCTGTACAAACTATTTGTACTATTCAAGGGCCCTTGCATATATGGATACTTATTAATTAATATACATACTTGGTGTGGTGCTGTAGGATAAGCACTTAACAACAAAGTCAGTTTGAACCACAAGGTCAGTGGTTCAAACTCAACAGTCACTCCTTGGAAATCCTACACAGGGTCACTATAATTCAGAACTGACTTGAGTGCACTTAACAACAACAACACATGAATTAAACTTTACAAAGTCTGCAGCTTCAAAGAGAAACCTTTTGTGTATTTTCATGGAATGAACAGACTTAGAAAATGGTGTTCTTTAATAAAGTTAAATATGTCATATTTTGAATAATGTAGAGAATTTATATGTTCTCTGTTTCATATAGTATAAATATTTGATGTTGTTGAAAAAATTGTAAGCACATGGTTTTTCCAACATCCAGGCTTCTAGTCAATAATCTTACTTTGTATCTCTTCTGACTATAATTTCTATGCTTCTGAGCAAATAATTTCCTATTGCTAGAAATGACTAATTTTAGTGATTCTATCTCTGTGGCTGATACATGTGCTATGTGTTGTTGTTAAGTGCAGTTGAATTGGTTCTGATTCATAGCAAATCTATGTAGGGCTTCCAAGGAATGGCTGGTGGATTTGAACCATTACCCCTGTGGTTAGCAGCCCAGTTCGGATCCTACAGCACCATACTTCCTGCTCCTGGCCACAGGCCACTGCTGGTGGGAGATTAGGACCCTGTGAAAGGATCCTCCCACCTTCCCACAGTCACTCAAAAGAAAAGAGAAAGACTTTTGCCCTATAGACTTCCCTGTGGATTAGGAAAATGGAAGAGAACATATTTGTGTAGTAAATTATCTATATCTAAGATGACTGATAATTGAACATGTACTTTGTACAAAACACTATGAGAAATATGGAAAGCAGAATGATTAGGGCCCTGCTTCAAAGGAGTTTTCATATTGGGAGAAATGATTCCCAATCCCCAAGGAGCAGGGGATTTTGTGCATTTTGTTTATGGATAAGTCCATTTGTGACTTATCACTGTACTTACAAGAATCCTTGGTGCTGAAAAGAATCTCATTACCTGTTTATGGACTTTATTCATGTCCAAAGGTTGCTGTAGCAAAGTGCCAAAAATTGAATTTCTTAATACAACCAAACTTTATTTTCTCATAGTTTTGGAGGCCAGAAGTCTGTTATTAAGGCAATGACAGGACTGTGTTCCCTCTGAAGGCTCTAGGGAAGGACCCTTCCTTGCCTCATCTGCCTCATTCTAGCTTCTGGTGACTCCAGAGATTCCTGTAGCTTGTAACTACATCACTCTAATTGTTGCCTCCATCTTCACATAGTTTCCTTCCCTAAGTTTTTCCTCTGTTTTTATGTCCTAATCTCTCTCTTCTTTCATTGGTTTTGGGGCTCATCCTAATCAAGCATGACCTCATTTTAACATGATTACATCTGCAAATGTCTTGTTGCCAAATAAGGTCACTGGAAGTTAGGACTGGACTGGAACATACGTTTTTTTGGGATACAATTCAACCCACTATATGGAATGAATAAAATACATTCACAATAAACTATTTAGCACTTCGTGTTCATTGTGTGGTAGAAACAGTCAGGGTGTGTGGATTCAGTAGAGATTCGGTGTGGATTCAATAGACTGGCTAACTGGAAGTGGTGGGAATAATGTGTACTTTAATTGGGTAGAGAGAAGCAGAGTAACATTTTACACAAGTGAGACATTATGAACAAAGTTAAATGGATAAAGTATTCACAGACCCAAACACTACTATTGAGCACCTTCCATAATATTAGGCACTCTACTTGGCTTTTCAGGTACAAAAATAAGCTTCATATGTGCAGTGGAAAGACACAAACTTTGGAGACAGGGTGATCCCGATTTGCATTCTGATTGCCATAAAGTTTCTGTGTGTCAACAGCCAAATTGACCTCTGTAGCTCAGCTTCTCAATCTCTAAATGGGACAAGGTTTTACAGGATTATTTTGAGAATTACATGTATGTATGCATTCCTGGTGTGGTGCTGTAGGATCAGCACTGGATTGCTAACCACAAGATTGGTGGTTCACACCCACCAGCTGCTCCTTGGAAACCCTATACAGAGTCATCTCAAGTCAGAACTGACTCAATGGCACTTACAACAACAACAAATGGTAACATACATACTGTATACAAAAACTTGTACACGGCATACCTTCTACAATGGGCATCAGGATACTTAGTGCTCTTGTCTTTATCTTCAAGGAAACCACTGGCTCATGTACAGGCTGTTACAGGGCAATTTAAGAGTGCTTTAAAAACCTTACTTTTCAAATTGTGGTCTGAGGACCAACAAAGTCAACAGCTCCTGCAAGTTTGTTAAAATGCAAACTCACAGTCATTCCTCAACACTGACTTAGTCAGAATCTGCATTGAACAAATTCCCAAGCATTCATGAGTACCTTGCAGCATGACACCCAACACCCACTACCATCGAGTTGGTTTCAACTCATAGCAAACCTGTGTTGTTGTTGTTGTTAAGTACTGTTGATTCGGTACCGGCTCATAACAACGCTGTGTAGGGTTTCCAAGGTTGTAAATCTGCGTGAGAACATAAAGCCTCATCTTTCTCCTTTGGTACAGCTGGTGGACTTAAACTGAATTTGTGGTTCCCAGTTCAGTGCTTACCCTACAGAGCCACTGTGCACCCCAGGTTGTTGTTGTTAAGTACAATCAAGTTGGTTGTGACTCATAGTGATCCTGTATAGCTGGTGAGTTTGAACCGCCAACCTTGCAATTCAAACCAACCTTAGGGTCCAGTGCTTATCTTACAGCTCCACACCAGGACTCCCTATAGGACATAGAAAACTGTCCCATAGTTTCCAACATTGTAAATCTTTATGAAAGCAGACTGCTTTATCTTTCTCCCTTGGAACAACTGGTGGGTCAGAACCACCAACCTTTTATTAGCAGCTGAATGCTTTAAACACTGCACCACCAGGCTTTTACAACATGAGAAGCACTGTTTTAACAGAAGTATGTAACTAGGACAGATCAAGGAGTAACTAACACAAATTAAGGAGCTAAAGGAAGAAAGTGAAATTTAGTACAGTTCAAAGGAAATATGATGCATGTATGTTGTTGTTTAGTGCTGTTGAGTCTGTTCCAACTCATAGTAACCCTGTATAGGTTTTCCAAGGAGCTGGTTACTTTGAACCACCAACCTTGCAGTTCAAATTTACCTTGAGGTTGAGCAAGGAGCTGGTTACTTTGAACCACCGACCTTGCAGTTCAAACTTACCTTGAGGTTGAGCATTTTTACTAAGGCACCATACCAGAACTCCATGCATGAATACTCAAGAAAGCAACTCCGAACAGAATTTTTTTAGATATTTGAAAAATTCTATTCAGAGTTGCTTTCTTGAACCTCACTATTTTCATATCCCACTGACTTTTGATAATCTCCAGCAGTTTAACAGACTAAATGCATGCCAAGGCAACTGTGTTATCCAAGTGAGGCCAACTCCCGCTTCCTGCAACTATGCATTGGTAGGAATAAGCTCTAAAATCTAGGATTTACTATAAACCTGTCTCCACAGCAACTCAGAATGCCGACATTTTATTCAATAGTCTATCTTACCCAGAAAGGTTGGCCGATTCTGCTGTTTTCTGTGCCAGTAAAACGGAATAATGTAAGAGTCACTCATTTGGTTTACAGGGACAAATAAATACCTAGCTTTCCATAGGTTGTCCCCGAAGGTCCCTCTGGTTTAACAGTCATTTTCTTTTTAATGTTAGAAATGCTTTTATTTGATGTGGAGCCACGTGGTTCTGTTCATTGAGTTGGCAGGTGGCTCTGATCCTGTAATTATGATCTTGATTGTCGGCTGCCAGAGCACAAAAGGAAACCTTAGTAATCCACTCTGGTGCTCTTTAGCGAATTGTTGCATATGCTTTTTGGTGTATCACTGTACATAAATCTCACAGTAGCAATAAAACTATTAGGGTAGTAAAAGATATGCATTTTAATTTTTATAAAATGTGTCATAAAATTCAATTAACTATACTTTCCCAAATAGCAGTTCAGTCTCAGAAGCTCAGGGTTTCCTATTCTGAAATTATATGTTCCTTTCACTTTTTCCTAGTGACCTCCATTAATGCTTTAATCATTACACCTACCTGTCATCTTGCAATATTATCATCTCCCAGGGGTCTCTTTATTGCTTTATCTTTCTGTAAGAGTTCTCCTGTTTTTCTGCGAGTTTGATTGAGGCATTTCCATTACAATAGAGGTTTTAGGGTTGTTGTGTTTTTTTTTCTTTCTATTTTCCTAATTGGAGGAAGATGAATAGTAGAAGTAACCCTTGCAAATTTAGGAATTACAATTACCCAGTGATGGAGGAAAATGCTCTTTGGCATTATACCTACAACAAGGAATGGGCTTCCTTCTTGTTGTTGTTGTTGTTGTTGTTGTTGTTGTTGTTAAATGCTATCAAGTCCATTCTGACTCATAGGGTTTCTGAGGCATGACTGGTATTTGAACTGCAAACCTGTGGTTAGTAGTCCAGTGCTTATCCTACAGGACTCCAAGGACTAGGCAGAGAGGTCTTATTTATTAAATTACCAAACAATCTGACTAACCCCCACTTTGTTAATCTATAAAAGTAAATATCCCTCTCATGTTATAGGTTGTTCATCTTTTCCTCAAAAGTGGTTGAATGGCACAGCCTAGAGAAAGGTTTCCTGATGTTCAGATTTTATTACTTTCACTGACTGAAGTGCAGTACATTTCCTAGTCTAATTACACCCCAGTTGTAACAATAAATGAACACAGTATATTTTATGATACACTTTACTTGCTGATTACCATGTTTGCTCACACATCTCTCAGACTTAATAACTCATAGGGGGCTTCCACCATTGCTGGTGGATGGAAATTAGTGAAGTTTGCTATTTCATTTGTAGTAATATTTTCATTTCAATTGCAGAAATCTATAAGGACTATAGATAGTAGATTTAGGGGTTTTTTAGGTTTTTATTTCAGCATCTATAGCCATGTAATGCCTCCCTGGTCACTATGTGGCTTTTCTAAACCTCACTACTAATCTTATAGTACCCACAAAGGTGAATATTAGCTAAATGCATTTTTAATAGGGACTAAGTGATGCTGGAAGGAGCTCTGGTAGCGTAGTGATTACAAATTGGGCTGTGAACCACAAGGTCAGCAGTTTGAAACTACCAATTGTTCCGCGGGAGAAAGATGAGGCTTTCTGCTCCCATAAAGATTTACAGCCTCAGAAACCCTGTACAGGGTCGCTATGAGTCAGAACCGACTCCACGACACATACCAACAAGAAGTGATGCTGGAGTCCTGGTGTGGCACTGTGGGCTAATACGTCAGACTACAAAGTCGTTTGAACTGCAGGATCGGTGGTTCAAATTTACCAGCTGCTCCTTGGAAACCCTATACAGGGTCACTATGGGTCGGAATCGACTCAACAGCATGTAACAACAACAACAGAATGTTGCTAGAGTCCTGGTGTGGCACTGTGGTCTAATACACTGAACTACAAAGTCAGTTTGAGCCACAAGGTCAATGGTTCAAACCCACCAGCTGCTACTTTGAAACCCTATACAATGTCGCTATGGGTCAGAACCGACTCAATGACACTTAACAACAGCAACAACAAGTGATGCTGGATTGCTAACCAAAATATGGGAAGTTTAAACCCATTAGCTGTTCCTCAGAAACTTTATACAGGATGATTATGAGTGGGAACTGACTCAATAGCACTTAATAACAACAACAAAGTTATGCTCTTGATTATGGTTAAAAAGAAAAATAAAGAAACTCCTGGAAGTAAATAGAACTATTTTAAGATATATATTTATATTTGATTTGAGGATGACAAGAGACTTGGTAGTGCAGTGGTTAAGCTCTCAACTGTTATCTGAAAGGTCCCTAGTTTGAACCAACCAGCTGCTCTGTTGTCAGTAAGATGATAGTCTAAGAAACCCTGTGAGTTGAATCGACTCAATGGCACACAACATCATTCTTAGAACAAAACTTGTGTTCTTAATTTGTAATAGCACTGGAAAAAAATACAGAGCTTCTTTGTAATTTGATTTGGGAATTAAGCATAAAAATGCATCCCTAATGGGCAACTTTAGACATAGGCTACCCAAAATGGGGTGGGGTGGGGGGCTACAAAGGCAAGAAGTGACTGGCTTACAAGCTTTCAATAGGGAGCCTAGTTCCAGAGGGTGTGGAAGAAGTAGGTAGAATCTCCACTGAGTGGTTTCCAACCTGTCTGGATGGAGCTGGTAAAAGGAGATGGGGATAAAACTCTTGTGGTTCAGTAGTGAATAATTGCTATCAGGACTGACTGTGAGTGTTGCAAATGTAAAGGTAGATGTTTTGTAACGAAAGGAGGGGAGTGGTTGATTTTGCAGGACCACAAGAGAGACGGGCGTAGTGTGGAACCCTATCCAGAGAAGCAGTGACTACAGAGATGGATGCAGAGATGATGACATAGAGAGATGGAGCCGGCTGGGGACTCTGGACTCAGGGAGGGAGAGGGTTTGTGTGCTGATGGCTGGGGGAGAGCCTTGTAGGGTATACCCTTTGGTTGTTTGATGATGCATGGAGGGGATTGTAATCATTGCAATGAAACAAAATATGATAGGATGAATGTAAAGCTAATGTTCTCCCATGTAAACTATCACCTAATTCACAATAAAACAAAAATACATCCCTAATAACATTCATAAGGAGCTCTGGTAGCATTGTGGATTACTAGTTGGACTGTTAACTGAGAGGTCAGTAGTTCAAATCTACCAGTCACAAAGATGAGACTTTCTGCTCCCATAAAGATTTATAGTCTTGGAAACCCTATACAGAGTTGAAACCAATTCTGGACATATAACCAACCAGTAACTTTCATATTTGGGAGTACCTGATCTAATTTCTACATGGTAATTGCAGACCATTCCATGAGATAAAAAATGTAGCATATCAGTAAATAAATAATTTTATTCAAAAAAAAGGATAAAAGAATTGTATGTCCCAAATATATGATATTATGTTAGTTCTTGTAACTATACAGAATGCTATTGTAAATAACATTCTGGTGAAAAAATAGATACCTATGCAAAAATATAAATAATGATGGACTAAATACCAACATTTTAAATAAAAACAGCATGAGCATTACTTAGTTTTCCTTTCTTCTCAGGATCCAATATAACACAGCATAGCACTGTTTTTTATGCCATATTTATTTAAAACTTAGCTATATTGCTCATGAGGACTACATTTTTGTTTGTTTGTTAATTCTGATTATTAAAAGATTACTTTAATTGTTATTTATATGCATGGTTAATTTTGTGACACCTTTTTATATTTTGCACCTGAGGCAAGTGTCTGACATTAATCCCCAAAATACTCATTTTACAAAGTACCAATAGGTAAGCACATAATTGGAGTGGAGGCAGAAGGACAATTTGAACTTGGCTTTCTTCATAACTAATCCATAAGTCCCACGATTCGTCTATAAACAAGAAGACAAATAAATAATACTGAGTGTATGGCACCTTTATGGGTGCTGTGGGTGCTGTAATTTGCTGAAGAGACTCAGATTCCAACAGGCTATCACAACTAGAGTTAATTGCATTTCTTGCATTTAAGAAAATTAAATTCAGGCAGATCTGTTGCACACTGTTTTCTATACGATCTTATTACTTTTATGTTTATTTATTTTTTGTGTGACAGAAATAGATACCCTATGGCTAAAATTAAATGCCTTTTACTGCACTCTAAAGTATCCAAGACCAAAGATTTTTGTCAGTGAAGAAAGAAAAGATTAATAGCACATCTTTGGTTTTGTTGTCATTGGACAGAGATTTATAAAACATACTTTAAATCACAAAGTCAGTGGAGGAGGAGTGGGTGGAAAATCTTTGATGAACACATTGTGGGTAACAGTATTGTTTTCTCCTCAAAAGCAGTCTGTCCATAAGTAACAAAAATTCAAATTGACTTTTATGTTTAATTCTACACTTAATGCTGCAGGCACAATTTTGCAACTGAATAGCCAAGTAGTAAAGATATCTTAAATTTTCCAAATGACAAACTGTTAAGGAAAACAAAGAAATCATCCCTACAGATATCTGTGGGTAGATTTTTAAGAGTGGATTCAAAACTTTGAGGACTCTAAAAGTTTAGTCTATGAATGCAAAATAAATACATATATATGCTGCCATCTTGAATGCAAAGTAATTCCAAATTGAAATGATCTCTTTACTTTCTATGAAATTAATGAAAAATTAATTAATGAATAATTAATGAAAAAAGAGCAGCATTGCCTATTTATTAGTCATTCTAAATTATCTATATTTCTTTCCTTATATAGAAGAAAAACACCTGAGGTTCCGAGCTTTTTCAAATGCTGAGTCTGACGACATACATTGATTCAGTAGAGGCACATCTAATATTTGTTGTTGCTTTTGCTAAGTGCTGTCATGTTGGTTCTGACTCATAGAGACTCATGTATATTATAACAGAGCAAAACACGCCTGGCCCTGTGCCATCCTCACAAGTTTTGTTACGTCTGAACCTTTGCTGTTGCCACTGTGTCAATCCATTTCAGTGGGAGGTCTTCCTCTTTTTCTCTTTCCTCTTTTTCTTGCCAAGCATCATGTCTTGCTCCAGGAACTGGTCCTTCCTGATGATATGTCCCAAGTATAAGAAATGAATTCTCTTTCATCCTAGCTTCAAAGGAGCATTCTGACCATTTATTCCAACACAGACTTGTTTGTTCTCCTAGCAGTCCATGATACTTCTAATATTCCTCTCCAACACCATAATTCAATTGCATCAGTTCTTTTATGATCTTCCTTATTCATTGTCCAACTTTCACATACATATGAGGCTATTGAAAATACCATAACTTGGGCCAGGTGCACCTCAGTCCTCAAACTGATATTTTTCTCTCAAACACTTTAAAGAGGTCTTTTGCCTAATGTGACATGTCCTTTGATTTCTTGACTGCTGATTCCATGGGGTTTGATTGTGGATCCAAGCAAAATTAAGTCTTTGACAACTTCAATCTTTTCTCCATTTATCATGATGTTATTTATTGGTCTAGTTGTGAGGATTTTTGTTTTCGTTACATTGATGTGAAATCCAAAATGAATGTTGTAGTACTTGATCTTTATTTATCAGCATTTGTTTTAAGTCCTCTTCACTTTCTGCAAGTAAGGTTGTTATCATCTTCATATTGCAGATTGCTAATGGATCTTCCTCCAATTCTGATGCCACATTCTTCTTCAAATATTCCAGCTTAGATTATTTGCTTCATATACAGTATGGTGAAAGGATACAATGCTGACCCATACCTTTCCTGATTTTCAACTATTTAGTATCACCTTGCTTTGTTTGAACATTTGCCTCTTGGTCTCTCTACAGGTTCCTCATGAGCACAATGAACTGTTCAGGAATACACATTCTTTGCAATGTTATCCATAGTTTATCATGACCCGCACAATTGAAAGCCTTTGCAGTCAGTACAGCACAAGAAAACATCTTTCTTGTATTCTCTGCTTTCAGCTAAGATCCATCTGACGTTAGCAATAATATCCCTAGTTCCACATCCTCTTCTGAATCCAGCTTGAATTTCTGGCAGTTCCCAATTGAAGTACTGTTACATCTGTTTATTAGTTGTCTTCATATTAAAACCCTGAAATCCTAACATGGCATCATTTCATTGCCAAGCAGTTAGTAGGCAATTATAGAATATTAGCTTTAAATTGTCCTTACACAAACCCACAAATACCCCACTCTTTGCACCAGCTTTTCCTCTGACTCAAGTTTTCACTTCAAGACAAAGCTACTAAGTGGGGGAAAACAAACATACTTCCTCACCTCCCATTGCCAGCATCTCCACTTTTTTCTTCTTTCCTTCTTATATTTTGCAACTGTTTGCACAGATTTTACTCTGCCTGCTACTTAAGAACTCTGTCCATCTATGCTCTTCTTTCCATTTTTCTCCTTTCTCCTTGAATCTTCAGCATTACTTATTGGATTACGCTAATCTTAAAAATAATATATAACTGGCAAAAAACATTTCACATGACCTGACATCCATTTTGGAGTTCTGGGGTGGTGCTGTATGATAAGCATAGGAACACAAGGTCAGCTTGTACTTCAGGGTTAGTGGTTCAAACTCACCAGCTGCTCCTCAGAAACCCTGTACAGGGTCACTATGAGTCAGAACCGACTCGATGGTGCTAACAACATCCATTTTATACTGCCCCCCCCTTTTCCTTGTCACTTTTTATTCACAGCCAAGTTCCATGAAAGTTGTTTTGTTGTTGTTTTATTATAAATGCAATCATTTCAATTATCCATCCCACGTTTACTCTTCAATCTACTCCCTTCTAACTCCTCTGGCAACACTCAGCCAATGCTTCTATTTCTAAGAACACCAATTAGCTTCATATTGTCAAATCCATTGAACATTTCTCAGTTATCATGTCTCAGCAAACTGTGATGTTTGATGGCACCCTCTTTCTCCAAGCATTGTCCACTCATAACACTGCATTTACCTGGTTGTTCTCATCCCTCTGTGACTTTTGCTTCTCAGAATTACTAGTTCTTCTACTCCAGTTGACTTGCAAATATTGAAGTTATTTTGGATTTGGCTGCAGAATTCTCCTAATATCATTGTTACTCTTTAAGTAATTTTATATAGTCCATATCTTTAAATACTGTATTTTTATCTTCAACCCAGACTACTCTATTTTAAAATTTTTATATTCTGAATAGTATTTAATATTTCCACTTGAAGGGTTTACAGATATCTCAAGTTCTAAACGTAATCATTCTCTCCCAGCCCACCCCAATACATCTTCCTACTCCCCTAGTTTCGTAAGTGGTGATTAAATGCATGTTTGGATAATCTATGTAAGTGACACTTTAATAATAGGTCTACATTAGAGAAAAAAATTTGACGATATGTGTGAGATCTAATTCTCCTTTTGATTACAGTTTTTTAAACCATTGGTTTCATAATATTTCTGATATAAAAATTAGAGTAATGATAGTAAACATGTAGGACTTATTATGGCTGGGCACTGTTCTGACATTTCATCTGTACTATTATTAGCTTCGGGTGCAGTGCTGTAGGGTCAGAACTGGACTGCGAACTACAAGGTCAGCAGTTCAAACTCATCAGCCGCTCCTCAGAAACCCTATCCAAGGTAGCTATGAGTTGGAACTGACTTGACGGCACTAACTACAGCAACAATTATTGTCATCAACGTCCAGATGATGAACGTGAAGCACAGATAGGTCAAGTTACTTGCTAGAATCATAGCGTTTAGTGGCAGAGCTAAGATTTAAAACTACACAGTCGGGCTCTAGGATCCTATGTTTATCTCAGTTGTGCTTTGTAGGCTTAAAGATGTGGCTCTGTAGGATAAGTTCTGAACTATGAGCCACAAGACCAGTAGTTCAAGCCCAAAAGCCACTCTGAAGGAGAAAGACATGGATTTCTACTCCTGCAAAGATTTACATGTCTCGAAAACTTTATACAAAATTACTCTGAGTCAGAACTGACTCAATGGCACTTAACAAGAGCAGCAAGTATCAGTACATATAACATTGAGCTAGTACACTGGGGGATGAATAGAGAGGTACAATTAGAAAGAAAAAAAAAAATGGATACTGGTTCAACTCTAAACATTTAACAAGACCTTAGAAAGAGATGATTTTTAAAATATCATCTTACAATTCTTCCTAAGTTTCTGACCACACAGACTTGAGTAATAACAGATGCTACTAGATGATCACTTTTGACATAAGTTTTCAGAAATCACCAATAAATTTTTCAATATTTTGGTATTCTAATACTAAAATAATACAGAACGATTTTGTCTATATACAGGATCTTCTTTAGTTCTTCAACCTACAAATATGCTTAAAATAATTGATTTTTTAAATATGAAAGTCCAGGACAAGTTGTACAGATAATTTATTTCCATGGAGTGGGAGATTTGGACAAAATGCACAATGGCAGTTTTTCCTATTAGACTCTTGGGAACCACATACTGTTTTTCTATCTTCCCCACCTACTGCTGGAAAAAAACAAATGTCAACTATCACAATTAAAATGATATTGGTGATTTCATATTATGCTAAAATAAACCTTGTTAAATGATACATGTCATTTAAAAGTTGTTTATTTGTATTGTTCTTAAGATGTACAAATAATACAACTCTACAAATTTATGTCATGAGCAAAGATTTCAGTTTGAGGACTAATGTGCCCCTGACCCAAGCCATGGTATTTTAAATAGCCTCATATACCTGTGAAAGTTGGACAATGGATAAGGAAGACCATAGAAGAATTGATGTTTTTGAGTTGTAGTGTTGGAGAAGAATATTAAAAGTATCATGGACTTCCAGAAAAACTAACAAATCTTTGTTGTAAGAAGTACACCAGAATGCTCCTTAGAAGCCAGGATGAACGAGAAGTGTCTCTCATACTTGGACATATTATCAGGAGGGACTGATGGCTGGTGCAGGTGGCTGGTGCAGGACACCATGATTGAGAAATGGAGGATCAGGGTCGTTATGGGGTGAAACTGACTCAATGGAATTTAACAACAACAACAAGTAGGAAAAAAATAAAGAGAGGAGCATAAATGGAAACAACAACAACAACAAAAATGCAAAGAAGGTTAGTACTCCATTTATCATAGCTAACCTAAAGATTGGCAGTTGGAACCCACCAGTATCTCTGTTGAAGAAAAGATATGGTGATCTGTTCTCATAAAGATAAACAGACTCAGAAGCGCTCTGGGCAGTTCTACTCTGCCCTACAGAGTCACTGAGTTGGAATCTACTCATAACAGCAATAAGAAATATGTAATTAGTCAAAACCTTAAATACCAGTGAGACAGGTGGAAACATTTAAGAAAAAAAAAAAATCTATATGCTATGTTTTTGTATCTGACATCTTAGCAAGGCTACAGTTGTAGCTGCTCTTTGAGCTTCCAGAAACCAACCAAAGATTACAAGAAGAAAGTTGCCATAAAGTCAGGCAAGAAAGTCAAAGACCCAGTGAATAAATCTGGGAACAAGGCCAGAAAGAAGAAGCGGCTCAAAGGAAAAGACAAACTCAACAAACTGGTATTGTTTGACAAAACCACATATGACAAGTTCTATAAGGAAGTTCTGAACTATAAGCTTATAATGCCAACTTTTGCCTCTAAGAGACTGAAGATTCAAGGTTCCCTCGCCAAGGCAACCCTTCAGGAGATGCTTAGGTAAGGACTTAGCTGTTTACAAAACACAGAGCTCAAGTAATTTACGTCACATCAGAAACACCAAGGATAGAGATGTCCCAGCTGCTGGTGAGGATGTATGAACAAGCCTAACCAACCAGATATTTTGAAAAATAAAACTTAATTAAAACAAAAGTAAAAATAAATATGCGTCTAAATCATATGGGTTAGTAATCTTTAAATTTCCTTAGGATCAATAGTTGATAATATGGACTGCAAGGTCTATTTGAACCACAAAGTTGGCAGTTCAAAATCATCAGTTGCTCCTTGGTAACGTTATATAATATGCCTTATTGTATTTCATATATATTTACATGTTGTTGTTGTTGTTGTTGTTAAGTTAGTTCCAACAGTATAGGGTTTCCAAGGAGCTCTTGGTAAATTTGAACCACCAAACTTGTGGTTCAAACAGACCTTGTGGTCCAGTGATGTATCCCACAGCACCACACCAGGACTTTTACATAGACCTGTCTGTGAGTCAGGCATATCCAATGTTTTTACATGTCAGTCTTTCTGCCACTTTAATAATTGCTGTAATATGTGTTTTGTTGTTAAGTGCCGTTTAGTCGGTTCATAGCACCATATTTATTTTTCACACTTGTGCTCATTTATCTGTTCATTTTGTTGAATATAGTTTTTCTAAGTAGATTTTGAAGCAATGGGCATGCCATATACTTCTTTAGATTCCAGAGTTTTACACATTGTTGGATTCCAAATGTTTATTACATAAGATAACCTCTGAAGGATGTGGCTCTGTTTTTCTTCACAAATATGTTTTAATTTTCTTATTTAATATTAATTATAACTTTTCAGGGGTAATCAGAAAAGTTCAGAGACAACAGTCCAGTTAAGACTGCGTTCCATGGCTTGTTTCCAAGCTGCAACTGCTGGTGCTGAAGTTATTTTCATTACTATGTCTGCTCTTAATTCTTTAGAAACACAAATGAGCCACCAACCACACAGATGTAATCATGACTTTTATTTTAAGCTAACCAGAACCCTGAAGACTGAATTTTTATTTTATATACAAGCAGAGTCCTCCAGTGATGGCCTCCTTTGAACAGATATGGCAGCTTTCCATGGTAACAATAGAAATAGCAAGGTCTGTTGCCAAACAGGACATTATGCAAATGACAACAGAAGGCACTGTGTTCATAGAAGACATTGGTGGGTCTATTCTGAAAAATGTTTTCTGACTTGGCCTTAGCTCCATTCTTCCTTCTGCATTTGAAGTGGTTTAAAGCATATGTGCAGTCCTGGTGTGGTGTTTGTAGGATAAGCATTGGACCAAAGGTCAGTTTGAACCACAGGGTCAGCAGTTCAAACCCACCATCCGCTCCTCAGAAACCCTAAACAGGGTCATTATGAGTCCGAACCTACTCAAAGACACTTACCACCACCATCACCAACAACAGAACATATGTAGGCAAAATTGCCCCCAGGGGTAGGAATTAGACTCAGCATAGTGGATTGCAAGCTGGGCTGCTACTCACAAGGTCAGTAGTTTGAATCTACCTGTAGCTCCATGGGAAAAAGATGAAGCTTTCTGCTCCTATAAAGATTTACATCCTTGGAAGCCCTATACAGATTCTCTATGAATTGGACCTGACTCAATAGCACACCACCACCACTGATAATTGGTAAGCTTGCAACTAACCCTTTTTATTCCCAATCAAATCTTAGAACTGATCTTTTGTGTGTTTTTTTCCCATTATGCCAGAATATTTTTTCTCTCTGTGGCATTGTGGGGGAGGTGGGGAAGACCTTAGTGAAGTATAGCACCTACCCAAATATACTCATAATGTGAGAAAAATGGAACTTGCCAGAATGTGCTTATCATTTCCAAGTTGACACAATGAAGTGACATCTGTGCTTAAGCAGTAACCTGCCATTTGCTGTCCACATTTTTTGAGTCAACTCAGAAAAAGTCCACTCTCCCCAATTCAGTGGAATCAGAAGGTCTTCCCAGGGCCTAGTCCTTGATAAACTAAAAGCAAAGATTCATTGCTTGACATGTTGCTTTGATTGTCTATAATGAATCTAGTAGAAAAAAAAAAATCCACTTCGAATTTTTTTCCATCTGGGGCTTCAGTCCACACACAAATCAGGCTAAGTGAGATGCAATATCACATGACTTTTCTCCACTCAGTTGATTTCTAACCATGTCCTACAAAGAGGAAAGAATTCTTTTTCTGTGGGTAGATTGGCCAAGTGGCCGCGTCAATGGACTCAAGCGTGGCAACAGTAATGAGGTTGGCCCAGAATTTGGCAGCGTTTCATTCTGCTGTGCATAAGGTCGCTATGAGTTGGTACCTACTCGATGGCACCTAACAACAACAAGATCAGAGCCCCAGGTGGAAGGACAGGAAAGTCCTTTGGTATTTCTGGCTGTTGACACACACACTCAATCTGGTGTGATGTGATAACAGAGTGTCTGGGATCCTCTTTCTTGGTTGCACTGTTGATCTTTAAAGAAATATTTAGCCTGCCTAATTGGAATAACTTTTTAATTTTGTTGGTTGCTATGGAATGAACACCCACAAGAGTGTTTTAATAGGTTTTAGTAGCTTCCATTCCAGAGGATGCAAAACATTTGAGACTTTATCTATAACTTATTGAAGACCAAAGTTTTATTAGTAGGCAACTTGTCAGTGAACTAGGAAAATGTCCTTTTTCTTTTTTAAAAAAAAAACTGAAAATATTCATCTAGTGTTGCCTTTCTCAATAACTAATGTAATTAGGAATCATGTGGCACCGTAGGATAAGCACAAGTTGGCAGTTCAAACCTACCAGCCACTCCTCGGAGTCAGAACCAACTCCACAAGAACAACATGTATTCAAGATCAAAGACAAGACTTCACCTTCACTTTTCCCTTTGTTCCTTCCTTTCCTGAGCTCTACTGCCTCTCAACTGCTGCTACTTGTTCATTAAGACTGTACTCATTTTCATAAAGTGAAACCTTTCATTCAACAGCAATAGATAAGACTTCAGATACAAATACCCCTGAGACTTGCATTAAATAATTATTTGTCAGATATAGATGACACAATAGCCTCCCTGATTGAACATATTCAAGAGGGCAAAGGTTGATGGTGCAAGGAGAGGTAGAGCATATGCAGGATTTATGCAAAGGAGACAAGAGAACACATAAGGGTTGCTTGGGACCTTGTACATACATTGAATTCTTTAAAATGTTGATTTGAGCAGGTCCACAGGGGGTTGCCACGAGTCAGAATCACGTCAATAGCAACTAACTTGGTTTAATTTTTAGCATGTATTTATGCTGTTTTACTCATGCTGTTTAGCAAGGGGTGGTTCACTTAATGAAGATTTTCCGTAAGAAATGAGCTGAAAAGGGAATCATGGCTTTGATAATCATTTCACAGCTTAGGAGTTGGTGCCCATGTGTGGTTTTTCTGGAATGAATTTGGAAACTGAAAGTCTGCTTTCTAGCAGCATAATGCAATGCTGAAAAGATGTTACCATGGGAATCTGAAGTACTCTGCATAGTTGCCTGGTAGAAAGACTGGACCGTGGCTACTATAGAAGTTAATTATGATTGCTATTAAGAGACAAATTACTTTAGTAGTTGGAATTATCTACTGTCGGCATTCTTTATCCTAGTTTTGACATACCCTTGGGTATCTCCAGACACCACAAAATTATCACAAGATTCACCCAGAAAAATTAATTTTACTCTGTCCTACTTTTGAAAAATATGTAGTACACATAACTATTTAAAGAAACTGAATCTCTTGTAATCAAAAGGTGGTAGGGATGTCTGCAAGGTGGCAAGGTGGACAGAATGTGATGCTAAGTATAAAAGGTGTATTCCTTCCTAGCTGTACTACTCATCTCTCTGTTATGGATATTCTCACTGCCCAATATTTATCCTGAAGCCCATCAAAGATATACTAAAAGTAAAATGAGATCTTAGGTTGAAAATACAGCTAAGCACTGAAGAAATCCATATCAATATAACTTTAAAAAAAAAAAAAAAGCATTACATTCTGGTAAACAGTTAATAGTGGAACCATTTATCTGGAAGGACAATGGAGTTGAAAAAAATAACATCTAACTTAAACTTCTTACTCAAATATTTTTCTTTATTTTTCAACTATGGACAAGTAAAATCTGATGGCTTAGATTCTTTATCTTTAAAATGAGAGAACTTGACTAAATGCTTTTAATTTGGTTTTCTTATACTTCTAAGATTCTGTGATTCTAAGCAAGAAATTGATTCTTAGATCAGAAATTAAGGTCCTTGATGAGTTGAATGTTGGTAACTTT
The DNA here is from genome assembly GCF_000296735.1 of Chrysochloris asiatica. Lineage (NCBI taxonomy): Eukaryota > Metazoa > Chordata > Mammalia > Afrosoricida > Chrysochloridae > Chrysochloris > Chrysochloris asiatica. The sequence continues at coordinate 26,207,070 of NW_006408542.1, read as the reverse complement.
TAAAATTTGCTTCATTCACATCTCTTCTTATAATTTGCATAGTGTTTTCACATACATGTTTTCATAAATAAGGAAGGCAGCACAGAACTCATTATCCCCATTTTACAGATGACTTAAGTGACTTGCATAAGCATGCATAGCTGGTAAGTGGCACACACATATAGAACTTGAATTCATTTCTACTGATTCTCATTCAAGTACCCAGAATTCAACAGTGTATTCCAAACTCAGCAACTTTGAATTTCTGTTGTTTTGGATTATTTTCATTTTGCACTGCATAGGTCTATAAACATAAATTTATAAGTATTTGCATTTTGTTGCTTTGCATTTTGAAATAGTAGCTTACATCTCTAAAGTGTGGCTTGGTGTGCCATGATTTTCACTGAGCTTTGACAGCAGATAATACAATCTTGGTAAATACAATGCTGTATCTTGACAGAGATATGAATATGTGAACAAGTTAGATTAAGAAATTTCTCAGCACTTTTAGTGCTATTTCCATTTCTGGAAAATCAAGTCTAAACTTCAGGAAGGAAAAATAAAGATGTAATCTTATCAAAATGCTATTAGAAAATTCTAAACAGTGCAACTGAAGATACCCACTGCTTTCGAGTCTATTATGACTCAAAATGATTCTATAGGATGGAATAGAACTGCCCCATAGGGTTTCCAAGGCTTTAAATTGTTATGGAAACAGAAAGTCATATCTTCCCCCTGCAAGCAGCTGGTGGGTTTGAACTGGTGACCTTTCAGTTAGCAGCTGAGCACTTCACCACTGTGCCATCAAGATAGGACAGTAGAATTGTTGGTAATGTTAATTCCATTTCACCGGTTCACGTTTGTGAACTTAACAAATACTTTTTGTGTGTACTTTGGTTGGCTCTAGTGATATCCCATTTTAAGCAATGAATAGATCCTTAAAGGTTACCTTCCCATTTCACTTTGTTTCTCTGATGTTTTGCATCATGTTTGTAGGAGACTTTTATTTTTGATTCACTATGTCTTACTTTTATTCAAAGTAGTTTACTGTCATTTTCCTGAAGAGCCTTTTTCAGTCATCTTGGGGGATGCTTTGAGTGGTGGTGATAGTATATCCATGTGTTTTTCTTTGTCTGAAGAAGTCAAGTGAAGAGGGATATCCAAGCACAGAAAAAACAGAAGGTGGTTTAGATGCTGCAGGCGAGGAGTAAGCAAGAGGTGTGGCTGTGTTTAAATATGAAAGTCGGAACCTAAGTGAAACACAAGCTTCATTGGGGAAATGAAAGAGCAGCTTGTTCAGTTGCTACTCAATTAGCAGGGGTTTTGTGGCCAAGAGGAAAAAACAAACGCTCTTCCATCTGCTTTTATTTCTGAAGCTGCTTCAGTATCAGGAAACTGACCTCTGCAACTCGTTCATCATTTGCATACAGAATGTTCTTTATATTTACCTCTGCCCCCCCCCCCCTTTTTTTTTCCTTCTTACTCCTCATTAACTTCTTTCTGAGTAATATGGGCAATGCACAGTTCGTGACTTTTTTTCCTATAAATGCATCCTGGGAAGAAGCCAGAAAGGAATTATTCTCCACAACTCCCCTGCTAGATACACATATCTTTACCTCTCACTCAACTTTTATAGTGCCTCTAGTCAACAAACATATATTAAAGAGATGTGGTGTGTTTAATATTGAAAAGTGTATAGAAGAAAGGTTTCTTCCTCGAAGGAGTAACCAAATTAAATTTTAGTACTGCAAACACATAGCATAGCTGAATATAGATATTCATGTAGCATAAATGTAGACATATCTTTTAAAGGTGGCCACATATATTTAAATTGCAATAGATATTTGTTGTTGTTACATGCCATCAGGTCAGTTCTGACTCACAGTGGCTCTGTGTAGGGTTTCTGAGGCTGTAAATCTTTGTGGAAGCAGAGAGACTCATCTTTCTCCAGTATAGCCAATGATGAGCTCAAATACCTGACGCTGGAGTTCACAGCCCTACAGAAGCGCCATGTTCCCCAATAGTTATTTATTAAACACTAAATAAGTCATAAGATCACATATAATAGAAGGTTCAAATAACAGTAGCTTAAACAATAAAGAATATCTTTTAACCACTCATTTAAAGTGTAGAAATAAGACTGCAGCAGGTTTGGTTAACTATTAAATCATCAGAGACTAACATGGCTTCCATCTAATGGACCAAGACATCTGTTGTTTAATTTGAGTATGATAACTGTCTGCCCTCATTGTTGAAACCTTGCTGAAGTGACTCCAAAAAACCAGAAAGATGCTCCCTCTCATCAGTCATTTTTTATTAAGGAGAGAAATCTTTTCTGAAGGCCTCTCTTTACATCTCAGGGAGAAGGTGACCTTGATTGCAAGGTAACCTGGTAGAAAAGGAGGCAAGAGGGACTTTACCTGAATGCATGGAGCAAAACAGGGGTTCTGTTGTCAAGAAAGAAGGGGTGAATAAATCTACCTCAAATATCATGTGTTGGATACTGTGAAGAATTCTATACAAAGACAATGCAGTGCAAATGGTTAAGTGCTTCATTGCTAGTCAAAAGGTTGGCAGTTTGAACCCATCAGAAGTGCCTTGAAAGACAGACCTGACAATTTGCTTCCAAAAGGTCTCAGCCAGGAAAACCCTAATGGAGTACTTCTGCTTGCACACATGGGGTCTATATATGTAAGACTCTTACCAATGACAATTAGCAATGACAACATGCCACAAGGAAATTATAAATAGAGTTGTGGAGATTAGATGTGTATTCTATTTTCTCTTATGCAAGGCAGTGAGAATAAAGAATCATATGAAATCAATAGTATTTCAAGGTAGAGAAACTATAAACTCTTTTGTTCAGAATAATTCAATTTAAAAGGATAGAAAGGAATTCCAGGTAGAAGAAAATACAGGAAGAATGAGCAGACTAGACTGACTTAATTCATTGCAAGGCACAGATATGAGAAAATGCCAGATTGTGAAAATACTTAACAGGCAAGAAGTGCAGAATTTTCTCTTCAGGCAATGGAGGACTTTTGACTAGAAAAGTGTCAAGATGTGAACATGGTAAGCATTTTGATAGATCTTACAGAGATATAAATAGGTGAGGGAGATGAATTAGTAAGTGTTCCTTTTGAAAGGTTATTGATGACAATATGCAAGGAAAAAGTGGAAAGCCGTAAAAAATAAAGCGAAATACTCCTGGTGTGGCACTGTAGGATCAGCCCTGGACTATGAACCACAGGTCAGCAGTTCAAATCCACCAGTTACTCCTCGGAAATCCTATACAAGGTGGCTATAAGTCGAAACTGACTGGATGGCCCTTAACAACAACAGTTAAGATTAAAATAAGTAAATAGAAAACATGCACTAATTCAAGCAAGTAGAGTGATGGGGAAAAGAATGTCAATTAAGAGTGTCATTATAGGGAAGGAAGTGTCAGAGTTTCGAAGTAGTGAACAATACCAAATTCAAAGAACATAGATCTGCTATATGCTAGAAAATCAGTTCCCAATTATAGTTAACTTGAGTAATACTTTTTGCAAGTTATTGAAGCTGAGCTTCAGTTTTTACTTCTGTACAGTGATGAGCAAGTTTTATTCAATGGTGAAACCTACATACAGTGATGCCTATGAAGAGACTGGTGTACTGCAGTTCATTTTTGTCTTATAACATAAAAGTGACAGGAAGCTTCACCGCACACCTTATACAAAAAACAACTCAAGATTAAAGACCTAAATGTGAATCCCAGAATTATGAAGGCCATCAATGTAAAAATAGGGACAAATGTGAAGGCACTAATTCAGGGAATACACAGACTAACAAACATTTTGAAAACTACACAAACAAAAGTAGATGAGTGGGACATACTAAAAATTAAAAACTTATGTGTTTCAAAAGACTTCAACAGAAGAGTAAAAAGGGAACCCACAGAACGAGAACAAAATCTTTTGCAATGACACATCAGGCAGCCAACAAACATTAAGAAATGTTTATGATCACTAGCCATTAGAGCGATGCAAAGCAAAACAACAATGAGATATCTCACACCAGCAATAACAGCAAAGATTAAAAAAAAAAAAAAAAAGGCGAGGAGGACATTCCTGCATTGCTGGTGGGACTGCAAAATAGTCCAACCGCTCTGGAAAGCAATATGGCACTTCCTCAAAAGGTTGGAAATAGAAATACCTTATGATCCAGCAATTCCTCTACTTGGTATTTACCCACAAGAAATATGAGCCATAACACAAGTAGATATATGCACACCAATGTTCATAGCAGCACTATTTACAATAGCAAAAAGATGGAGGCAGCCAAAGTGCCCATCAACTGAAGAATGGATAAACAAACTGTGGTACATACACACAATGGAATATTATGCTACCTTGAAGAATAGCAAGAAAGCTGCAAGCCACTGCATAATATGAATAAATCTTGAGGACATTATGTTTAGTGAAATTAGTCACAAAATGAGAAATACTGCATAGGATCATTACTGTAAAAGACTAAGAAAAAGAACCTGGGATGTGGGGGGTGGAGTGAGGGGAGGAAGGGGAAGGTGGAGCACAGGGCAGGAAATAGACATAGGATAGTTTGGGTGCTGGGGAGGGAAGCAATATATAAGAAAAGGGAGTGGAATTGAAGAACAAAGTGGATGGGAGAGCAATTAGGCAGGTTTGCATGTACAACCTTGGAACAACAGGGCTCTGGGATACAGGGATTCAGTCATGTTTGGAATAGGGGAAAGGGGGTAAATAATGTTAAGATACTTGGATGCTTTTGAATCTTGGTTTCCCTTGCATACCATTATAAAATAGACTCTGGAGGTGGAGAGAAAGGAATAGCCAGAAATATCACCATAGAAAGCTTGTAAGTCTGTCTTCTGCCTATAACTAATTGAAATACCTAAAATGGGGCTACAACGTGTCCAGTGAAGGAGACTTCCTGCAGAGCCTCTGCATTGCATAATACTCTAGGTGGAATCCTGAACAGCATCCAGAATCTTCAGAGGTGGGAAATTTCCACTTGAAAGGACAGGTAGATCAGCGTAGTGTGATTAGAAGAACAGAAGATACTTCTTGAAAAAAAGACCGACAGGAAAAATACAAAACAATATAGGCAGACTGATGGATTAGACAAGAACAACCAAGTTGCTTGCTCAGGAGACATCAAGGCAAGTGGTCGGGTCCCCTCAGAGCAAACCCTCTTCTAAGACTAAGATTCAATGGGAATTCATGCTCTGATTGGTGACCACATTCATCACTGATAAGGGGAAGTGAGGGAAAAACAGCAGTAAAGTTGCGAACTAAGCCCTACAATGTACAAAAGATTCTTGTGAACCCCGGTGGAGACCTGGTTGGCCAGCAGTATGGCAAGACCTGGAGACTGTTTGGCCCAGAGTCAATGAGAGAGCCACAGAGGACTAGAGTGGAGAGTGAAGCGTCCAGCTGATAAGAAGAGAGGATATATGCACAAGAACACCCACACTTGCAGATAATACCCACTTGACCTGGAGAGGGGCTGTCTGCTTTATTGCTTTACATATTATATGTGGTGAGAATTTATAACATATAAACTAGTGCAGAAAGGGGTTGTGTGATTTGCCAAAAAAAAAAAAAAAAAAAAAATGTTATTCCTCACCTTTGGACCAATAAACAACATCCATATAAATGGAGAAAAGATTGAAGTTGTCAGAAACATCTTTTTTGGGGGATCAACCATCAACACTCATGGAAGCAGCAGTCAAGATTTCAAACAATGCATTGCATTAGGCAAATCCGCTTCATAAGACCTCTTTAAAGTGTTCAACAGCAAAGATGTCAATTTGAGGAATAAGGTGCATCTGACCCAAACCATGATATTTTCAATAACCTCATATGCATGTGAAAGTTGGATGGTGAATAAGAAAGACCATAGAAGAATTGATGCATTTCAGTTATGATATTGGAGGAGAATATTAAAAGTACCATGGACTGCCAGAAAAGCAAAATTCTGTGTTGAAAGAATTACAGCCAGAATGCTCCTTGGAAGTAAGATGGCCAGACTTCGTCTCTCATATTTTGGTCATATGGTCAGGGGGGACCAGTCCCTGGAGAAGGGTACCCTGTTTGGTAAAGTGGAGGGTCGGGATGGATTGGCACAGTGGTAGTAGCACTGGGTTCAAACGTAACAATGATTGTGAGATTGACACAGGAGTGGGGAGTGTTTCATTCTGTTGTGCACAGGGTCTCTAGGAATTAGTACCAATTCGATGACAACTAATAAGAACAACACATTATATGTGCCTACATGCTATTTCCATGAGCATGTTATATATGGGAAAATATGGTATTCAATTTTGCCATTGTGGTGTGAAAGCAACGATGTTGTTGTTATGTGTCGTCAAGACAGTTTTGACTCATAGTAACCCTGTGTAGGGTTTCCGAGACTCTAACTCTTTTTAGGAGCAGAAAGCCTTGTTTTTCTCACATGGAGCAACTGGTGAACTCAAACCACTGACCTTGTGGTTAACAGTGTAGTACTTATTCTAGGAGCCACTTTGCTCCAAAGGAAATAATAGACTATACATAAATGAATGGTGCAGTGTGCTGATGTTCAGATAATGCTTTATATATGGACATTGAAATTTGAATTTCATATAGTTTTTGTGTGTCGCAAGATAGTCTTCTTTTCGTTTTTTTGTTGTTCTTTTTTTTAGTGTAAAATGTTTTAAAATGTCAAAAGACTTTCTTAGCTCTCATGCCATATAAAAACATTCAGTGGGCTAGACTTGTCCCACAGGCTGTGACTTGCTAATTTATGTTTATATGTAAAAGAATCCTAGTGTTGCTATTAGATAAGCACTAGACTGCTAACCACAAGAACATCAGTTCACACCCATTCCAGCTGCTCCATGGGAGAAAAAATGAGGATTTCTGTTCCTGTAAAGATTACAGCCTTGGAAACCCTATTCATGGGTATTATAAGTTATAATTGATTCAGTGGTAGTGGATTGGTTGGTTTGGGTGTCTTACGTTATGCCCAGTTTCTGGGGTTATAATGAGGGAGAATATCAAATGAGAATGATAAAAAAAAAAAAAAAAAAATGCAACAGAAAGGTCCAAGGAAATATAAAAGCAGGTTGAATCAGTTGATTATCAGTTTACTGGCCACAGAATTGATTTAAGCAGAATCTAGAATATTTTGGGAAACAAATAGGTAGCATTTGATAAATATGATACTGTGGTGTGTGATTTTTGTAGAGGATGAAAGAGAACTGTGTGTTTGTAGAAAGTGGAGGAGCCAGTTGAGAGACACAGACTGAAAATGCAGAAAGGGAAAACAGGTCATTAATGGAGCAGAGACCAGAGAAGTTGGAAGAGGTAAACATCACAGGTGTAAGTAAAGTGTTCGCTTTGTTGATAGGAAAACTAGAGAGTAGAAGAAAAGATAGAATTGATGTGTGAGGGTAACCATGTGGGTATTAACACAGCTAATGTCCTATGGCCTTGGGTCCCTTTGTGAATGAATCTTAGAGGATTTTCAAAGCAGGAGGAGAATGAGTAGGAGGAAGAGCCTTGGAAGTGGAGAGCATTTAGAGCAATAACTGTGGTCAATGCAAGAGTTTCAAATGAAAAGAATAACAGGGTGGCCAAATAGCAGGGTCTTGTTAGTAACTATTGACCCTGAATTGTGGTGCACAATGCAGTCTCCGAGATGTTGAGATGTTCTCAGTATGTTCTGAAATCAACTCAAGACACAGAGAAGCTATGATTGGGGAATCGCTGGTCTGGTTGTACACAAACAGATGTGCACCTTTTTTCTTCTCTAGCAAGTCTGCCTTTCAGTCACCTGGAAATGTGGGGTATCTCATATTGAACTTGTGGTTTGCAGTCCAATGCTGATCCTACAGTCTCACTATGCTATTCAATACTGTAGCTACTAATCACATGTGGCCATTTAAATTTAAAATAATTGAGATTAAATAAAAATTTTAAACTCAGCTTCACCAACCACATTCCAAGGTTTCAGTAGTCACATATGCTTAGTGACTATTGTATTTGACTGCACAGATATAGAACACTGCCATCATTGTAGAAAGCTTTATTGGGCAGTAATGATATAGAATGGCCTTGTGTCTTTTTTACCTGTACAGAAATCCCTGAGATTGAAGTGACAGAAAGATACGCAAAATTTATACATAGAGCCAACACTAGGCACCTGAGTACCATAAAAATAAAACTTCAAAGACAAACCATGTGGCTCACCCTAGGTTAAGCTCTCCATCAAGACTGATAGGCAAAGTGAGAATGAGTGACAGTCCTGGGTATAAAATCCAAGACATTGAAGAGAACAATGGTAACTGCTGTATTCATTCTGTTTCTTTTTTCTCCCACTCTCAAACTTCAATGTAATGGCTGAGTCACGCAGGTTAAATGTGTGTGACAGAGTGGATTCTGTTGTGTGTGAACATAAATGGCACATGCTGAAATGCAGAACATTAATATGTAAATCAATGCAATTTTTCATAATAGGTATATAATTGAAGTGCTTATGAGATAGCAAGTGCAGCAGGCATTTTGATCAGTTTTAAATTCTATCAGCCTTCAGCTGATCTCTGCATTCCTCTTGTCTTATTCCATTATGCCCCCAGCAGAAGTTACATTGATGGAGCAGAGCTCATGAGCTCAGAAACTTTGGGAGAGTCAGTTTTTAGTTGCCTCAATTATTCACTAGGTGTTACATGAAACACATTGGATATTTCACTACCTGCTCTTTGTTGTTGTTGTTGTTAAGTGCCGTCAAGTCGATTCCAACTGATAGTGACCCTGTATAAGGTTTCCAAGGAGCAGCTGGTGAGCCTGAACCACTGACCTTGCAGTTCAAACAACTTTGCAGTCTGAAGCATTAGCCCACACATAGTATCACACCAGGACTCTGTATCATTATTTCTAAAAATATATTTATTTTATGAATTACTTTTTATCTATTTCTCATGGATCTATTTTTATCTTCTGCAAAAATCAATGTTGAAGAGTATTATCCTTTTTTCATGGATAATGATACTTTCTGTATTTTGGAGAAATTATGCATTTTTATGTCTTCTCAATTGTGACATTTGTCCTGTTTTTAGTGTTATTGATTCTAAATGTAATGTTACATATGGAATTTTAAAAATGATTTTGGAGCAGGATATATTGCATAAATACTGTTCTTCCATGAGAAAAAAATCACGTAAGTAAGGACAAAGGTCTGGAGTAGGAAAGAGGTTTCATAGAATACAAACATATTCATCTACCTATGCAGAGTTACATATTGTTCAGACAAGCAATGTAATCATAAACATAAACATATAATTGAGGTATTAAGGGCAACATGATGTTGAACAAGTTACTTAATGTTGCACTTCTGTTCAAATGAGATTAATAACAGCACAGTAATAACAGGCCTCATTTGATTTTTGTGCACATTTAAAATAAAAGATAAATATAAATCTCTTAACAATGGAATATATAAATAAGCAAAGTTTATTGCTAATGTGTTGTTTTTTAAAGCCCTCAATTTAATAAATGTCACTGAAGCAACTCAACTCCAAATCAGGCTGTTACCAAAGCCAGTGTCTTCCATCTCCCAAATTAGATGCACTATTATTGTTACCATTCACCCCAAGGAGCTGAGCAGCTTGTATGAAACAATTATACTGGAACATCCTCTTGATGAAATTAACAGAACATCTACTAAATTCCCACATGACTGAAAGAAGTTTACAAAATAGAGCCATTTAACTGCAAAAATTCTCAAATTAAAACCTAAGTTTTAAAAGCTCCTCTAAATTAACAAAGTTTCCCTTATTTTGTTTTTAGTTACAATTTGCCTCAATTTTTTTTTTTTTTTTTGCAAAGGGAAAGGATGAGTCAAACTACAGAGTCCTCAATTCAGATTCTTCAGTCCTCCTTCTAAAAGACAGCTGGTCTAAACTTGGCATTCTAAATTTCCAATTTTAAGTCTAAGGCATTTCTCTAAAGACAGGTGTTTTCTTTTTTTCAAGGCATGGCTCAATAAAGTATGTAAAGATAGTGGGAAAGAGACTGTTGTTAGGTGCCATTGAGTTAGTACCGACTCATAGCAAGCCTATGCACAGCAGAACGGAACACTGCCCGGTCCTGGGCAAACCACGCAATTGTTGCCATGCTCGAGCCAATTGATGTTGCCACTTTGCCAAACCATCGTGCTGGGGGTCTTCCTCTGTTTCTCTGACCCTCTACCTTATCAAACATGATATCCTTCTCCAGTGACTGGTTCTTCCTGATAACATGTCTGAAGTATGAGAGATGAAGTTTGGCCATCCTGGCCTCCAAGAAGCACTCTGGCTGTACTTCTTCCAACACAGATCTGTTTGTTTGTTCTTTTGGCGGCCCATGGAACTTTCAGTATTCTCCTCCAACAATGTAACTCAAATGCATGAATTCTTCTATAGTCTTCCTTATTCACTGTGCAGCTTTCACATGCATATGAGGTTATTGAAAATACCATGGCTTGGGTCAAGGGTACCTTAGTTCTCAAGCTGACATCTTTGCTCTTCAACACTTTAAAAAGGTCTTGTGCAGCAGATTTGCCTAATGCAATACTATCCTTTGATTTCTTGACTGCTGCTTCCATAAGTGTTAATGTTGTTGTCATGTGCCGTGGAGTCGGTTCCGACTCATAGCAACCCTGAACAGGGTTTCCGAGGCTGTAAATCTTTACAGGAGCAGAATGCCTCATCTTTCTCCCATGGAATAGCTGGTAGTTTTGAACTGCTGATTTTGCGGTTCACAGCCCGATTCGTAACCACTATGCTACCAGAGCTTAGTCGATCCAAGAAGAATGAAGTCCTTGACAACTTCAATCTTTTCTCTGTTGATAAGAATGTTGTTGATTGGTCCAGTGGTGAAGATTTTTGTTTTCTTTACATTGAGATGTAAATGTAAGTATTTTAAGTCCTCTTCACTTTCAGAAAGCAAGGTTGTATCATCTGCATATCACAGGTTGTTAATGAGTCTTCCTCCAATCCTGATACCATGTTTTTCTTCATATAACCCAGGTTCTTGGATTATTTGCTCAGCATACAGATTGAATAAGTATGGTGAAAGAATACAACACTGTCACACACCTTTCTTAATTTTGAATCATTCAGTGTCCCAATTTTCTGTTTGAACAACTGCTTCTTTGTCCATGTACAGATTCCTCATGAACACAATTAAGTGTTCATAGAAAGTGACTAAGACATGGAATACTCTATGAGTTTGAAATTCTTACTCTTAAATCCTTAGGATTGCATCAACAATTCCAAAGCCAAGTACAGTCACTGACTAGAGCTGTAAGGTACTTGAGTTAGATATTTCTGTCATTATGGATTTACTGAAGAACTCCAGGACCTTCTAATAGTTCTTTACTGCATCAACACAATGTGCTGGAAGTAAGGAGGGTAGCAATCAATGAACATACCACTGTTCAACACTGCACCAAAAGGTAACCTCCAGTAACAGAAATCTACTTTGGAAGCCAGTTTAGTGTGATCTGACTATGTGATCATAACAAAGAGTCAGGGCACCTCTAATGTTCCCAGATATAGAAGGAAAGGTGAGAGATACTGATTAGTTTTCAAAATGTTGTGGGGCTTTTTTCTTTCCCAAATATCTTGCATGTCTTTTTCCCCATAATTGTATCTTGACAATTTGTCCTAAAGTTCACTAAGTTTAGTTCTTATAGAATAGGAACATTCACTAAGTTTAGTTCTTATAGAATGTACACACACACACACACACACACATATATATATATATATCCTGCAGTTAAATATATATACCCTGCAGGTATATATTTATATATATATATATACACCCTGCAGTTAAAACTGACCTTGCTGTCCAATGCTTTTTCTACAGTACTACCCTAGTATGTTATAGATAGATAGATAGATAGATAGATAGATAGATAGATAGATAGATAGATAGATATAGATAGATAGATGATTAGATAGATAGATAGATAGATAGATAGATAGATAGATAGATAGATAGATAGATAGATATAGATAGGCCTTAAAAAAGTCTGTGGGAAAAAAATGGAATTATAAAATATTGGGATTTTCCCACATAGTTTTTGAAGTGCCCTCATCATGTATATATACTGCAAGATAATGTACTGGACCACAAGGTTGATTTGAACCTCAAGGTTGGCATTTCAAACCTACCAGCTGCTTTTTGGAAACCCTAGGCAGAGTCATTAGGAGTTGGAACTTACTCAACAGCACTTAACAACATCACTATCTATTCTGATGTTGTTAAGTGCTATTGAGTAAGTTGGAACTCTGGTAGTGTAGTGATTATAAATCAGGCTGCTAACCTCAGGGTCAGCAGTTCGAAACTGCCAGCTGTTTTGCGGGAAAAAGATGAGGCTTTCTGCTCCCATAAAGATTTACAGCCTTGGAAACCCTGTTCAGGGTCGCTGTGCGTTGGAACCGACTCCAAGGCGCATCACTACCACCACCACCACACATATATATGATGTATGTACACACTCAGGTTCATGGTTTCTCACTATGCCGTTGCCTAAGAGTTGTTGTTAAATGTCATCGAGTAGGTTCCAAGTCCTAGTAACCATGAATAGGGTTTCCTAGGAGTATCTGTGCTTCGCAATCCAGTGCTTATCCTACAGCACCACACCAGGACTTCTACCTCACAGTATTGGATTGTTATTAATGTAGCTCTATTGTTTATTATAAAAATGAATTTGGATGATATCAGTGACTTACTGAATTTAGCAAAACAGCAAGTAATTTGGAATTTATGCTCTGAGTTTGTGAGCTATCACTGTCAAGTTAATATTATCTTTATAATTAAGGAAAAGGAATCAATAAAAGAAAATTTAGCATTAAAAAAAGATGCCTATTTTAAGCTCAAAACAACCAAGTATTTCTTCTTTTTGTTGTTAGAAGTCATTGAGTCAGTTCCGATTCATAGTGAGCTTATGTACATCAAAACAAAAGACTGCCCTGTTTTTCACCTTCATCACAGTTGTTTCTTTGTTTGAATCTATTGTTGCAGCCACTATCTGTATTCATATCATTGATGGTCTCTTTTTCACTGTCTCTTTACCAATCACGATGTCCTTCTCCAGAGATTGGTCCCTCTTGATAACATGTGCATAGTATCTGAGATGATGTCTCACCATCCTCCCTTCTAAAGGGCATTCTGGCTATACTTCTTCCAAGACAGATTTGTTCGTTCATCTTGAAGTTCACAGTATAATATTCTTCACCAACACCATTACTCAAAGATGTTAATTTTTTTTTTACCTTGCTTATTCATAGCCCAACTTTTGCATATATATGAGGTCACTGGAAATACCATAGCTTGGGTCAAGTGAACCTCAGCCCTCAAAGGGGTATCTTAACTTTTTACCATTTTAGAGAGCTCTTTTACAGATTTGGCCAATGCAGTACGTCAGTCATTTGATTTCCCGCCTTGCCTATGGCTCTCGTAAGCATTAATTGTAGATCCAAGTACAAGGAGATCTTTGACAACATCAAAAGTTTCTTCTTTTATCATGATGTTGTTTATTGGTCCAGTTGTAAGGATTTTTGTTTTCTTTAGATTGAGTTGTAATCCATACTAAAGTAGTTGTTAACCTTCATCAGTAAATTCTTCAAGTCCTCTTCACTTCCAGCAAGCAAAGTTGTGTTCTCTACATATTGCTGGTTGTTCGTGAGTTCGTCATTGTAATCCAGATGCCACATTGTCTTACATTCTTTTTGCATAGACATTAAATATTATAACTGCACAACACAATTCTAAAGTTTCAAAGTTTAAAAGAAAGGCTGTGTATTTGAAGAAGTCCAGTGCAGAGCAAAAAAAGGATGTTTATTTTGTCAATTATGGAGGTAACACAGGAAATGGAATCCATTTCCATCAGGAAAAAAAAAAAAAACCCCACAACATCTCAAGGTCTGAGTGGATGTATTCTGTTCCTTTGTCATAGGTCATGGACTGAATTTGCAGTGAATTTTTTCTGGCTGAATGCTACAAAAATAACTGCTTCCCTTAGGGAAAATGGAAGAAGATTTTACAAGACTGACCTCTATAGAATTGTTTCATTAGATGCGGACGTTTTCTTAGTAGAACTCAGTTATGCTTCTGAAATATCTCTCCATTCTCAAATGGACAACATTTTGTATGGGGAGATGTGAACATAGAAAACAAGACACAACACACTTTCTTGCTGTAGGATATGTATTAAGTACATGTGCTTTTAAAAATCCCTTTATAAAAGACATCAAAAGTTCGATTAATTCCACAGAGGATTTTTGTTGTATTAAATAAAGCTTCCAAAAAAGCATTTTGCCTTCTTCTGAAGCCTGAGTGCCAGATTAACTTTATTGTTATTATTAATAAGTCACCTGTTTGGCTTTATTGGAGAAATTAGGTCATTCAACCATACAGTCTCTTATTGCAATTGTAGTAACTAAGCAGTATGATCGGTGAAATTCACAGATATTTAAGGTTTAGCATTCGAAGTTTGATTCTTCTCTACTCAGAAAAGTGAAATTTATAATTTCCACAAAAATTGCTTTAAAATCAAAGCAGGTAGGATTAGTTTACCAGGAAGTTCAAGACTCACATCCTTCCAAAAATACTGTTTCCTTTCAGGCACCATGAAATCTGCAGGTACAAATAATTATCTATTGAGATGGTTTTATATGCCTCTGTGGTGAATATCATTGATAGATGTAGGCAGAGGGCAGGATGTGAAAGGCTGTCACAACTCGGCATGTTCTGTGTGCCTCCTTTTGGTAACCTCTATATCCTCTCTCTCTCTCTTTTTTAAGAATACAAGAAAATGATGTTCAAGGGCTTCTAGAAAAAAAAATGAGGAGGTGAGCAGATATGTCTGGTGGCAGGAATGCCCTTTCATGAGCAGCCTGAGACAGCCCAGCTCTCCATCTCAGAGGCTGCTCATGCTTCTTTGGAAACCCTTACATCAAACTCACAAGAAAAAAGAGGAATTCAGTGTATCACAGGGAGCCAGAAGAATGAATGAACAAAGGAAGGCAAATCTTACTAAAGCCTAAAATAGAAAATGTTTGGGGTTCAACATCATACAAGTTTTGTTTTTTTTTAATTTATAAAGTTCAAACTGTTTGGAATTATAGGCCTTCAGAGTTGTTAAGTACCATCGAGTTGGGTACAACTCAGAGACCATGGATGGAGTTTCCGAGGAGCAACTGGTGGATGTCAACTACCAACCTCACCATTCATGCAGCATCCCCCACCCCCAGGACTCCATAGACCTTCATGTTGTTGTTAAATACTGTCTGATTCATAGCAACCCTATATAGGGTTTTAGAAGAGTGAATGGTGAGCTTGAAATGCCAACCTATTGGTTCAAACCACTCACAATCCAAAGCATTAGCTCACAGTGCCACACCAGGACCACAGTGCCACACCAGGACATTCATGGTGGTGGTGGTGGTGTGCCATGGAGTTTGTTCTGACTTATAGTGACCCTGAATAGGGGTTTCCCAGACTGTAAATCTTGAAGGGAGAAGAAACCCTCAACTTTTTCCTGTGGAATGACTAATAGTTTCAAACTATTGACATTGAGGTTTGCAGTCTGACTCGTAACCACTACGCAACCAGAGCTCCTTCGTAGTCCTTCATGGTGGTTATGTGTCATGGAGTCGGTTCCGACTCATAATGATCCTGTACAGGGTTTCCAAGGCTGTAAATCGTTATGGGAGCAGAACACCTCATCTTTCTCCTGCGGAACAGCTGGTAGTTTAGAACTGCTGAACTTAAGGTTCGCAGCCCGATTTGTAACCACTACACACCAGAGCTCCTTATAGGCCTTCATTGTTGTTGTTGTTGTTAAGTGCCGTCGAGTCGGTTCTGACCCATAGCGACCCTGTACAGGGTTTCCGAGGGTGTAAATCTTTACGGGAGTAGAAAGCCTCATCTTTCTCCCGCGGAGCAGCTGGCAGTTTCGAACCGTTGACCTTAAGGTTCGCAGCCCGATTCGTAACCACTACGCTACCAGAGCTCCTTTATAGGCCTTCATAGAGGTCTTTAATATTGAATTCTTTTTCTACCTCCCTTGTCCCTGTCTCTACTTGCCTCTAAAGCCGCCCAGAGAAACTAGGATGATTATTATCACTACCAATTGCTTGCAGGTTTTATAACCAGAAGCTAACTAATAACTGAAAGAAACAGCAAGTTTGGTGGGTGGAATGCCTGTTAATCATTTAAGTAAGTCATTAGGAGAAACTTCTCAGATATCTAGGCACGTGTGTTAAATGAAGGCTTATACGCCCAGGCAGGACACTGATCAAAATGCAACAAATGGGATTTGTTCCATCCAGTATGTTGACTTGGCTTCCCAGTTGTTGTGAGCAACCTCAGAGATATAATAAACACAATCAAGTTTCAGTGTTGTACCTTAGGTTCTCCATGGATCATTTTAAAGACAATTAATGCAATCACAAAAGCATTCAGGATGTAGGGATATGCTCATCATTGATGTCTGGCATTTTTTATTTTCTAGCAAAATGCATGATTTGGCCTAAAGTGGTGCTATTCTTTATAGTCTGTTTGCTGGCAAGACTTTCCTTATTATTGAAGCCACATCTCTTGTTTCTAAGTAGTTAACCTACTACCATTAAGTTGATTTTGACTAATAGCAACCCTATATAGGTTTTCTAATGCTATAAGTCTTTACTGGAGCAGAAAGCCTCTTCTTTCTCCTGTGGAGCAGCTGTGGGTTCAAACTGCTGACCTTGCATATAGAAGCCCATCATGTAACCCATTATGCCTCCAGGGTTCCTTAATAGTTTGTAGTTAGGTGCCATTAAGTCAGTTTTGACTCAAAGCAACTTTATAACAACAGAACTAAACATTGCCCAATCCTGCTGCATCCTCACAGTCATTGATAAGCTTGAGCCCATTGTTGCTGCCACTGTGCCAATCCATCTCATCAGGGATCTTCCTTTTTCGCTAACTCTTCACTTTACCTAGCAGGATGTCCTTCTGCAGAGACTGGTCCTTCCTAATAATGTGTCCAAAGTATGGGAGATGAAGTCTGACCATAATTGCTTCAAAGGAGCATTTTAACTACACTTCTTCCAGCATAGATTTGTTTGTTCTTCTAGCAGTCCGTGTCCAACACCATAATTAAAATTCTCTTACAGAGTTCCTTATTTACTGCCCAACTTTCTCATGCACATGAAGAAGCTATTGAGAATAGCTAAGGTGCACCCTAGTCCTTAAACAGGCATCTTTGCTCTTGAATACTTTAAAGAGGTCATGTGCAGCAGATTTTCCTAATGCAATAAATAGTTTGATTTCTTCACCGCTACTTCCATGAATGTTGATAGTGGGTCCAAGCAAAATGAAATCTTTGACAACTTCCAATCTTGTCTCCTTTCATCATGATGTTACTTAATTGGTTCAGTGGTGAGGATTTTTGTTTTCTTTACATGAAGGTGCAACCCATACTGAAGGCTGTGGTCTTTGATCTATAGCAGTAAATATTGTGCATCCTCCAAGGTTGTATCATCTGCATGTTGAAGGTTATTAATGAGTCTTCCTCCAATCCTGATGCCATGTTCTTCTTCATAGAATCCAGCTTCTCCAATTATTTTCTTAGTATACAGGTTGAATAAGTATGGTGAAAGACTACAACCCTGGCACAAACCTTTCCTAATTTTAAACTATTCATTGTTCCCTTGTTCTGTTCAAATGACTGCTTCTTGGTCTATGTACAGGTTCCTCCAGAGCACACTTAAGTGTTCTGGAATACTCATTCGCCACATTGCTGTCTATATCTTACTTAATAGTTAGGAAACTTTAAAATCAATAAACAGATTTCTTCTTACTAAAAAGAAGAATGAAGAGCATAAATTGAATGAACAAACTGAATGGTTATTTAATATATATATATATTGCTATAGATTGAATTGGGTTCCCCAATATTATATGCTATAAACCCTAACCCCCTAACCCCTTCACATGTGGATTACAGAGTCCTGGTGGCACTATAGGATAAGCACTGGACTGCAATGTCCATTTGAACAGTACGATCAGTGGTTCAAACTCACCAGACACTTTGGAAACCTTGTACAGAGTCCAGGGTTGCTATAATTTAGAACCCATTGAAAGGCACTTAACAATACACATATGGCTATAATCCCATCTGGGAATAGGTTTTCTTTGTTACATTAACAATACAGTATTAGTTAGTCTAGGGTGTGTTGGCATAGCATTATGGGTTAATGCGGTAGACTGCAAGGTCAGTTTGAGCTACAAGGTCTATACAGGTTCTCTCTATGAGTCCGAACAACAGGGTGTTTTAAGGCAATAACTTTTGAAATATAAAAGAACAGATTAGATGCAAAAGATAGTAAAGAAAAATGGAGGAAGACTAATACCAACTGGAATTGAAGAACAGAAGATGAAAAGAGGCAGGAATCTCCCATCAGATCCAACAGAAAGAAAGCTTTTCCCTAAAAAAGCTCTGAATTTGGACTTCCAGCCTCCAAACTGTGAGAAAACAAATTCCTGTTCACTAAATCTACCTATTTATGATTCCTCTGTTACAGCAGCACTGAGAAGCTAAGATAAATGCAGTAGGTCATAAGTAGTGTATCATAGTGTATTAATCTGTAAGTCACCAGTTTAAACAAGACAGGAAACTAGAATCAGAGTATAAAAGGAGGAGGCTGTGAAACAAGCTATTAGGTCAGGTTTTAGCTACAAATATGAACCCAGGTCTCAATGTTCTTAGAGGTACGCACAGTATTCTTGCATTATTCACAAAGCTAAACCTAGAATTGGTTATACTTAAAGTGCTAATGTGGTGCTGTGGGTTTATGCACTGGATTGTAAAGTCATTTGAACTGCAAGGTCGGCAGTTCAAGCTCGCCTGCTGCTCTTTGGAAACCCTATACGGGGTCACTATGGGTTGGAAACAACTCTGCAACACTTAAAAACAACAGCAAAGTGCTAATAGAAGTCTTCAGATTTGGAACATAACAGATGATCAGAGCTGTACTCCTGGAAATCCTATACAGGGTCTCTATGAATTGAAAATGACTCAACAACACTTAACAACAGCAACAACAATTCAAACAGTCTGGAGTTCTATTGTGGTGCTGTTAAAACCCACCAGCTGCTCCTCGGAAACCCTATACAGGAACCGCTATGAGTCAGAATCAACTCAATGGCACTTATCAGTAACTGCAACTTGAACAGCCAAACTCCAGACAAACAATATGGCTAGACCCAGAGAACATGTTCCTTCTCACTGACTTGCAAACACTCTTCTTCTTGAATCCCCACCTTGCTCCTCTCTAAGGTACCTATTTATTTTGGTTGGGAGATAAGGAATCATACCACTCTCTTACTTTCAACCTTCCACTGTTATCCCATTGCACTTAAAATATAACCAAGTTTTTTGTTTTGTTTTGTTTTATCATGGTCCACAAGGCCTGGCAGCATCTAACTGGGGCTAACCTTTATTCTGTTCTGCCTCCATGAGAAATTGTCAGTTCTGAAATGGAGAAAGCTAGCTAGCAGGGCTTTTGTACCTAGCTTCTCTGCTCAGTTGTCATTTATTCAGAGAGCTTTCCCCTAACTGCTGGCTACTCTCTTTCTAATCATCTAATCATCATGGTAAATGTCACTATTGTTGAGGTGTCTCTCCATCACCACCACCACCTCCAGCGCAGGAATATTAGCTCTGCCTTTTTCATTGCCATGTCCTTAGTTCCTGATGAACATAGTAGATGCTCAAGCAAGACATTTTTTGGTGAGTTAATTACTGATGGGAAAATGTCCCATATCCCATTTCTATATTTTCTTTCTAGAGCAGTGAAGCTGGCACCGTGCTCTCTTGCATGTCTTTTCTAATGTATTGCCTTTTTGAAGTGCCTTCTCACACTGGTGTTAAAGATGGAGGAAAATAGTCTATTGTGAGTACCAAACCATATAGCATTAAAGGATGACTCAGCAGTGTAAAATCAGCACTATGGTGCTATACAATAAGCACTGGACTGCTAACCTCAAGATCAGCAGTTCAGACCCACCACTAACTCTTCACAAACCGTGTAGAGAGTCATTATGAGTTGGAACAAACTGAAAGGCACTTAATAACAGCAGCAATTACTTAAGAAACGTCAAGTAGGGGGGTGTGTACAACAACACATAAATGGAATTTATTGGAGGGGTCTGATCAATCCCAAGAATTACCAATGCGTCAATTCACATTTCCAGTTTACTTGCTGGTGAATACAGATATACCCCTGCTTTTAGGGGCTTATTTCTGGTTAAGTGAGTAAATAATCTGTGAAAGAACCACAGATTCTATGACATAAGGGAAGATAGACTTACAAGGAAGAGAGAGATAGAGTTACAAAGAAGATAGACTTACAAGATTCTCATCTGGAGCAAAGATGGAAAGGCAGAAGAAGAAATTTATTTCATCCAGAAATGATTCCATAATTTTGACTTGTCAAAAATTCACAGCAGAAAGTTCTGGAATAAGGAACTGGAAATGCTAAATGATGCCCTGATTGTGATGAGTTTGATATTTGAAGCTTTGAATTGCATTCTTTGGCTAGTGAAGAATATTATGTTTTCAGTAAGGATATGGTAGGTTTAAACTGGCATTTAAGGTATTTCAATATGGCAGCGGAGTCCTGTTATGGTGCTGTGGGTTAATGTGCCAGATTGCAAAGCCATTTGAACTGCAAGGTTGACAGTTCAAGCTCATCAGCGGCTCCTCAGAAACCCTATACAGCTTGCTATGGGTCAGAACTGACTCAAATGCACTAAACAAAAACAAAAGCAATATGGCAACAGTGTGCAGACTAAAGCACATTTTCACATAGAATCAAGAGTATTTAGGTGAAATTTTATATCTATGAATCTTTCTATGTAACTGCTTTGTATAGTTCTCTTTGTAATTGGTGTGTATCTCTGCTACTGTCAAGTTGTTTTATATATATATATATGTATGTGTGTTTATATATACATACATATGTGTGTGTATGTATGTATATATGTATGATTCTGGTTTAAATCTAACAATTCCCTGAGAATTATCACATTATAAATCAAATCTTCATCTACACTTAGATGAGTGTTTTAGATTGATTGTTGTTATTGTTGTTATTGATGTGTGCCGTGAAGTGGGTTCTGACTCACGGTGACTGTTCAGGATTTCCAAAAGTGGCTAGTGGATTTGAACTGCTGACCTTGGGGTTATCAGTACAGTGTTTAATCTACAGTGCCACACCCAGCAGTTCTGAAATATTCTGTGGCGCTTGTATATATTCAATACAAAATCGAGTTCTTAGTAGTCACTGAATTGATTTTTTACTCATAGTGACCCCATGTGACAGAATAGAACTGTACCATCAGATTTTCTTGGTTATAATCTTTAAAGAAGTATGTTGCCACATTTTTGACCCACAGAATCACTGGGTGAAATCAAACCACAAACTTTCCAGTTAGCAGCAAGGAGTTAACCAATGCACCGTCAGGGTTTTCTTAAATCTAGACTAGACAAATATATACATTGTAGTGTTGTAGGATAAGCACTGGACCACAAGGTTGTTTGAACTGCAAGGTCAGTGGTTCAAACTCACTAGCTCCTCCTCAAAAAACCTCTACAGGGTCGTTATGGGTCAGAACCAACTTGACGGTACTTCAACAATAACAACAGAGCCACTAAAATGGCTCTAGAAATTGAAATGCAGGTATTCATAACATTTCTGCCTTGGAGTTTGCAGGTTCAAAGTCCAACCACTTGCTTCCATAATTACTGTAATATTTCTAGTAGTGCCAGTTCTGAAATAGACATTTTAAAAATGTGTCTTTTTCTGGAAAATTAATCAACTCAATGGTAATACATTCTTCTTGTTAAAATAGTTTATCTTTGTTTTAATTCTAGGCTGTAGTTTGGATTCATATGAATACAAACTAATATTTGGGAGGAAACAATGTCAATTATCATGCTGTACTTTGTGAAATTACAATCTCTAATACCACAGAGTGCAGTGGCTCTGTAAGATAAGCAGTGGACTGCAAACCACAAAGTTGGCTGTTTGAGTCCAACAACTACTCCGCGAGAGAAAGATGAGCCTTTCTGTTCCTGAAAAAAAGATTTAACGCCTCAGAAACCCTATACAGGGTCACTATTAGTAGAAACCGACTCAACAGCACTTAACATGTAAATTTGTACAATTCATTTAAAAGTGGGTATCACTAAATAATACGTTGGCTTATAAATTATACGTTTTACTTTATAGCTGACAAGTGAATGTGATGCTTCTCATTATCATTCATTTAGAGTCAAACATCCCAGCCCAAACATTTCCTTTGAGAATGTGGTTACAGATAATTCATTAAGTAAAGGATATTTAACCTGAGAGGGTATGTAAAAGAGAAAGGTGAGGTGCTCAAATTAGAGAATTGCAGATAAAACATCTGTACTTCTCCTCCAAAGTGGTTGATTGCCTAGGAAAGTTTTTTGTTTTTGTTTTTTTGATGTTCATAGAATTAAAAGCTATCCACATCAATTCATTTGATGTTTTCTAGAATAACCTGTTTCTTAAGGTAGAAAAAAATCAGGAAAATAAAATAGAACAACAGTGCTGGCCTCTTTGTGATACATTATGCATCAGGCATGTTTGACTAGTTTGTCACTTTTTAGCTTGCAATATTGTTTAGCTATAAAACCCGCTGGATTAGTCTATTACTATTATACCAGTATACATGGATGATGTCATCTGAAGGTAATCAGCATAGTTCTGTGGTTTTAAAGATAAATTGAAACTTGCTAATTATATCCATTTTGTGAAAGCTGTTAAAAAGATGTGACCATATGCAAAACAGACACATGCAGCTAAACTGACTTATGTTGTTTCATGTCTGTGGTTTCTAAATAATAGACAAGGTAACTACAGAATGATTCTTTTGAATCTTCTGACAAGCATGATTTATGGTGTTCCTAAGATGTATTCTTTGCTTAATAGTCAAAAGAAAGGCTTTACTTTCCCAGTGATCTAATATTGTACAACTTTATATTATAATGTAGCTCAATTTAAAAGTGAAGGGGGAGGGGACGGTGGGTATAAATTATATCCTTGCCAAAAAGTACAACAGGTTTAAAATTGAAAATTGCTATTTTAGCATGCTAAGTGGAAAGCCACAATTAATCACTCTTCTTACAACAGACACAAAGGTGAGGTTAGTAGAAATGCAGCAAATTAGGGCCTCAATGTGCAAGCCCTTTGATATTATAAACACCTAGCAATAAAAGAATGCTCCTGCATTTGATATAAATCAGATTAATGTTCCTTTCCAAACTAACAACAAAGAGACAGTTGCAAGATATCTGAATAGGAACGTGGTAGGTCAGAGTAATGTGCTAATGTAAAAAAAAAAAAACAATAAAACAAACACAAATAATTGTTTTGCACAGGCTGGCCATATGTACCTGTTTGGAGTGATTCAAATGTATTCCTGTTATACTGGTGCTAATTATTAATAGGATTCTCTTTTACTATAATGGTGGTGGTGGTAGTGTGTCCACAAGTTGATTCCAACTCAAAGCAACCCTGCATTGGGTTTCTGAAGCTGTAATTCTTACTGGAGCTGAAACCCCATCTTTCTCTTATCAATCAGCTAGCTGGTGGATCCCAAATGCTGACCGTATGGTTAGCAACGCAATGCATAACTCACTATACTACCAGGGTTCCTTTTCATATAAGTTTCTAATTGATGATAGTTTAAGATGGCCATAATAATGTTCCATCAATATTCCTGAAAAATTTCAGAATTTTTCAAGTTCTTTATCTTGATTCAACAACAAATACATAAGGAAATTATGAGTAACCAGAGTTCTGTGACTGTATAGGATATTCTTTATCATATGAAGCTGAAAACTGAGTCTTAGTGTACTCTTCGATGAGATACCTCAAGTAGTCAACTCAACACAGAAAACAAATGAAGCGAGGTCATGGAATCAGGTGGTTTATTTGTTTCTTCATTGGCCATTGTCAGGGAGATAGATGTAAATTCTCCAACAGTAGTAGCAAAAATCAAAAGTTTCTGGTTACAGCAGAAATCACTCACCATTTGATTCCTTTTTTGTTGTTGTTTTTCTACTTTTCATAGATATTTTCGATGACTCTGTTCTCTCAGTGGCAGTCTTTTTTTTTTCCATTCACTCTTCTAGCTCTATTCATTTGGTACATGGAAGCAAACTCTCTGGATTGTATGTTATATCAGTGTCCAGTGTCTGGATTTGAAAGTTTAACCAGGAAGGCAAATTGTTACATGCTTTTTCTGTTCATACGTACTTCAGAAAGTCTAAAATCCATTACTTATGTCTTCTAAAAGATGAATTTACTGTTTTGCACCTCAAGCTTGGGGTTCACTGCCACTGCCTTCTTAGTGAGAAGATTTTAGTCCCCAGTTTCAAACCTAGAAGGAATTAATTGATCAATTGGACACATCTGATTTCAAGTCATGATCCAAAGACCTTTGGGTTTTTCTACTTGATGATAAGACTTGAAGTAAATTATAATTACTTCATTATTTGTGTATTTTGTCTTTATCTCCACAGTTAGCTTGAAAATGTTCAAAGGCGAATCAAATGATTCTTGTAACTTAAATACAATAAATGTTCTTGTTTAAAAAACAGCTTTAGGACAAGTTGGGAGTGTTGGCATTTTGTAGACTAAGCATGTCTTTAGAAATGCGTATGTATATTCACAGTATGTTAATGACTTGCTACATATATATATATATATATATATATTCCTGGAGTGGTGCTGTGGGTTAATGTGTCAGACTGCAAAGCCGTTTGAACTGCAAGGTTGGTGGTTCAAGTTCACCAGCTACTCCTTGGAAACCCTATACAGGGTCGCTATGGGTCAGAAATTGACTCGATGGCACTTGACAACAGCAACAACATATATATTAATCCTTTGTGATTATAGCATCATACTAATGAAAAATATATATTAAGTTTGGTGACCACGTTTGCCGCTGATAAGGGGAAGTAAGGGGAAACAGCAATGAAGTTGCAAGCTAAGCCCTACAATGTTCAATAGACTCCTGTGAACCTGGGTGGAGACCTGGTTGGCCAGCATTGTGGCAAGACCTGGGGACTCTTTGGCCCAGAATCAGTGACATAGCCATAGAGGTCTAGAGTGGAGAGTGAAGCATCCAGCTGATAAGAAGAGAGGGCATATGCATAAGAACACCTACACTTGCAGATAATACCCACTTGACCTGGCTTCAATGACTGGATCATCAGAGCTCAACTAGAAGAAGAAAGGAGAGGAAAAAAAGAGTCATCTGATACAATTTGATGAAATCGACCTACACCTATGGATGCATTAGCTCAAAAGAGGCAACAGATCTTTACAGCAAGAATCATTCCCACTGCCTCCATACGTGCAGTAGACAGGGATAGGCAGCTTGGACATTGGCTACCCAAAATTGGGGGACTTCAATGTCAAGAAGTGACTGGCTTACAAGCTTTCAAGAGGGAATCTAGATCCAGAGGGCAAGGAGGAAGGTAGAATCTCCCCTGTGTAGTATCCAATCTGTCTAGGTGGGGCTGATGAAAGGAAATGCAGATAGGTCTCTTGTGATACAATAGTGAATAATTGTTATCAGGACTGATTGTGAGTGTTGGAAATGTAAAGGTAGACATTTTGTAGCAAGGAGGGGAGTGATTTACTTTGCAGTCTAGTAGCGGAGGTCCCTGGGACCATCAAGGGAGAAGAGCAGTGTGAGGGACCCTACCCAGAGAATCAGTGACGCCAGAAATAGAGGCAAAGATGATGTCTTGGAGAGATGGAGCGGCTAGGGACTTTAGACCTAGAGAGGGAGATGGGGGCAGGCTTGCAAGGTGGGAGGGGATTGTAACCATGACAATGAAACCACTATAAGATAGGATGAATGTAAAGCTAATGTTCTCCCATGTAAACAAAACATTGTTGTTGTCAAGTGCCATCAAGTCGGAACCGACTCATAGCGACCCCATGCACAGCAGAATGAAACAATGTCCAATCCTGGGCCAACCTCACTAC
>NW_006408542.1:26155615-26180713 GCF_000296735.1 Chrysochloris asiatica | reverse complement strand
TATATTAATCTTGGTTTACATTTGTAAACAATTTCTATGTCAGAATGTAGAAATTGATAATGGATTATAAATATTATCAATTGCCCGTGATTTTTGGATGAATTTTATTTTATTGGGTAACTTACAGAGGGAGTTTACCTGTACAAGAAACAGCCTTCTTTAAAATCTACTCTTTAGTTCTAGTGATACTTATGAAATTGAACAAAATAATTATTGCATGATGATTGAACCAATTGAAGTACGCTGGGCTTCCTGGAAAGGCATAAATCAAATTATTGACTACTAATTGACTGCTTGCCAAATGCAAAGCAAAGCTCAAAGATCAATCAGTCGCTCAATTGTTTGGAGGTGTAGCACTTGATAAATGTGCAAGACATATTTCTTGTGTGGCACAGTGGACTGCTCACCACAAGATTTCCAGCCACTGCTTGCAAACTCTATACAGGGTCACTGTGAGTCAGAACCAACTTGACAGCACCTAAAAGTAAAAGTAACAACTTGCAAAATAAAACTCTGTAGGATAAGCACTGGACAATGAATGTCAAAATTGATGGCTTGAGCCCACCAACAGCTCCATGAGAGAAAGATGAGATTTTCTGCTTCCACAAAAATTTACAACCTTGGAAATAGTATTCAGGGTTATTATGAGTCAGAACTGACTCAAGTGCAGTTGACAACAACAACATATAGTGGGGGAGGCATCAAAGCAGGGTAGACCTGCCCTGTTTAGAAATGAGTCTGAACCAAATTCATTCAGAGTGAAACCTTTTGGCAGATTCAGTTCAAAATTTTGCATCAGGACTTCTTTAGTGATTCTGGTTACTTTAAAGGTATAAGAAGAGACACACAAACACTGATCTGAGGCAGAAACCTTTCCCCTCCCCACATTCCATCAATCCATGGTTTCATTTTCTAGATGTCCTAAAATATAACAGGACATATTCCTTTTGTCTCTTTCCTAGCTTTCACTCTTGTTCAGGTCATCATCGTGGTGACTTCTCAAGTAAATTCTTCATATAACCAGTAATCTTCCATTTGGTCATTTCATTTTTCTGCTAAAACCTTCTCTGTTCCCCAGCCTATGCCTTGTGTTCAGGATGGTCCTTTACTTGACCCATCGTCTAGCCATTTTATGTCCCTGACCTCACCTCTGCCTCACTTCCTTTTTACCCTTCATCATTTTGCTGTCCTGAACTTCTTTTAGTTTCTTGATGATACTCATATTCTTTCTCTTTTTTTTTTTTCCTTGTCTGCTATAGAAATGTTCTCACTTTATTTAAGAGAAACATCCTAATAGGGCTCACTTAAAAAAAAACGAAAAAAAGAGAAAGAAATCATATGTTTGTTACATGATTTTCTAGAATTTTCATGGAAGTGTGGAATGGGAGACAGCTAAAACCAATAATCCTATTACTTATTGCTAAATAAGTCTTATCTGGTCTTTGAAATTGACATTATCTTTTAGATTTCTCTAAGAGTACACTGAATAACATATACTAAAGAGTATTTGAGAATACTTGTAAGACAACATTTGTAAATATAGAAGCTCAATATTGAAGTAAAGTAACTGGTTTTCACAATGATATTTAGGAAAACTATCTACTTATTAAAGACTAAGCATAATAAAATGAGAAGCTTATTACTCTTCAAAAATAATAAATACCTGTAATACACTAATCTAAGATTAATTTCTTTAACTTTTCCATTTTTAATTTTATAGTTCTTTGAATGTTGTATGTGTGTTTTTAATTTTTTTATTGTGAGTTGAGTGATAGTTTACATGGGAGAACATCGGTTTTACATTCATCATTTCAATGTAATGATTAAAATCCTGTCCTTTCATCATCATTCAACAGTATTTGCTTATATTCCTTCTGGGGTTTTCTTTCTTTCTTTCTTTCTTTCTTTCTTGGTTGTACACAAAAACACTCAGGCATATACAATCATTTAAACAACCAAAGGGTACATTTTGGAAGCCTGCCTCCTGCCCGCCGCACTCAGCCTTTCTCTTTCCAGAAGTTGAGAGTCTTCAGCTGCTCTGTCTTTCCATATCATCATCTCTGCCTCCATCTCTGGTGTCGCTGTTTCTCTAGATAGGGTCCCACATTCCGCTCATGCTCTTCTCCCTTGATGCTCCTAGGGTCCTCTGTTTCTGGAATGTATGATTGGCTATGACCCACTTTTTGTTGCAAAACTTGTACTTTATTGTTGTGACAGTCTCAATTAGTCATGATAACAATTATTCACTATTGAAGCATAGGAATCTTATCCCCATCTCCTTTCACCAGACCCATCTAGACAAGATGAAAACTATTCGGTAGGGATTCTACCTTCCCCCACACACTCTGAAATTAAACTTTCTCTTGAAAACTTGTAAGCCAGTCACTTTGTGCCTTTGTAGTCCCCCCCCCCCCATTTTAGGTAGCCAATGTTTAAGTTGCCCATTCCTGTCAACCCTGTATAAGAGGGGATAGGACTAATCTTGATGTGAAGACTCCTTCCCTCTTAGTTGATATTTTGAGCTACTACATCCACAAGTATAGGTCAAGTTCATCAGACTTTAGTAATTTGTACTTATTTACTTTATCAAATTTTTTTATCTTCTTCTAGTCGATTTCTGATCATCAAACCATCAAAGCTAGGTCAAATGGGTACTATGTACAAGTTTGGATGTTCTTGTGCATCTCCCCTCACTTCAAATCAGCTGGATGCTTTACTCTCAGCTGTAGCCTTCTGTGGCCATGTCCTTGTCCATGGGCTCAGGAGTCCCCAGGTCTCACCATACTTCAGACCAACCAGCCTTTCCTCTTCTCTCTCTTTATCTCCAGGTTGATGGGAGTCCATGGAACATGGTTGAACTCAGCCCATATCTTCATTTCTGTCTTTCCCTCTCTTCCACTTACGAGTAGACCAATGTGGTTGCCTGTACACTTGCATGCCTGCTCTTGTGTTCCCTTTGAATTTCAGTTTTGGAGTGTGGTTTGTCCTGAAGGGGTTTGATTGCTTGCCTTGGTGGGGTTTTTTTTGTTTTGTTTTGTTTTGTTTTGTTTTTTTTCCTACTGGTCTTTCTTTCAAGAATTATCTTTGGTTCCTCTAGCTGCTCCAGGTTAGTTTGCTTGTCCTTTCAGGTGGGAATGTTCCACCTCAGAAGGTTCTGGATGGGGCTCAAGATTCCTATACACAAAAAGGCTCTGCAAGAAGCCTATTTTACTGGGCAAGCTCTAGAACCTTCTCATAAATTCTCTTATCTGAAAATTTACACATACTGTTTTCCCAGCCTCCTTCTGGCCTTCCTGGGTTTTCAGATTTTTACATAGCTGCCTTGAGGATGCTTGCCTGCTCCTTCCCCTACCATGAGGGTCTTGTGCCCTTTCTATGTACCCCCAAAGTATGTGTACACTTATGTTTACACTTCAAACTCTGTGTGAGCATGGAGTTTATCATCTGGAACTAGGTGTGATGCTAACCCTGCTACCAAGTAGAAAGCCAGTTCCTGGGACCAATGAGAACATAAATGCTTGAGTGTTGCCAAAAATCACAGGTGGCTTCCTTCTTAACACCATGGCAATTTTGTAGTCTTTTTATTATCAGTGTAGCTAGAGTTTTAGGATAAAAGAGACACAGAAGCCAGTAAAAAAGTTATTCTGTCTTTTCTTTATTCTCTACTCAATAGAATATTACACAATATTCAGATTTTACCAAATCCACTTCAACTTGACTTGTGAAATGTATTATATTGATAATGTCCAACATAGTTTTCATTTGTGTATGTGTTTGTATGTTTTTTACCCCCACTTCTTTTCCTTTTGGAAGAAGGGTTGGAGAGGCAGAAAGATGTAAAGAAAATTGCCCACAACCATGTGTCTATTTGTAAGGGAAACATTGCTGGGGTTCGAGATGAAATTCAATCATTAACTCCTTCCTCATTCATGTGGGTTCGATGCATAGGTCCTTCTCTGCATTTTAGATGTACCAGTGAGAAGAAAATGTTTACATTTTTTATTAAAATATCAAATAGAATCTTCTCATGCATCACAGTGTCCAGCCACTGCAGTAGTATAAAGGGTTGTTTTGTTAAGTGCCATCATGTCACTTCAGACTATCAGCGCCCTGTATAGGGTTTCAGTGGCTGTAAATCTTTGGAGGTAAAGAAAATCTCATCTTTCTCCTGTGGAGCAGCTGGTGGACTCAAACCACCATTCTTGTGGTTAGCAGTTAAGTGTTTATCCTACAAAGCCACCCAGTGTGAAGTGTAGACATGCACACATATTAATCAATATTGAAATATTATAATTTATTTCTACCAAAAAACAGTACAAAAATCATTAGCTCCATGGTGAGTGAAAGAGGGTATCAGACCTGAAGTGGAATATTTGGAGAGGCATTCAGGACAGATAGAGGGAAACTGATATGAGAACAGTTATGATATGACTAGTCCCAGCTTTCTTCTTGCAACTGTTCTTCCCAATCTTTCCCTTCCTTGTTTTCTTTGTAGCTCACTCCCCTGATACACATTTCATTTTCTTGGTAAGACCGTCATTGGTTACCCTATTAAAATTTATAAATATTTCCACTGCTTTCAACTCTCCACAACCCACTTCTGGTTTATGTTTACCTTGTAGCACATAGTACCAGCTACCACATTTTATACCTTATTTTCTTTATTGCCTATCCCCCTCCACTGGAATATAAGTTCTTGAGGGCAGATATTTCTTTTTGTTTACCATGGTAGTTCTGTGCCCAGAACAGATCCAGCTTATAGTGAATACTCAATGGGTCCATGGGGACTGCATAAGTCAACTCTGCCTATTATTAGCCTACAATGCAACTTACAGTCTTCAATTCTATATCCATTCCTTTGTCCACTTTAGACTCATCTCAGAAACAAAGATTCTAGACAATATTTTTAAGTTACATTTCCCTGCATTACTCTTTGCTTTCTCCATTTTATAATATCTCTTTTGTCTATAAAAGAGACAAAAGATAGAAAAAATTAACATTGATAGATGCCTTCAATTCAAAAATTAAATGTTTTGCATTTGTTACAGCTTTGGGTTTCTTAATCACATATCACTTTAAATATTGAAGAGAACTCATAATAAACTAAATGCACAAAAACACCCATGCATAAACATACACATTAGTGACTCCATTTTATCTAATCAGTACTATGCATTTTAAGTTTATTTACATAATTTTGGTTCATAATTGCTGATAAATATGGGAATAGAGAATTATAAAGTCATTCATAGAGATGAACCTAGCAAGTCCCTACACATTTTGTTGTCTTTCTCTATTTTTTAAAGTAACTAAGCATATCACATTATAAGGGTCTATGTCATGAGATTCTCTTGAATCAATGCAAAATGTGCAATGTAACTATGAGTGCTAAATTATTGACACTGGAGTCAATGTTTACGACAGCATTGGCTAATTAGACTTAGAGAGACTGTGCTATGCTTTTGACACAGTAGCTGATTTTATATTAGAATTTGTGAATCTTGTCATTAAAGCTATGTAAGAACAGATGAGTAAATGCTATAGCGAATACGCCACATGCCTCCACTGAAACCACAGTAGCATGCCATGCTCTGGATCTGAAGAATCAATTCACATCATCATCTAGACTTCATCAAAACATCCACAAAAGCTCTGAAATGCACACTAGACATATTGAAACAGATTATATATTCATCACAGCTTCTGATAGCCACTTAGGAAACAGCATCTTTTTACCAATCCATAATATAGTTTGACAATCAAGTGAGGCAATCAGATAATGGTTAAATTCTATGGAAGACAAGAAAATAAAACAGAGCAAAGCGAAACATACCTTACACTGTATCCTCTAGATTCTGTTTCCCAAAGTTCATAGGAATGGGTTCCATGGAATTACAAATGGATTAGTCTTTGGAGCTAAAAATAACTATATAATTTAGTTTAATTTAATATGAAGTTTTTTGTCACTCTGATTTTACACAAAAATAATGATAATTACCTTCATATTTCTCCATTTTAGGAATATTAAAATTCATGTCACACTCTGCTTCTATGAAGCCATTGTAATCTGTCACTCCATGTTTGTGCCATTGTCTTTAATTTCCTCATGTAGGACCATAGGCAGACCGTGGTTTACAAAAGTCCAATTTATATACAACCAATAGTTATGAAGAGTTCTGGTATGGCGCTGTGGGTTAATGCGCCAGACTGCAAAAGCCATTTGAACTGCAAGGTCGGTGGTTCAAGCTCACCAGCTGGTCCTTGGAAAACCCTATACAGGGTCACTATGGGTCAGAACCAACTTGACAGCACTTAACGAACCAATCCCGGTAAAGCCTATGGTGTTAAAAATTTGAAGTACATACATGGT
The DNA here is from genome assembly GCF_000296735.1 of Chrysochloris asiatica. Lineage (NCBI taxonomy): Eukaryota > Metazoa > Chordata > Mammalia > Afrosoricida > Chrysochloridae > Chrysochloris > Chrysochloris asiatica. Next base: position 26,174,343 of record NW_006408542.1, on the reverse strand, counting down.
TTGTAATAAAAATAAATATACTTTGCAGCATGGATCAAAACATTATTAGTATTTCTGTATTAATATATTATACCTTTCATTCATGAGTTATTGTTTTGGTTTGTATGATTTCATAAACTAATGTTTTCATTTGCTAATTGAATGCAGGCTGGACTATTGAACATTTTTGAATATTTGTTAGGTATGATAGATTTTGATAAATATGACAAGATTCACAACATGTGGGATACATTGTTCCCAGTAAACTTTGGGGGTAGGATAGGTGGTATGTGGTATAGTAAAATAGTCATTTGAATATTACCTAATTCTAAACACTGTACTTTCCCAATAGAACACATGAAGCAGTAAGTATACATACATGTGTTATCTCACTGTACAGAAGCCCAAAGAGACAAAGTTTTACATACTCACTCCTCTAGGATGCACCGTCTCATACAATAACCTCTTAACACAGCAATCCATCACCAGTGGTCTTCCTTGTGTTTTACACAGTTACACTGATGCCAGTACATACTATACTTGGGGAAAAAAGCCTCCCAAGAAACTCCAGATGTGAAAAATATGTACTACAGGTTACAAGAGTTAAAGATGTTTTACTGTATCTGAAATGACTATTTGATGTTTTTAATGCATAGAAAGGTACACTGTAAACTATATATTAAGACAAACATTTGACTGACATTACATATGAACCAAGTCTAATTGTCCCAATTGACACACAAATTCAACTTACAGCCAGATAGGAGTGGAACTTGTTTGTAATCCATGGACTGTCTGTATGTTTACTGAATCTGCTTCACTCTCATTTATGAAATAGTGAGGAATTGGTGGGAAAGCTTAAAGGTATCTCTCAAAAGCACTTTAAGATTTTTTTTTTTATTGCAAATCATTTCTAGGATATATCAGATTTATTCCTCATTACAATAAATTTCACATGAACTTTGTTTAATTCCAGATAGGCTATCACCACAATTTTTACAGTTTATTGATATACCTGCTTTGTTAATTTTAAATTAGATAATAGATGCATTTTAAAAAATATTAATGGATATTCAAAATAGACATTTAAAGGTTAATTAGCCTTGGAAATAATTTCCTTTTAAAATGGCAAAAATATACATAGAATTTCTCTTTTCAGCATGCCACTTAATTTTCTGAAGGACATGTTATACTTTTAGAGTGAATATGATTTATAATATAAGAGAAAACTTTTTTATGTTTTATTGTGAATTATGTGATAGTTTATATGGGAGAACATTAGCTTTACATTTATCCTATAGTATATCCTTTCATTGCCATGGCTACAATCTCCTCCATGCATCATCAACCAACCAAAGGGTTATTTATACCCTGCAAGCCTGCCTCCCTCCCTCAGCACACAGCCCCTCTCCCTCTCTGGGTCTAGAGTCCCTGGCTGCTTCATCTCTCCATGAGATAGAGAACTTTTTGACTTTAAAAGTTTGCACAGCAAAGATGGATAATATTCAATAATTTTTATATAGTTGTACCTCTTTTTGGAGTCCTGGTATGGTGCCGTGGGTTAATGCGCTGAATTGCAAAGTCAGTTTGAACTGCAAGGTCAGTGGTTCAAACTCACCAGCCACTCCTCAGAAACCCTATACAGAGTCACTGTGAATCAGAACCGACTTGAAAGCACTTGACAACAACAAATACCTCTTTTTAAGATCTTTCAAAAGAAATATTTTTAAGAAATAAAATATGTCATATAATGATACATCCTAATCTTTTGTTGTTTCACACAAAGTGTACAATGTCCTTTTATCATTGTATAATCAATATTCTAATTTAAAAAAAAATAATTAGTTCATTAAGGTCAAACTATTAGTTTAACACAAAAATGGCCTATACAAAACAAACAAACAAACAAAAAAATTTGACTGACATATATTCTAAAACAACTAATGTGCATTTTTTAAGTAGTAAACCAAAGCATACTATATTATATTAACTAGCAAAACAACTAGATTTTCCCCATTTATAAATTTAAATATTGATAGTTATATACTATAAGTTTTTTGCAGTCATCAGTAGGTGCCCTGGCCTGCAAACCTTTATATATACATATGTTTATAAGTATGTATCCTTTAAGTGGGGAGGTTGCCTCTTTCTATGCATATATTTAAAATATCTCAAATGTGTTTCAATTTACAGATTCTATAAAAGAAAACATGCAAATGGTTGTCTTTTAGTTCAGCTATAACAACACAGCTCAGGATCTAAAATCAATATACTAAATAATTTATTTATGCCAGAAACTCACCTCCTTCCCTTTTGATTCATAGACCAAGAGCAGAATGATAATGCAAGTAAGGTGCTCTCTAGTCTCTCTTCAAAGCAGTTAAGGCCTTGAAAAGAAGTAGCCTCTCTTGGCAGATTCGTAGTTTGTGTCATTTATCCTCAACATTTCTTGTTGTCAAGATCAATAAGCCTGTCTAGAAAAGTTTCCTCTACATTTTTTTTTTTTAAATTGTTTCATTCTTAAATGTTGGCTAGGTAGCATGGGAGTCCAACCAAAAGACAACAGTTAAAATTCCACCTAGCATCTTTTTACCCATTCATCCATCAATTTTTTTATTCAACAAAAATTTACTGATACACACTACATACAACATTGGCCATCTTTCGAGGAAACTGTGGGTATGAATTGTTCCTGCCTCTAGAAGCTTAGTTGAGAATAAAAGAATTTATATAAGAGTATTGTGTACATGGGAATCTGCATTACGTATGTGCAGCTGACATCCTGCATATTTTTGAGGCACAAATAGGTATACAAATAATTCAATATTGATGTTAGGATAGAACAGGGTCACATATATGTTTTACAGAATAATAGCAATAGAAATTCAGAAAAAGAGAGCAACACAAGCTAGAAAGCAGTTATAGCTTTGGGAGGAAGTGAATTGAAACCAGGCTTGAAGTAGTGTTGCATATTGGCAGGTAAGTGTAATTTGGAGATAGACTGTAGCTTTGTTTTCATTTTATTCTCAATTCATGGCAGAATTCTTGTTAAATTAAAGAATAGGTTTGCAGCACCTCTGCATACTTTCCTAGGTGCTAGAGAGGGAGAAAAGGGGGAAAAGAAGGGTGCAGTCTAGTCATGCCCTGGAAGTAAGGATGCAAGACAAAGAGATGCAAGTAGTGGGTTTAAGCGGCTCCTTTGGGAACACTCAAGACAGGTTTGTCATTAGATGCCATTGAGTCAGTACTGACTCATAAACAACAAAATCAAATGCTGCCTGATCCTGCCCTAACCTCAAAATTTGTTGTTAAGCTTATCCATTGCTGCTGACACTGTGTCAATCCATATCATTAGGGCTCTTCTGGTTTTTTTCTTTTTTTTTTTCAACCAAGTATGATGTCCTTCTCCAGGAAATGATCCCTCCTGACAATATGCCCAAAGAATGAGAGAAGTTGTACAATCCTCACTTCTAAGAAGCATTCTGGTTGTACTTCTTCCAGTACTGATTTGTTTGTTCTTCAGTCCCTGGCACTTTTAATATTCTTCTTCAACACCATAATTCAGATGCAGTAGTTCTTCTATGGTCTTTCTTTGTTTGTATTTTGGTGTGTGTGTTTGGGGTGGGGATATATACACAAAAACACTTAGAAATATATAATCATTTAAACTATACAAGGGCACATTCTGCAAGCCTACCTCATGACTACCAGCATACAGCCTTTCTCTTTCCATCAGTCTAGGGTCTCCAGCTGCTCTATCTCTAGTGTCACTGCTTCTCTGGATAGGGTCCCACATTCTGCTTATGCTCTTCTCCTTGATGGTCCTAGAGTCCTCTGTTCCTGGAATGTAAAGTTAACTACTCCCCCCACCTATTTTCTTTTCTTTTTTTTTACAAATTTTCTACCTTTACAGTTGTGACCATAGCAATTAGTCATGATAACAATTACTCACTATTGAATTATATGACTCTTATCCCCATCTCCTTTCACCAGACCTGTCTAGACAAGATGAAAACTATTCAGTGGAGATTCTACCTTCCCCTAACCACTCTGAAACTAAACTCCCTCTTGAAAACTTGTAAGCCAGTCAGTTTGTGCCTTTATAGCCTCCTCCCCCACCCCCCCATTCTAGATAGCCAGTGTCTGAGTTGCCCATCCCTATCAAGGCTGTGTACCAAAGGGATAGCATTGATATTTGATGTGAGGACTCCTTCCCGCTTAGTTGGTATGTAATTGTATTCTTTATATACATTAAGATGGAGCAGAGCTAAAATATAAATGTAGATATCCTTCCCCAAATTCAGAGTCCTTTAAAATCCTCAGCCCTAATATAGTAATGTACTGTTTGGGAGGTTTAAGCTGGTCCAGGTGATGCTTGTCCCATTCAAGAAGAGGATGCTTGTCCCATTAAAGAAGAGGCTATTTAGAAGTATATAGTGACCGAAGTATATAGTCATTTCCAGGAGCGTATGGGGAGGAGAATAAAAAGGGGACATACTGGTTAGGGAACACTGAGCTTCTGTTAAGTATGATGGAAAATTTTAGAAATACATAGTGGTGATGGCTGAACAACATGATAAGATGACACAGAATTGTACATGTGAAAAATGTTCACATGGCAAATATTTTTTTTAATATATACATTTAAAATAATCTGCTTTAGCTTGTCCCTTTCTTGTTAGTGTTTAGGGAATTATAAGCTTAGAGACAATGGACACAGCCAGAGCAACACTGTGTGCATGCAAGTCTTAAGCCCTACATTAGGCTTAAGTCAAACAGAAGGAATTTTGTTGTGACCCTTGGCATAGGAAGTCAGATGAATAAAGGAGGATGAACAGGTTTAGTCAGAAACTGTAGGAGGTCTGAAACTCTAGGATGGAGAGAATGGCATTTGGTAAGTTGCTTCTCTCCTGAGAGAATGAGCTTTATGAGCTAGTAAGTCTTTCCATCTGGGAGATCAGAAAGACAGATGTTACAGCATTTGGCAGAGAGGGTTAAGCATTTGGGGACCACATGGAGATTATATAGAAGGAAAATCAAGGGGAAAGCTGCCTTTTTGGTTGTAGCATGTACCATCCATAACCCCCATTCCCCGCATAAAAACAACAACTCAAAGTTAATGCAGAATTCCATGCAAAAAAACTGTTGCACATCCTAAAAATTTCTTTCTTGCTCTCAATTTTTATGTCAGAATTATCAACTTAGTCTCTTCATTATTATGTATGGTTATAAATTATGAATGCAAATGTATTGATGTGTCTATGAAGGGGAGTCCTGGTGTGGCACTGTAAGATCAACACTGAACTGCTAACCACAAGCTTTGTGGTTCAAACCCACCAGTCGATCCTTGGAAACTTTATACAGGGTCACTATGAGTCAGAACTGACTTGACAGCACTAAACAACAACATATGTAAAAGGGTCCTGATGACACAGCGGTTACGCGATCCACTGCTCACCTAAAGGTTGGCAGTTCCTACCTACCCAGTAAGGAGCTCTGGTAGCGTAGTGGTTACGAATCGGGCTGTGAACCGCAAGGTCAGCAGTTCAAAACTACTAGCTATTCCGCAGGATAAAGATGAGGCGTTCTGCTCCCATAAAGATTTTCAGCCTCGGAAATCCTGCACAGGGTCGCTATGAGTCGGTTCCAACTCATAGTTAACTCAACTATGAGTTGGAACCGACTCCACGGCACACAGCCCCCACCTACCCAGTAGCTCTGCAGGAGAAAGACCTGGAACTCTGCTACCAGAAAGATTATTGTTGTTATTATAAGCCATCGAGTTGGTTCAGAGCCATAGTAACCCTGTATAGGGTTTCCGAGGAGCAGCTGGTGAGCTTGAACTACCAACCTTGCAGTTCAAACAATTTTGCAGTCCAGCGCATTAACCCACAGCACCACACAAGGACTTCACCGGAAAGATTACAGCCATGAAAATCATAGAGAAAAGTTCTACTCTGTAGCATGAGGTCTCTATGATTCAGAATCAACTTTAGACACCCAACAGCAATATGTATATACATACACAGATATATTATATACCCATATTTTGTGCACATAAACACAACACACATACATATTTTTTTAAGTTAGGTCACCATGTATTAGGGGTTATGAGAATTTCTGTCCCTTTTTGTAGGTAAGTGCCACAGAGTGGGTTCTGACTCATATCGACCCTGTATAGGGCTTCTGAGGCTGTAAGTCTCTGGAGGAGCAAGACTGGCAAAGAGGCAAAACATAGCATGGTGTCAGCTGTACAATATTTTCCAACACACACACCCTCTAGACCTATATTAACACCATGTTCTGAGGACCTCTGATTATGGTGTCTACTGGACAGTATGTTTTCATCCTTAATTCATGTTCTCTAATCTCATTTATTCAACAAGTATTTAAAGGACAACAATCATTCAAGAGGAAATAATGCAGACTGGTACAAACCAGCCCAAAGTCAGAGTGCCCCACGGAGCCTTGCTATGCAACCGTGAAAAAAACACTTGTCTCTTCTGTAACAGTTCCCTCACTGGTAAAATGAAGACAGAAATGGTGTTTAGAGTTGTGGTGAGAAAAAATAAAACAATGTATTTTTGTGCATGTGGTGAATGCTCAATAAATATTCCTTATTGGTGTGATCTTGCGACAGGCATAACCTCACTGTACTGCTTGGAAATTCTTGTGTTAATTGTAGGCTCTGAATTAGATTCTTCACAGTGACTTTTAGAAATATTTCTTCCAATCTATAACCTCATTTTGGAGTGACATTGATTCCCATTCTTGCTGATACCATCTTGGAGGACTGAGATTAGATTTTATTGATTCTTAGGTTTTCCAGATAGGTATATAGATAGTACATACATAATGCACATGTGAATGACCACAGGTATTTATTGGGGGCAGTGTCTTTATTCGGCATAAAATTTAATTGGAAAAGATGCAAATATAAGAAAGAAAGAGAAAATAATACAAGTGAGATAGAATGCAAGCCGTGCACCCAGAATAAAAGCTTTGGTATTTAAGAGAGGGATGATCTCCAGAAAGCTGAAGACTGAGTTGAGACAGAATTTTATTTGTGTCTTAAAGGATGGGGAGTTTAGATATGCAGAGAGGATAATGGTATCTTTTCCTGTGAGAAGTCATTATACAATTCTGAACAGAAAGTGGCAGGTTGATGACAGAAATGTTCAAAGGAGACTGGTTTATAAAACCTTTAAAAATATCTTGGGGCAAGAAAAGCAAGTATTATACATATATTAAAGGTGTATCTCTTAACTTTATAGAAACTACCTAAATCTCCTTTTATTTTACAGATGGAACTTTAAGGCCATGGAATTTTAATAACTATAAAACAAGGAGCTTATTAATTTTTTAAAAAAAAAGATTGGATTCTGGGTATCAAGAGTAGCTATTGTTGTTAGGTGTCATTGAGTCAGTTCTGATTCATAGCAACCCTCTGCACAACAGAATAAAACACTGCCCAGGCCTGCACCACCCTCACAAATGTCGTGCTTGAGCCCATTGCAGGAAGTAGGGAGAATGAATAGAACAACCAGGAAAGTTTTAGAACAGTGTAATTATTCTGCATGATACTATAACGGTGGAAACGTAATGCCTAAAGGATGTAGTGCTGCCATCACATGCATACCACAGGTGGATGGCTTCAACAAACACAAATTAATTCTCTCACAGTTTAGGAGGAAAGTGTTTGTCTCCTGTCAGCATCCGTAGGCCCAGCATTCCTTGGAGATCTCCACATGTCTTGGCATCAGTTTTCCCCTGGATCTAGGAGGTTCACAGTACATGGACTTGCACTCTCAGCTTTTCTATATTCATGGTATTTGCTCTCTGTCTGTGCCAGCTTGTCTCTCTTTTTTCTTGCCCTAGGGAAACTCCTCTTACAGGGAATCAGAACTGTGACAGGATTAAGGGAGTCGCATTCTACCCATAATCCTTTTACAATGCTCTGGCATAGTGCATCAGATCGCATCATGGAGGGTTATATTACAGAGCTGTCACTTTACATCACTACCAAGCCATGGAGAATCTAGGTCCAGTCATATTGACACATATTTTCTGGGACATAATTCAATACATGACACATAACATTATGCATTTGTCAAAACCCTTAGAACTGAAACAGCATGACGAGTGAACCTTTATGTGAACTACGAACATTTATTGATGATAATGTATCAACATTGGTTCATCAGTTTTAATAAATGTATCATACTCACACACTAACCTTTCCATGAAGTAGATTCCAAGTAGACCTATGCACCATTGGGTATTTAAGGGCTGATTTTTAAAAACTAAATTGAAGACCTTTCTTCAGAGATAATTCTGGGTAGACTTGGTAAACTTGATAATTCCAATTACTTGGCTAGGAGTCAAGCATGTTAACCATTTGTAGCATCCAAATATTTAAAATAGGAAAAATATGAGTTAGGGAAGAGAAGATAATCAGGGTCTGAAAATGAATATTGTGATCTGAATATGACCATGAGGTAAGGAATAATGTTTTGGAAACATTGTTTGCAATAGTGTTGAACTTTTGTTCAATTTTTCTCATAAATTTAACACTGCTCAAAAAAATAAGAAAAATACATAAATAAAAAGGCTTATTAATGTATCTGCTGGAAGAGACCTCTTTTTCATTCTCATGGACCCTGGGAGTGGTAGACACAGGCACCAGTTAGTTATTCTGAATTTTCAAGATTCAAAGTTGAGTTTCTCCTGTTTCCCAAAATTATGCATTAATAAGCAGCTGCACTATATAAATATAATGTGCAAGAGGAATACTTATTGTTGTTAAATACTGTTGAGTCAGTTTCAATTCACAGCAACACTGTATAGGGTTTCCTAGGAGTGGCTGGTGAGTTTGAACTGCCAACCTTGCGATTCAAACCAACCTTATAGTCCAGTGCTTATCCCAGATGGATTAAGATTTCTTTTGAAGTGTATGCTAGTAACCTAGCTGATATAGGTTATACTGGTAATCTAGCGCATTTATGTAGACCTTTTCTTTTAGCTAACAGTTTTAGAGGTGCATGGAACAGAGTCATTGGATAATAACCAGAGGAAAGATAGTGTTCGATTCTTTTCTCTCTCACAGTATTAAATGAAAATATAGAGCCCAGGGTTATTAATGATATGTGGGATGTCCCTAATACTTGGCATGTCATTTATTTATTAGGAATATGTTTTACTTCCTGACTTTCCATTCAGGCCCTACATCTGGGGATCCTCCTGACTACACAATCAGACAACAAACTTTGTGGAAAGGTACAGAATCACACTGAAAAGTAAAGGTCATTTAAGGTAGTCGGGGTCTGAATATTGTCATCTTAATGACCACAAATTAATGAACAATGTTTTGGAAAGGACAATCACAATCATTTTTATTTTACATTTTCTTTGAGTTTTCATAAAAGATTTAGGCAACTATTAAAAGTGTGATTTTCCTTAAGGGATTAGCTTTGTCTTCTTTGTTTTTTCCTTTATTTAATAGATCAAATTTATGAGGGTGTTTTCTCTTCAAAGTTCTATATTGTTTTATTTTGGTTTTCTTACCAACCTTTCCCCACAGATGAGAAAATATTCTTTAAAGTCTTACTGCCAGAGGTATCAAGAATTTATAGCATAAATCATTGGAAATCATGATATGGAATCAAAACTTGGGATTGGAAAGTTGTCAGAGTAAGAGAGTTAGCATTTAGAATTGTAGGCACTGACACACAATGCCTAAATTCAAAGCCTAATGTCACCACCTCCCAGATGGGAGATCTTGGGCAAGTGATTTACCAATCTGTGCCTCAGTTTCTTCATCTATAAATATAATGGAATGCCTGCATACACAAGCTGTTGAGTTGTTAAGATCTTAACTACTAGGCAGAAAGTTGTTGGTTCAAAACCACCCAATGACACCTCTGAAAACAGTCCTGGGGGTCTGCTTCCAAAAGGGTGAAAACTTTATGAAGCAGTCTTTCTATCCTCCATGTGAGGGGTAACCCTAAGTCTGAGTTTACTTGAAGGCAGCTAACAGTAAAACAATACCTGCTCACAGGACTTTTGTGAGAATAGTGGCTATAATAATAATAATAGTTGTTGTTGTTGTTAGGTGCCATCAAGTCAGTACCGACCCATAGTGACCTTATGCACAGCAGAACGAAACACTGCCCGATCCTGGGCCAACCTCACTATTGTTGCCACACTTGAGTCCATCAATGCTGCCACTTGGCCAATCATAATAGTAGTAATTTACTATTATCATTTCTTCCTATAATTATTATTTGTAGGTTATTATTGGATGCCTTTGAGTCGATTCTTACTCATGACAGCCATATGTGGCTGAGTAGAATTGCTCCATAGGCTGCAATCTTTATAAAAGCATATCGCTAGGTCTGTCTCCCGCAGATTGACTGGGTGAGTTCCCACCGCAAACACTTGGGTTAGCAGCCAAGCACTTAGCCATTGAAAAACCAGGGCTCCATATTACTATATAAATATGACCCATTCCTTAGGACATAAAAGCTGTGGGAATCAGTAGCACAGCAAAGCCCTGAACAGATCTTCCCAGAACTAATTCAGTTTAGTTCCCATTGTAATATGGCATAGAAGAAAAAACAAGAAAGGACACTGCTGAAAACTTTTAAATTAAATTTAAAATTTGATCTCATGACAATAATTTTTTCTTAGACCCCAAACTAAGTACTGATAAACATGTGGATGACTTTTGCACCAGAGAGAGGAGCTTTATTATTATTATTATTATTTTTATATTTCATTGGTTTGTTATTATTGTTGTTATTATAATAAGGAAATCCCAATGTCTCTAGAAGTTTGCATTGCATTTAAGGCACTTCAGTTTTCTTTGTACATTTTTAAGCTTAACAATACCTAAACCAAGCAACCCTGGTGGTGTTTTAAGATAAACACTGGACCATAAGGTCAGCAGTTCAAACCTGCCAGTCATTTTGTGGGAGAAAACTGAGACGTTCCGCTCCCTTAAAGATTTATAGCCTCAGAAACCCTATGCAGGTCACAATGAACAGGAATCAACTTGATGGCAAGTTGATTCCTATTAAACCAACTATAGCATAGCTCTGGTAGCGTAGTAGTTAAAAATAGGGCTGTGAGCCACAAGGTCAGCAGTTCAAAACTTCCAGCTGTTCCGCGGGAGAAAGATGAGGCTTTCTGCTCCCGTAAAGGTTTACAGCCTCAGAAACCCTGTACAGGGTCACTGTGAGTTGGAACCGACTCCACGGCACATAACAACAACATAGCATTGATATTACAGAGGCGCCGTTATTTGCAATAGTGTTGTATTCTCTTCTTGGAAGGGTCTTTCCTTGTTGTCTTCAGTGGGTACATGTATTGACCCTCATCATCTTCATTGAATGTCAGCAAATGAAACACTTCTGTCTCAGAGAAATATTTATGTGTACAAGTAGAAGGATTCCCACTTTAAATGGAAGCTTTAAGATACTGTAAATTTTGTACTTTAGTCCAGATGTAATGCCTAATTTGAAGATTTGTGAAGTGTACAGATTAGATGATACCACAAACAGCCTGAGTTTGAACAAAAGCCTAAACAAAATTCCTGTCCTTAGCATAGTAGCTTGGTTAGTCTTGACTATTGTTATTAAGTGCCGTTGAGTCAGTTGCAACCCTATATAGGGTTTCTTGAATCGCCGACCTTGCAGTTCAAATGGCTTGGTAGTCTGGTGCATTAACCCTCAGCACCACACCAGTTCTCCTTTACTAGAATCACCCAAAAGAAGTATGTGGAGGAGAAGCACCTCAGAGAGATGCTTCTCTGTGCCTAAGCTAAGCTCTTTTCAGTAAAGTGAACAGATTAGAATCCTTGATACTCTCTCAAGTCGAGCTCTTTTCCTTCACTAGAAGCTACCCCCCATTCCACTAATAGGTCAAGGGAATCCTAGTGTGGCACTGTAGGATGAGCATTGGACTGCTAACAGTCAGTAGTTCAAACCCACCAACTCATGGGAAAACCTATACAGGGTCAACATGAGTTGGAACCGACTCCACAGTACTTAAGGCAATAACAATAGGGCAGATGACCTGGTGGCTTGTTGGGTAAGTAAGCATTGGGATGCTACCCGAAAGTTTGCCTCTGTAAAACCATCAGCCGCTCTGTGGAAGGAAGATAAGGCTGTATGCTCCCATAAAGAGTTACAGTCTTAGATACCATGTACAGGGTCACTGTGAGTCAGAACTGACTTTATGAGGGTGAGATTAGTGTGGAATAAGGCAGGGAGTCAACATTTTTACACTTCTAAAGTTTCTTCCTCAGCCGAATTCCTGATCACCAACTTAAACTTCAGTGACTGTGAAAACACGTTTTCAATGGACAGTTCAGGGGGAAAAAGCAAATTCTGAAATGCATATTTGTAGAGCTTTCTACTGATCTAAGGAGTCCTGGTGTGGTTCTGCAGGTTAATGTGCTGGACTGCAAGGTCAATTTGGGCCACAATTTCAACCCCACCAGTTGCTCCTTGGAAACCCTATAAAGGGTCGCTTTGAGTTGGAACCGACTTGACAGCACATAACTACAAAAACAACAGTAAATCATCACATAAACATCATCTGTGGATAGAGTATATAACTAGAGATTGTATTTTGCGTAGGAAAAAAATCTAAAGCAATCATAGGGGCTAAATGGACCCAGGAATTAAAACAATAACTATTTATCATTTAAAGTACTCTGTCTCATGTAATTCCTCTCTGCAAAAAGCCTCTATAGTAAATAGATCAGTCCTTATTATTATTTATGATTTATGGATGAGAAACTGAGGCTTAAAGAACTTTGAGTAGGATCACATAGCTCTGTAATAGTGATAGAACCAAGCCTATTTCTCTTGGGTCATGGGTTTGCCTGCTCCTTCCCCTCCCAGCCATTGTTATGTAAATGGAAATAGTTTAGACAATGTACACTCATTCCTCTCACTGAGGTCACTCTGTTCACAACTGGAGGGCTGGCTTTTTTGTGGCCTGTCCAAGGATTTGCTATTTAAGAAGACTCACTTCCACAATCTCCCAACAGGGGGCACTACAGCATAGGAAATTCAGCTTTTGCTTGCTGTTTATGATTTCAAAGATTTTTCATACTCTATTCCGTTTTGTTTTTTCTTTCCTTCCCGCATGTTTTCACTAAGTCCTTATTTACGTTTATTAGACTGCAAACAGTTCACTATACTTCATCATTTAAGCATAGTTTTTTTTAACGCTTTTTTTTTTTTTTCCTTTAAACGTTAAAACACTGTGGAGGAAATTATGGCTGATATAGCAAATAAGTCTCCTATAAAAATAACTTTTGTGTCTACACTTTTAATTAATGGGTGCAGTAAATTAGGAAAAAGGAAGAAAAAAAAGACACGAAGACTGTGATATCCTGGTATCTACAGCAAAATGCTTAACTTTTCTAGTGCTGCAGATTACAAAAGAAACAATACTAGTGTAGGGATTAAGTTTTCCCACATATCCACTCAGCATTAAAGGATACTTTTCTAGGTAGGTCCAAGGTTCGGCAGTTTCTTGTGCCAAACCTTCAGTTTGCCCTATTAGAATCCTCCCTGAGGCCACAAAGAGAAGTAAAGTCCCATTTGTTGTTGGAAACCCCTATATAGGGTTTTCAAGGAGCTTTTGGTCGGTTTGAACTACCGACCGGGTGGTTCAAACCAACTTTGTGGTCCAGTGCATTATCCTGCAGCCCCATGCCAGGACTCCATTATAGGAGTAAATTATCAGAGACTTAGTTCTGCAGAAATGGAAGAGGCTGTGGCTGTTTTTCAGAGTTTTACCCAGATTTGAATATTGTTGTTACGTTCCTTCCGAGTCCGGACCGACTCATAGCTACCTTATACACAGCAGAACGAAATACTGCCCAATCCTGGGCCAACATCACTACTGTTGCCATGCTTGAGTCCATCGATGCTGCCACTTGGCTAATCCATCTTGTTGGGGGGGTCTTCCTCTTTTTCTCTGACCCTCCACGTTACCAAACATGATATCCTTCTCCATGACTGGTCACTCCTGACAATATGTTCTGCGTATGAGATTTGAATATAGCAGTGAGGTATTAAAATATCAAAATATGATAGGGAAAATCACACTGGCCTGGGTGGCGCAGAATACTCACCAAAAGGATAACAGTTTGAACCCACTCATATGAGCCTTAAAAACCAGACCTTGTGATCTGTTTCCAAAATATTACAGCAATGACAAACCTATAGGACAGCTCTCCTCTGTACACACGCACTTACCTCAAGTCAGAATCAACACAAAGAGTGCTAACCTACCACCAACATGTTCTAAGTGGCCTTTAGATCAAATATTTGGTTTGGGAAATAGAATGCCAACTGTAGGCTCTTGTGAGAACCTGCCCATTCCAACATGAACTCATTATGAAAGAGTCGCTCCATCTTTCTCTATGTCTTTACTTCTCGTTTGACATTGCTGTTGTTAGATGCCATCAACTTATAGTGACCCTCTGTACAGCACAGGCAAACACTGCCCGGACCTACGCCATCCTCATAATTATTGTTATATATGAACCACTGTGCCAGTACATCTCGTTGAAGATTGCCTCTGTTTTCCTGACCCTCTACTTTACCAAACACTATATTCTTCTCCTGGAACTGGACCCTCCATGCCTGCCATTAACACCAAAACCAAGCCTATTGCCATAGAATCCATTCCAATTTATAGTAACTCATAGAATCTTTGTGGGAGCAGAAAGTCTCATCTTTCTCTCTCAGAGCAGCTGGTATGTTTGCGCTACCAACCTTGTGGTTAGCAATCCAGTGCTTATCCTACAATGCATGCCAATAGTTATAACTCATTAAAGACTTGTCATTTGGGGCCCAGCTTTTTGCCATCTAATCTAGTGTTTCTCCTCCAGTTGTTTATCATGAGTCACGCCATGAAAGGGCATGAAATGATCAAATTTTTCAAAATACAGGGAATCATGGAGATTTTTGTTTCACAGGCAACTCATGCCCCTCCTTCACAAAGGAGCAAGTGCGGTCCCTAGGGCCACATGATTTGTCAATGGCATGAATCTAATTCTAGACAGAAATCATCCCATCATTCTCCTGTAGCTTCTCAAACTTCACAACAATGACTCTTCAAACCATTGTCAATATACAGGTGTTTGATGCCATCACATACATTATGAATAATTTTATTAGATGTTCTTTCCATCTAAAAAAAGTAGACTCAAAAATCTTTTCAGGTTTAGCACTATAAATTTATTAATGAAAATATCTTCCCAATTTTAATGTGAACTTTGAACTTGAGAAGTTGGTATGCGATTTGAGGGCAATGTGATGACTGTACCCAATATTTGACAAAATCATGGACAAAAACCTTAAAATGGGTTTTTACATTCATTAATTTGCTTTTACTGAGAGTTCCAAAGGTCTTAGAGGTAAGACACTTCAGTGCAATTCACAAAACCCATGCCCTCCTTGGAAGTTTCCTGTGAGGTATTTGCACAGTACCTGAGCATCAACAGGGATGTCTTGCAGAGCATCAAACCAAGTGTGCCACATATGATCTCAAGATGCCCTTCAATAATCAATTATATATCTATCTTGTATATATTCATTTCTTATATAATCTTATCTTCAACTTAAATCAATTCTTTTAAAAAGGTATATAATTTTTAATTTACAAAACACTCTTCCTTACCCAAAGCCCACTTTTAGGTTTTGAGTTTCAGCATTAAGAGTTCTGATAAGCTTTCATGATACATGTAGAGATTTAGATCAGACTTTTTTTTTTCATACTGAAAAGGTCAAAACTTTATTTCAATGGAAGCTTCTTAATGCCCCTTTACCTGAAAAATTTCTGGTCTAGGTGTCCGTGCAATTTTGTTAATGAGAATCATAACTTTTGCCCAGGTTTTGATGCCCTCTGGCCTTGGTTATGCACTTCAACTTTACCATGCTTTGGTGGTGGTAGGTGCGTGCTGCGGAGTTGGTTCCCACTCGTAACAACTCTGTATAGGGTTCTGAGGCTATAAATCTTTACAGAAACAGAAAGCCTCATCTTTCTCCTGCAGAACGTCTGGTGGTTTTGAACTGCTGACCTTGAGATTAGCAGTCCAAATTGTAAGAACTACATTACCAGAGCTCCTTTTACCATGTTTCCATAATGCTCATTATAACAATAAATCTAGACATTTGTTAAAATTCCATATTTTATTATGTTTATATGTCTGAAAGGGTTGCTGAGCTCAAACCAAACCTGCCATCCTCACCAAATAGGATCCTTTCTTCATATAGAAACTGCTTGATATATTTTTTAAAAGGGGAGGGAAGATGAAGCATACCACATTTGGTTTAAATTGTTGCTATGACTCCTGTTACTTTAGCATGACAGCACTCATAAGTGATAGGACTGTAGGAACTATGTCAGTGGAAAGGAAAGTCGTATTGTTTTCTTCATTTGTGATATTTGTTCGCATGTTAATGTTTTACCCAGCAAGTACCAGTAGTTGTACACAAAGCATTCAACAAGTGAAGGAAACAAGCTGTACGTACAGGAGTCCAGTCTAGTTGCCTCATCAGCTCCTGTTGTTTCCCAGGTTGCTGTTCAACCACAAGTGCTGATCTGTGTGTGCTGATTATGCTGTTCTCCCTGACACTTGTGTATCTGTTGCTCTTGTCTCCATAACCCAGCATTCTTGAACCTGCCTCAGATTCCCTTCCCTCCAGCAGTTTCCACCTTTTTATTGTTTTAACTAAACATTGATGTTTATTTATTACAAATTTTTAATTGGTAGTTAAATAACTCTCCATTCTAGTAGCTTTGTTAGGATTTTTGCAAGTGCTTTGCTTCCATAGTGGCATTGATTTGAAGCAGTGTAAAAATTTTACAGGATTCAAGAGTGCCTAACTAGACAGAGGCTAATTTAAATAACAGAACTTAGATTTGAGAACCAGAAGAGTTTTCAAACTGACCCCTGGCTTAGTCAAAGCTACCTCTCAGGCACAGGAGTGATAGACCCCAGCAATGTGTACCCCACTGGCAGAGCCTTTGAAGTTGCAGAGAGACATGTGATCCCTGCTGGAAGTAATCCCAAGAGGAGGGAGGACAAACTGAGCAGCACATGCCCTTTTTTTTTTAAGTTTTTATTGTGAATTGAGTGGTAGTTTGCATGGGAGACCATTGGTTTTACACTCATCGTTTCATTGCAATGATTACAATCCCCTCCCTGCATCATCATCCAACAGTATTTGCTTCTATTCCCTCTGGGTTCTTTGTGGTGTTTTGTTTTTTCTAGAGGGGAAAGGATGCACACAAAAACACGCAGAAATATATAGTCATTTAAAAAATCAAAGAATACATTCTGAAAACCTGCCTTCTGGCTGCCAGCATATAGCCTTTCTCTTTCCATGAGTCTAGAGTCTTCAGCTGCTCTTTCTCTCCATGTCCTCATCTCTGCCTCCATCTCTGATGTGGCTGCTTCTCTGGATAGGGTTCCACATTCCACTTGTGCTCTTCTCTCTTGTTGGTACTAAGGTTCTCTGCTCCCAGACTACAAGATTAACTACTCTCCAGTTTTTGTTACAAAACGTCTACCTTTACAGCTGTGGCAGTCACAGTTAGTCACTATAAAATTAGTCACTGTTGAATCATAAGAATCTTATCCCCATCCTCTTTCACCAGACCCATCTAGAAAAGATGAAAACCAATCATTGGAGACTCTGCCTTCCTCCACACACTCTGGAACTAAACTCCCTCTTGAAAACTTGTAAACCAGTCACTTAGTGCCTTTATCGCCCCCTCATTTTTGGTAGTCACTGTCTAAGTTGCCCATCCCTATCAATCCTGTATACAGATTGGATTGATACTTGATGTGAAGAGGGAATAGGTGGATACTTGATGTGGAGACTCTTTCCCTCCCAGTTGTTATTTTGAGCTACTCCATCCATAAGTATAGATCAAGTTCATCAAATTATAGCAATTTACACGTGTTTCATTTATCAAAATATTTATTTTTAAATTTTCCTCTAGTTGAGTTCTGATTGTCAAGTCATGGAGGCTAGGTTGAATTAGTTCTATCTGCAAGTTTGGGCATCCTTGTGAATCTCCCCTCACTTCATATCAGCTAGACACTTCATTCTCAGCTCTAGCCCTCCATGGCTATGTCCTTGTCCATGGGCTCAGGAGTCCCCAGGTCCCACCACACTTCGGTACAACCAGCCCTTCCTCTTCTCTCTCTCATCTCTAGGTCAACATGAGTCTATGGAACATGGTCAAACTCAGCCCATATCTTCATTGCTGACCTTTCCCCCTCTTCCACTCACCAGCAGAACAGCATGCTCACCAGCAATCTTACATGCTTGCTCATGTGTTCCCTTTGAGTTTCGGTCTTGGAGGGAGGTTTGTCCTGAAGGGACTTGATTGCTTGCATTGATGGCTCCCTGGTGACCAAATTGCTTATTCATGTAGTAGCTAATCAGACTGCCATTTTTGTTTTGGATTTTCCCTGCTGGTCTTTCTTTCAAAAGATATCTTCTGTTCCTCTAGCTGTTCCAGGCTGGTTTGCATGTCCTTTTAAGTGGGAATGTGCCACTTCAGAAGGTTCTGTATGGTGCTTAGGATTCCACATAAGGTCCTATATACTACAAAGCTCTGAAAGTTTTGAGCACCTTGCTTAGTATTAGACATTCATCACCTGAGAGTTTAATTATTCTTCTCTTTTTGCTTATTTCCATATGAGG
>NW_006408542.1:26048628-26155515 GCF_000296735.1 Chrysochloris asiatica | reverse complement strand
TCCCCCATGTAAACTATCATATAATTCACAATAAAACATTTTTAAAAAATGCTCAAAAGCTCAGATCTATAGAAGAAAATATCACTAGGAGAGTGTGTCCCAGTCAAAGCATGCATCTGTTTGCTTTGTCTGTAACATGGATGTAGTAACAGCCCTTGTTATTCACAGTCTGTTAGTATTATTTGAACCAGTATGTGCAAACCATTTAGCCAAGTGGCCCATAATATGCACCCGGTAAATGTGTATTGTCGTTATTGTCTTTGTTTGCTTATGCTTCCTCTCAGCAACCAGAAAACCTTAGATGTGTGGTCTCTTCAATTTAATAAAGGCTGATACACCAACATCACTTATTTCCATTCAAAAGCAGATAAGAGAGACTGAACAGAGGATCTGTGTAGCTAATTGATATTTTAATAGTTTATCTTTCTGACCATTTTCTTATGGTGTTTGAGGTGTTAACACAAAAGGCCAAAGCTTCCCCCTCGTTGCTGTCTCAGGGCCAGGAGACAGAAAGGTAATCGGCGCCACTCGACCAGCATGCTCACCTGTGTGTAGCCCTTGTACAAGTTCTCCTGAACACTTGTAGCTGTTTCCAGGAGGGGATAACACTGGGATTTGCTACTCCTCTGAAAATCAAAGCTGTAGATTAAGTTTCTTCCACTAGGACATGCCCAAAGCTTATAAGAAGTTATCAACCCTCAGCAACCCTGCTCTTAAATTCAAACTTTATGGGGACTAAATTATATCTCTTCCCTGTAAAATTTCTCACATCCATGCTCTTAAACACATGAAGAATAATTAGAGATAGGTTCTCTGCTGTTTAATGTGAGAGAATAACTTACTTACAGTTTCTGAATTGTAATACTTAAAGCTCTGAAAGTTTTGAGCACCTTGCTTAGTATTAGACATTCATCACCTGAGAGTTTAATTATTCTTCTCTTTTTGCTTATTTCCATATGAGGCTAAGAAGTTCTAGTACAACAGTAAGCACAGAAATGTTAATATCAAACAGAGGTTCTCAGTCAGTTTTTTGTTTTGTTTTGCTTTAGTTAAATCTCAGTTCACAGTATCCATTCCATTAAAAAACTAAACAATATAGCATCTCTCTATCCAAAAGGAAAATAATTGTATGTGAAGATTCAAGCAGAGTGGAATATACATTTTATTTTTAATATGACTAAATGATTTGCAGTCACCTTCTATGTGTGGCAGTCTTGAAATCTAGCTATAATAAAATTAAGTAAAGCTTACAAATAATTCTGATTTAATATACATGCTTGCTGTTGTTGTCAGTGCCGTCAAGTCAGTTCTGATAGCTAGTGACCCTGGATAGGGCTTCTGAGGAGCAGTTGGCAGATTTGAACTGCAGACCAGTGCTGATCCTACAATGCCACACCAGGAGTCCAATACATATGGTAGGGTCACCCAAATCACTTACCACAAATTAAATGTACATAAATGAAGCTTAAAAACAACAACAGGATTGTATCTTTTAAAAGCAAGGATAGTAGTCATTTGAAATTGCTTCCATTAACATACGTGTTATAAAAGTAATTTCTTCTTCAATGTTGGAAGTTCCATGTGCTTATTCACAGGGTGGTAACTGTATTACTCCTAGGTGTTTGGCAGCAGCCAGCTTTCTCATTAGGATATTAAATTAGAATTCACTGGAAACTCTATTAAGTACTAATTTTAGTTTATGAAAACTAAATTTTTGTAATTTAATAACTATTTAATAGAGTACTGCTAAGGACACCATGGATATGAATAAAATTACCTTCTGCATTATTAATCCCTAAAGACTGCACGGATAATTTACATATTTGGTTTAATAGAGTCTTCAGGATCGTCAGGACTGTCCTTGAGGACTGTGTAGATGAGCTTAGCAAGGGTTCAACTTCTAACTCTACCCTGTAATGTGTGTCTGAGGAAGGACAATGAGCTAGACAATTATTGTCTAATGCATTCTTACTAATGCCAACCCCATGTGTGCACTGTAGAACTTCTCCATTGCACTTTCATGGCTGTGATCTTTTGGAAGCAGATAACCAGCCCTTTTGTTTGTAGACCCTCTGGGTAGCTTTGAACTGCTGAGCTGGGCTTTAACTGTGAGTACCACACAGGGACTCTTGATGTAGGACCAAACCAAACCAGACCTGTTGCCATTAAGTTGATTCTGACTCGTAGTGTTACTACAGAACAGTTTGTTGTTGTGATGTGCCATGGAGTTGGTTCTGATTCATAGCAACCCTGCACAGGTTTTCCAAGGCTATAAATCTTTACAGGAGCAGAAAGCCTCATCATTCTCCCGCAGAACAGCTGGTAGTTTTGAACTGCTGACCCTGAGGTTAGCAGCCCAATTCGTAACCACTACGTTACCAGAGCTCCTTATAGAACAGCGTAGAGCTGCCTCATAGGGTTTCTTCAAAGCTGTAATCTTTACTGAAGTAGGATGCCACATCGTTCTCACACAAGAAGGACCAGTGTGTAAAAGACTAGTAGGTAATGTTTTGTTTCTTTTT
The DNA here is from genome assembly GCF_000296735.1 of Chrysochloris asiatica. Lineage (NCBI taxonomy): Eukaryota > Metazoa > Chordata > Mammalia > Afrosoricida > Chrysochloridae > Chrysochloris > Chrysochloris asiatica. Next base: position 26,152,993 of record NW_006408542.1, on the reverse strand, counting down.
GCTCTACAGTTATGTATTACCCAAATGTTGATTTTTTTTCTTCAAGATTAGAGGTTTATGAAGTTGTTTAGACTTATAGCTTAAGGATAGTTTAGGCAGATCTATGTTGCATATTCTTCATCACAGTATTTCTGGTCAGAGGCAATGGAAACATGGTTTGTATTCTTTACATACTTCACATGCTTTTATGTTTTTATGTCAAAGTTCAAAATGTTTCTAAATAACTTTCTCATGACTTAGAGGTTTCTAGTGGCTTATAGTAAATGTTGGAGAACTTTACAAAGGTCAACATGTTTGTATTTCGAAGTTCATATCATCAGTGCTTGTGTGTGTGTGTGTGTGTGTGTGTGCATTTGGAAAGCATAACAGTATCTTCTATCATATGAGATTTGAGATCATTTTAGAAACAAACAGAACATCCATGGTCATACTCATTCTAGTCTGAAGATATATCTCAAAAATTAGTACTGATTTCTAATATTCAGTATATAGATGTCTTTTTTTAAAAAAATCATTTCTTTTTGCCTCATTCTACTTCAATCTATGGGGTCCTGGTATGGTGCCATAGGCTAAGCACTGTGCTACTAACCACAGGATCAGCAGTTGAAACCCACCAGCTGCTCCTAGTAAACCCTGCACAAGGTTGCTATGTTGGAACTGACTCAATGGCACTTAATAACAAATTTCAGTCTACCTGAACATGTGGCTTAGTTGGGTTAACATTATCATTCCTTTCCATGATCTCAGAATCTGACAATTTTTTAGAGGCAGGGCTGAAAACACACTAATATAGTGAAAAACATTCTATGGTATTATTCTTAAAATTATCCAAACTCAGTCAGCTTTCTCTTTAGCAGGGTAATTGCAAGCAGGGTGTCTGTAGGCTGGAAAGAGAATGAGGCAATCCTATCAAATGCTTACTTGAGGAAGTACTGGCAGTTTAATTTCTCCTTTAGGGTATTTAAATATATTTGATACTATTGAAGTCTTGGTTTAATAATTTATCACTAGTTACTGCATAAACTTTGTGATCACATCATTTTACAGCTGCATGCTTGTTTGAATCCATCAGTGATGAACAGATAATAACTCCAGAAAGAGATACCTCAACGATTATTATAAATGGCAACTATTTGATAAATTGATAAGCAAGTTTCCTAATCTGCCTCATTAAGTAACAGCAAAAATTTGTCTGCAAAGATTCTTACAAGTCAAAAGATGTCAACTGCCCATAATATATTTATATATTTTCAAATCTTTTATTGTAAATTGTGTGAAGGTTTACAGAGCAGATTATCAATTTTGCATTCAATAAATCATATACTTTGCTTCATTACAGTGATTCCAACAATTAACAGTATTTACTTCTCTTCACTTTAATTATTGCATTCTTCCCTCTGTTTCCCGCTACCTTCATCTTTTCTGTGTTAACTTCCCTCTTCTTGTATATTGCCTGCCCTGTCACCCATGTTAACATGTGTTTACTCTCTAACCCACAAATAGTTTTCCCTCCCCATGACCATCATAGATTGTTTCTTTCTCTCAAGAAAACGTCTTCATAACTTTTCACAATATTGGTCTCATATAATATTTATCCTTTTGTGATTGACTAATTTCACTCAGCACAACGTCATCTGGGTTTATCCATGGTGTGAGATATTTCAAAGATTCATCCTTATTATCTTCAATGATGCATAGTATTCCATTTTGTGTTTCTACCAAAGTTTGATTTACCATTCTTCTGTTAATGGGAATTTAGGCTGTTTCCATCTATTTGATGTTGCTCTTAGAGACAGCATGTTGAAGGATCCTGTTTTCTTCTTCATTCTTCTCTCTCCGTCTCTTCATTGGTACATTTAATTCAATTGCATTCAGTGTAATTATCTATAGTTATGAATTTAATGCTATCATTCTGCCATGAGTTTTTATTTTGTGGTGCTTCTGGGTTGTTGTTGTTTTATTCCACATCCTTTTCTGCAGTCATGTATTTTCATTTTTGGGGAGTGCTTTTGTTTATTTTTCATTTCCATTGTGTTAATGTCTACTAAATCTTTTGGAAGACAGCTATCTGGCTGACTTATTAGAAGAGATCCATATTTGTGCACATTCCAAAGAGAGGTGACCCAACGGAATGCAGAAATCATTGGACAAGCTCTTTGATATCCTATGTGAGTAAAGTCTTGCTAAAGGTAATACAGAAATGGCTACAATTATACACTTAAGAATAACTAAAAGGAAAAAAGATGGTAAGGAAAATGGAGCTATAGAAGAGAAAGACAGAAGAGTAATAAAGGAAGAAATTAAAAAAAAAAAAACAAAAATTAGGGATAGGGAAGATGATAAAAGAATGAAAGTACAGAGTAGTAAAGAAAGATCAAATGAGGGAGGAGAAGAGGGAAAATGTGAAGCAGAAGGAAAGAGGGAAAAACAGAAGCAGAAATATGAAGGATAAAATTCAAAGTAATGGAAAGAGCAGGAAGAGGAGGAGAAAGAATAGACAAAAACAATGAAGCAACAAAAGGAAGACACCAAATCATAAAACAAAAACAAAAAAAATCAATGCAATTCTGTGACCCAGAGAGGAGAAAACTCTGGGGTGGGGGTGGGGGTGGGGCTCCTATAATCCAAGGAGCTCAAGAGCTGGTTGTGGGAGGCATGTGACAGCTGAGTTCCTAGCCTTAGATGGAGTCCCTATCGGCCTTGGTGTTATCTATATTCTGGGCACTCAATCCAGAAGCAGTTCATGGAGGCCCTTGATGGAGCTAGATTCAGTGTCTGTTAGGACAACAAGGCACTTGGAGGGCAAGGTGAATGGTTAAGTGAAGGTCTAGTAGCTCTGCAGGTTTTATACTCCAGGTTCTAAACCTGGAGTACCGAAATCCAGACACCAAAATGTTGCACCAAAGCAACGTAGCTGGCCCTCACTTTACAATGCTCTAGTTCCCAACTGTGTAGCTCCAAACTTCTGGAGAGGAGGACCTGTGCTTATCTTACATGCTTACATTCTCATCTGGTAAACAGCTTTCACTTTCATCCACCGTGAGACAAAAAAGGAATCATGTTTTTTCAGTTCCTTATGTTACTATGCTTTGACAAGTCACCTTCTGTTGCCAAAGCTGCTCACAAAGGTTCAAGATTGTTGTGGGGAGTCTGGCTGGCCACTCACCAGTCAGTCTCCCTGCTTAGGTTCTCCTCCCAGCCAGCACTCAGTCCACTTCCCCAAACTTTCTTCTGAAGTTCAGGATTCCTGGATTTCCATCTGTGTCTGTTTTATTTCATCTCACGAACCTTTGTTGTAGAGGGTCCATGTAGTAAGTCTGCTTACTCAACCATCTTACTGGAAGTCTGTCTCATAATATATGTTTTCATGAAAGAAAAATATATTAATAAATGAGGGAGGTAGTTCTTCTAGATATCCTTTTGTGAGTTGCAGTGAAATCACTTGGAAACAGAAGAGAAAAGGCATAATCGAGGAAATTACTGTCAATTGTTTCTCATTTCTCTCTAAGCCATTTGTTGCTCCCTGACCATTTTAATTCTCATTCTTCTGTGTAAATTATAAGCTTAGTAACCAGTAGTGAGTCTCAGATCTGGGATTAAGACTCATTGATCCATTTGGTAAAAGCCAGCCTGTCTTATTAGTACCTTGAAGTTTAAATAAACTAGAATAAGAGCCCTTGCCTGTTAAGTTCCATTCTAATAAAGACCAACATTGTCTGTATGTTCCTAAATCTTTAATGCCACATATTGGATCTTTTAAACGAATTGCAGAATTGATAATAAGTATCTTTAAAGAGGGTTGCTATTATTGTATTTTAAATAAAATATAAATTTTAAGAAGAAGGATTCTCTTCTGAAGTAAAATGAATTGTTTTTAAAGCAAACTAATTAGATTTAGTTATAACTAAACACACTAATGTAAGATATTTCTATTTCAATAAGCTTGCTCCATAGGCTTTATTTTGTTTCAATTCCCCTTCCTCCTTCATATTATTGCACAATCAGTACAACAATCTTCTGTACACCAGTATTTTATCTCAGTTCTTTTATTTACTTTTACCCTTCCATCAACTGTCCTTGTTCTTCTCCTTCTGCAAAGGGTTCGGGACGTCTGTAATATATCCGAGTCAACTGCCCCCAGATTGTCCCGCCTTGCTCCACCCCAAGGTCTTTGAATTGCTGCTCTAGCTCTCTGAGCTCTTCTGAAACAAACAAGTAAAATCAACCAAACTCTTTGTGGTCCTCTCACAGCTGACTTATGGCAACTCCATGTGTTGTTACAAAGCAGACTGCTCCATAACACAGAATTTTCTTGGCTATAATTGTTATGGGCTCAGGCATAGCAACGATTGTTTGGTTGGCCCAGGACCAAGCAGTGTTTCGGTCTGTTGTGCACAGAGTTGCTATTAGTTGGTACCGACTCGACGACACCTAACAACAACAGATTTGATGGCAGCAGATCACTAGGCCTTTCTTTTGCAGTACCCTAGCCACTAATCCTTGGATTATTGTTGTTGTTGTTAAGTGCCGTCCAGTCAATTCCAACTCATAGCAAACTTGTATAAAGTTTCTGAGGAACGGCTGACGCTTTTGAACTACTGACCTTGCAGTTAGCAGTTCAGTGTTTATCTTACAGCATCATATGAGGCCTTTCCTTAGATGAATTGTTGTTGTTGTTAAGTACTGTAGAGTCAGTTTCGACTCATAGCAACCTTGTATAGGGTTTCTAAGGAGCACCTGGTGAGACTGAAACACCGACATCACAGTCCAGCCACAAGAGGAGCCACAAGAGGACTCCAAAAATTAGGTCCTCTGGAAACACGAACGTCCCTGGGTGGCCTCGAACCACCGACCTTTTAGTGAACAGCCAAGTAGATGAATTGTTGTTGTTGTTGTTAAGTGCCATCGAGTCCATTCCAACCTATAGCAACTCTGTACAGGGTTTCCAAGGAGTAGCTGGTAAGCTTGAACCGCCGACCTTGCAATTCAAACTGACCCACAATGCCGTGGAAGCAAATTGTTTGTGCCATCTACAAACGTATTCAAGCCACAAAAAAACAAACCCAATGACATCGAGTCGATTCCAGTTCATAGGAACTGTACAGAATGGAGTAGAATTGTTGTTTAGGACTTTCAAGATTGTAAATCTTTAAGGGAGCAGACAGCCTCACCTTTCTCTCCCATAGATTGGCTGGGGGGTTTGAACTACCCACCTTGTAGACAGCAGCCCAAGGATTTACCTGCCGCACCCCCAAAATTTATCAAAGTTGTACTGAAAGTTAAAGATGACACATCTCCAAAGTCTGAAAAAAAAAAAAAAAATCAGTCTGTAGTGTGTAAGAATAAACAGCATCAACTCTATGCTTCATCAGCTTATTCTTAAAACTCCTGGCCCTCTGGGTTATTAAATGCTAATATGATTTATCAAGGACTCTTGTCACCAACCTTTGTAGTACTAATACAGTAAGCACAGCGTTGCGTTTTTTATTCAATCAGTGTTTGAGCCAGTATAAACCAGTTGCTCTCAGGAGTAAGAAAAAATGATTCTAAATTTACAAAGAGGTTTTGTATCAAATGTATGAGCTACTGAATAGTTTAAAAGAATTAAAGAGAAGAATGTACAGAGGAATCTGGCATTTTTATTAATGAAATTTAATGAAGAGCAGAAAAAGAAGAGGTCATGAGGATTTAACCAGGTTCAGGAGAATTTCTCCCATGTACCCCATTGTTCTCTGAGTGAAATCTTCTTTAAATAGCTAAACCCATGACTTACTAAGGGATTTTTATAATAGATACAGGCACCTCCATGCTTCTTATATCTGTCTTGATTTGTCCATATGTAAGGGGAAAAAAGCATACTTGGAATATAACTTAATATTCCACAAAAGCCAACAGCACTGTTTAAGAACAAAACAAGAGTATAGTTGTAAAAAGTAGATATTTAATTGACTAATTTTATATAAATGATTCTAAAAGTTAGTTTGGTATTCTGGAATCTAAATTTGTCAATGTAACCTTTTAAAGAAAATAAATCAGACACAGTAGCATCACCAAATGTAACTGCAACACAGTATTGAACGTTCCATTTGAAAATGAGGTTGTGCCCTGGGGTTTGGGTTATTTCAACAATTTTTTTCAATAATATACAAGAAACATTTCCTGACTGTAAGTTTCTCTTTTAAGCACAGCAATACATTAGCAAAGAAGGCAGAGCAGTGACCTTCCTAATGAAATTACATGCTAAGGAGGGCCTAGACACTGACAACAAATTAGCAATCTACTGAACTGAAATTGTAGAAGATGCTTCAAATGAAGTAAAATTATTGAGAACCTGACCTAGTTTAGAAAAACCAAAGAAGGCATCTCCAAGATGGTGTGATTGAATCTTAGATATGAATAATTAATTGGAAATAAGCTAAAAAAAGGGGCAGCAATATATTTGTACCTTTGAATACAATCAAAAGATTTATTTCATAGATCATGAGTGATATGTTTATTTTTTATACTGTATTAATACTGTTGTCGTCAACTAGGTTCTGACTCATAGGGACCCTGTAGAACAGGTGTGGGGGATACTTTTTTCTGCCAAGGACCATTTGGATATTTATAACATCGTTCGTGGACCGCACAAAATTTTCAATGTTAAAATTACCCTGTTATATTTGAAGTCCTGGTGTGGCTCTGTGAGTTAATGCACTGGACTGCAAAGTCACTTTGAACTATAAGGTTGGTGGTTCAAGCTCACCAGTTGCTCCTTGGAAACCCTATAGAGTCACTATGGGTCAGAACTGAGTCAATGGCACTTCACATCAACAACAACATATTTGGAGTCCTGATGTGGCTCTGTGGGTTAATGTGCTGGACTGTAAAGTAGGTTTGGACCACATGGTCAGCAGTTCAAGCTCACCAGCTGCTCCTTGGAAACCCTATACAGGGTTGCTGTGGGTGGCAACCAACTTGATGACACTTAATAACAGCAACAATATTTGGTCAAACTTTCAGTTAACCCCTCTGGTAGCGTAGTGGTTACAAATCGGGCTGCGAACCTTAAGGTCAGCACTTTGAAACTACCAGTTGTTCGTGGGAGAAAGATGAGGCTTTCTGCTCCTGTAAATACTTACAGCCTCAGAAACCCTGTGCAGGGTTGCTATGAGTTGGTTCCAACTCCACAGCACATAACCACCGTCACCAATGTGATGCCTGGAACTGTGGGTGCCTTGGCAGGGCCAGACCAAATGATTTTGAGGGCCAGTCATTCCCTACCCCTGCTACAGAGGGTTTCCAAGGAACAGCTGTTGGGTTTGTGTTTTCTATTCATTGTATTTCTGACATACGGAGTTATAGGATAAGCATTTGTAGTTCAAACTGACCTTGCCTTCTAGTACTTATCCTATAGCACCACGCTAAATGTACCTAATTGTTGATAAATGTATCCTGGTGGACCTTGCCACAGAATTTATTTCACAATTTGCTAACTTTAACCAGATAAGAATACTCATTGGACTGAATGACACTTATACAATATTCCATATGTCAGAAATACAATGAATAGAAGACACTACCCTTAGATACATGCCTATTTGTATCTGAGGGGGCTTCAAAAATGACATAGAAAAAGTCCATTATATTTTAATTCCATTTTTCATGAAAATTTTTAAGACCTTTGGTACAGGGATGTGACTATTGATAATCAAGTTATCTGACAGTTCATGCATAACTCCTACATTCCTTATCTTCTGTCTCATGCACCAGATAATGGTCTAGGTGTATATTCTCCTCATTAAATCGGTCAGCTGTTATTCTGCTTGTAGACATATTATTGTTTGGGATCATGGAGTCAGTTCTAATGACTCTATGAATAACAGAACGAACAGTGCCTAGTCCTGTGTTAGCCTCACAATTGTTGTTACACCTGAGCCCATTGCTGCTGCCACTGTGCCAGTCCATCTCATTGGGGGTCTTCATCTGTTTTCAGTCTTTATCCATTTTACCAATCATAATGTCCTTCTCCAGGGACTGGTCTCCCCTGATAATAAGTCGGATTTGTGAGAGATGAAATCTCATCATCCTAGCTTCTTAGAAGCATCCTGGCCATACCTCTTCCAACACAAACTTGTTTGTTCTTCTAGCAATCTATGATACTTTTAATATTCTTCTCCATCATCACAACTCAAACACATCAATTCTTCTATGGTCTTCCTTTTCATTGTTCAACTTTCCCAGGCACATGAGCCAATTGACAACACCATGGCTTGGAGACGCACTCTAGTCCTCAAACGGACATCTTTGCTCTTACTTTAAAGAGGTCTTGTGCAGCTGGTTTTTCTAATGCAATACATCATTTGATTTTTTGACTGCTGCTTCCATACACTTATAAGATGCATTTTGTTTTGTGTAATGTGATGGCCACATAAATAATAATAATACAAATGTCTCAAGAGCAGAGACCATTCCTTTTTTAGCTATGTTGTTGTTAAATGCTGTCAAGTTGGTTCCGACCCATAGTGACTCTGTATAGGGCTTCCTAAGAGCAGCTGGTGAGCTTGAACTGCCAACATTGCAATTCAAACCAGCTTTGAAGTCCAGAGCATTAACCCACAGCACCATACCAAGAGTTTTGGTTATTGTAACTATGAAATTTAGCAGATAACTTTTATTGGGTAAGAGACAGTCAATAAAAAGGTGTCAATTAAATGAATGAGTAAAAGAATGATTGAAAGATACCACTGGAAGAAAAAATGATAAGGGAAGAATATAAAGAATCAGACTATCCAAATCAGTTTCAACAGAGTCCCTGAATTTTGATATAATTGAATGGGATTGAAGGAACATAAAAATTATAATTCCAAACCAAGGGCACTCCTTAGAGAATGCCCTTCTATCAGAAGCCAGATTTCAGAGTTGCTGCCAACTCCCTGATGGGGAATGTTTCTAGAAGATGTTTTCACTGTCAGGATACAGGAAAGCTAAGCCCTGGTTTGTAAATAGGGCAATAAAGATAAAGTACAGCATTTGGATGTGCTCCCAGTTGTTCTGAAAGAGCCAATCCACACATATACCAGGTTCTAAATATTGACAGCTCTGTGTCAGGCAATCCACAGAAAGATGACCTCTATGAGATCATCAAGGAGATTAAAAATAGGGTCTGAGTCCACAGTGATTATAAGCAATCACCAATACAAATGCATGATAATTAATATATATAGTATTGTTGTTGTTATTAAGTCCACTCAAGTCAATTCTGACCCATAGCAACCCTGTTCCCAAGGAGCAGCTGGTGAATGTGAACCACCAACCTTGTAGTTAACAGTCCAGTGCTTATTCTACAGCGTCACACCAGGACTCCATATAAAATATTGATAGGTTAATATCAGTACTGTGCAACTGAAATGACAAGACTAGTGTATTCTTTATTTGTAATCTGCCCATTTTGCTTCCATGTATAATAAGTAGCCTAATTTGAAAATTATGTTGTTATTGTTGTTAAGTGCCTTCGAGTCGATTCCGACCCATAGCGACCCTGTACAGGGTTTCCGAGGCTGTAAATCTTTATGGGAGCAAAACGCCTCATCTTTCTCCCGCGGAACGGCTGGTAGTTTCGAACTGCTGGCCTTAAGGTTCACAGCCCAATTCGTAACCACTACGCTACCAGTGTTCTTTATTTGTAATCTGCCCATTTTGCTTCCGTGTATAATAAGTAGTCTAATTTGAAAATTATGAGAAAAAAATATGTATATATAGTAGTGTCCGCCTGTCATGATTGGTTATTTTCCAACGTGAATTTAATGCAACTTTAATCGCTTGAAGCAGGTAAAAAGCTTGCATGTAGAAGACACAGCTATAGACTGGTCTTGTGTTCACTTGCTTTAAAATCAGTTGAAAAATTTAATTGTAATTAATTGTTGAATCACATTTAAGCTTCTCTGTCTCAGAACTTGCGTTGCATTACCCAGATCCCTAGTGGACTTGGAATGTATTGTCCGCAGCCAAAGTTTTGTAAAATGTTATGAAATAAAGGTATTCATGTCTTAATTCAGAGCCACCTGGGAGTTCATAATGGTGTTGATTGTTTTAAAAGTAATCGAGTGTTTAAAAATATCTTGGAAATTAACAGGACCTGTTATTTTTTTAATGCTATTAAAGAGCAATCTTAGAATCCCTGGGGAGAGGTTTTGTAGGACCATGCACTTCAGCTGTCAATTATTTCTTCATGCTGTTCCTGTAATTTCAGCCTTTAGCACAACTAACTGAATTGAGGTGAACTTGGCATTCATTTCTTCTACCTTAGCAGAAGTTTTCTATTTAGGTATGAGTAAATAGAAAATGCAAAAGTTAAAAAAAAAAATTATATATTTTTAAAGGACAGCATGTTCCTAGGTTGTTAAGGAGACAAAATGAAATGGACTGCTATTAGATTTGTTCACCTTCCTTCTCAATAGTTGGGGCCTGAAGGCACTGGGAACTATGCCCCAGTGAGAGAAAAAAAATTTTTTGATTGGTACCAATTAATTAGAAATGGATTTTTGTTTCCAGATCAAATAATTTTATTATTAACCTCTTATAAAGTTACTTTTTTTCCTCTGAAACCTATTATCCTTGTTATAAATGGGTTATATTTTAAAATACATGAGAGATGTCAAGCAGATTGCCTTAGCTACAAATGAAAGAATCTCTCTGTTTCCATTCGTGCATGTTCTCATTTTTATCCTACAGATGAAGTCTATTATTTTATTAACAAAAATGTGTAGGCTGTATACCCATGGATAAATGGAGTATTACAAGGAACATGTGAAGAGTCATTGGATAAATCAGACATTGTCTCATTGGATCAGCAGTTTGAGGTAGCTTTGAATCTACGCAGAGGCACTTTGAAAGAAAGGTGGGGTTATCTACTTCCAAAAATTTAGTCACTGACAACACTGTGGAGCACAGTTCTATTCTAACACAAGTGAGGTTTCCATGAATCAGAATTGACCTGGTGGCAATGGGTTGATTTTAACTGTGTCTTTTACAATGAATCAGGAATGTTAATCTTAGAAAGAACTTTAGGTACTATCACTTCACTTCAATTTTGTCAATTCCAACTTAAAGATACTATTTTTCATGCAGCAGTGTGTGAAGATTATTTGTACAGGTAAAATGTCCAATCCCTTGCTTGCCCCTGGGAGGCATAACACTAAATGGAAATGCATAAATGAACTGGAGTTCAACAAGTTAAACGCCTTTTTCAAGACCACCAGTAAAACTCAGAATTTCTCCCGCCTAGCCAGCATTCTTCCCACTACACTGATCCTAAGACATTGGTGGGAAATGCATGCCTGACTCAGCAGGAAACAGCAACTGCTTGTCCTATTTCCTTTGGAATCATTACTACTTGCATGAGAGCATTACTACTCTCATAGTCCGCCATGGTGAGAGTCTTTTCAGTAATTGTCCTCACTATTTGTCTTTACTTTATACTTGAATGCTTCAATTTAGGGACTCTAACTGTTGGACAAATTTGTTTCTATTGATCCATAATCTTACTATGCTTTTTTTTTTTTGCCTTTCATCTTGGGTTTGGAAGAAAGTGAGAAAATGGCTCAACTCCCTCTTTGTGATTGATTAGTTAAAATACATATATCCTACTGTGTTCTGGATATATGTATTTCTAACACTGTCCAAACAGATCTGTGTTGGAAGAAGTAAGCCAGAATGCATCCTGGAGGCCAGGATAGACAGACTTTGTCTCTCATACTTCTGACATATTGTCAGGAGGGACCAGTTGCTGGATAAGAATATCATGTTTGATAAGGTGGAGAGTCAAAGGAAAAAAGGAAGTCCCCAAGTGAAATAGATTGGCAAAGTGGCAGCATCAATGTGTGCAAGTATGGCAATGATTATGAGGTTGGCTCAGGACCAGGTAATGTTTCGTTCTGTTGTGCATAGGATAGGATTGTTATGAGTCGGTCCCGACTCGATGGCACCTAACAACAACAACACTGTGTAGGATAAGCACTGGAGTACAGTTCAAATTCATCAATCACTCCTCAGAAACCCTATAAAGGGTTGCTCTGAGTCGGAACTGACTCAACGTCACTTAACAACAGCAGCAACATGGTGACCGAGCTTCTTTGTTAGCTACGTTTCAAGTTTGGCATCCACTGAGATCATCACTAATGAAACTCACCAAGGTCTTGTTCTCTTAGTTTACCAGGCAAACCTCTAAGAATATGTATTTACTAATTCCATCTTTTAAATCTTATATGCAGAAATTAAAAAAAAAAATTATCTCTGTCAAATTATAGTTTGCTTACAATGTCAGTTCTACATGGCAACTGTATATTTCTTAATGAATTTCAGTTATGAGGGACTTTTTTCAATAGTATTTTTGTACATTGTGACTAATGTACTAATTTTATGCAGATATAATCATAGATATTTATCTATAGGCATTTGAATATTATATATACATAAATACATACTGTGGCATTGTGGGTTAATGCACCAGACTGCAAGGCGTTTGAACTGCAAGGTCAGTGGTTCAAGCTCACCAGTGCTCCTTGGAAACCCTATATAGGGTTTCTATGGGTCATAATCAACTAGATGGCACTTAACAACAACAACAACAACAAATAACACACACACATATATATATATTAGAATATTAGATATATATATATATATATATATATATTTATTTATATATATATTTAATATATAGTCCTGGTGTGGTCCTGCGGAATAATGCGCTGGACCACAAGGTCAGTTTGAACTGCAAGATTGGCAGTTCAAACTCACCAGCCACTCCCTGAAAACCATATACAGTGCTACTGTGAGTAGGAAACCACTTGAGGGCACATAACAACAACACACTTAGTTATGGAAGTCCTGGAGTGGCGCTGTAGGATAACTGGTATGGACTGCTAACCACAAAATCAGTTATTCAAACCCACCAACTTGGAAACCCTAATAGGGTTTGCTATGAGTTGGAACTGATTCAACTGCACTTAATATAACATAATCAGTTATTAATGTTACTGATGAGATACAATAACTATCTGTAGTTTGTTATACTCTATTTTTCATTTCTTATTGTGAATTGAGTGAAGGTTTACTAAGCAGATCATCAGTTTTGCATTCAGCAAATCATATCCTTTGCTTCATTATAATGATTGCAATGCCCTCCAACAGGTTGCAGTATTTACCTCTGTGCACTTTAACTGTTGTGTCTCCCATTATCTTTCCTCTGATAACCTCCCTCTTGTATATTGCCTGCCCTGTCACAGGTGCTAACATCATGTACCCTCTAATCCATAAATAATTTTCTGTCTCCTGGAACCATCATTCATTTTTTCTTTTATTAAGAAAACAGTTTCTTAACATTTTACAACATTGGTCCCATACAATATTTGTTCTTTTGTGATTGACTAATTTCACTCAGCACAATATCCTCCAGGTTCATCCATATTGTGAGGTGTTTCACAGATTCATTGTTATTTTTCAATTTTGCATAGTATTCTGTTGTGTGCATTACCAAAGTTTGTTGAACCATTCATTTGTTGATGGGCATTTAGACTGTGGCACTGTGGGTTAATGTGCCACACTGAAAAGCTGTTTGAGCTGCAAGGTCGGCAGTTCAAACTCACCAGCTGCTCCCCAGAAACACTATACAGGGTCGCTATGGGTCGGAATCGACTCAACGGAACTTAACAACAACAACAGCATATCTTTTTGATGTGTATCTTGTAGATGTTGTCTTCTCCATTCTGCTCTTTCTCTTGATTAGCACATTTAATCCATTTACATTCAGTGTAATTATCTATAGGTAGGAATTGATTGCTATGATTTTGCTGTTGATTTGTACATGTGTGTGTGGTGCTGCTAGTTTCTTTGTTCCACATAATTTTCTACTTTGAGTTAATTTTGTTTGTGGATTTTTTTTTCCCTCCCATTTTCTTTATTTCTGCTGTGTTAATGTTTACTTAATCTTTATGATTTTTTATTTTGATATTCAGGTGTATTCATTTTCTTTGAGATTACCATGTAATTTTTCCCCCTATTTAAAACAGTCTGTGTTATCTTAAAATCTACTTGACTTCCTGACCATTTGGAAGTTCTATAACTACACTATTCCCTCTTTTTGCTTTGTATTAGATTTCATTATAAATTTATATCTCTGGGTCCGTATATTTGGTGTTGTAAATTTGTTTTCTTTAAATACTTCTATGTCTGGATTGAGTTCTGGGTGGTGGTGTCATGTATAGTAATCTTGGGCTGTTGTCTGTTGTGGTTGATTCTCAGTCAACGAGCATCCTTTAATATTTTTTCTAAAGCTGGTCTGGTCATTACAAATGCCTTTAATTTATCTTTATCCAGATGCTTTAATTTCATAGTTAGATTTGAAGGACAGCTTCAAATTCTTAGTTGGCAATTTTTCTATCAGAGTTTTTATATGTCATCCCATTGCCTTCATGCCTGCATGGTTTTGGCTGAGAAATCAGAGCTTAATCTTAGATTTTACCAGATTTTCATTCTTCAGATTTTTTCATTCCTTTTTCTGATTGTTCTTCTAGCATACAAGTATTGAGAGAGTTGTCTTTGGGCTCACTAAATCAGGCTTCCATTATTTCAAATCTACTATTTTGCCCTTTCAATGTACTGTTTGTTTGTGAACTCAGCATAAATCTTTTGGATTTCTAATGACAGATTTTGTATTGTTTCAAAGCTTGCATTTATTGTATCTATTTGTTCTTATAGTATTTTCCTGAAGTCCTCTAAGTATTTTCTGCCTTCTCCTTGCTTTTCAATTCACTCCTTGTTGTTGTTGTTATGTGCCATGGAGTCGGTTCTGACGCACAGCGACCCTGTACAGGGTTTCCGAGGCTGTAAATCTTTACGGGAGCAGAAAGCCTCATCTTTCTCCCACGGAACAGCTGGTGATTTTGAACTGCTGACCCTGAATTTAGCAGCCCAATTCGTAACCACTATGCTCCCAGAGCTCCTTTCTGTCACTCCTTATAAAGTATTAAATATTCTTTTGGATTTTTTTTTTCAATTCAAAAGAATGATATACATTCAAAAGTTAATTCCATTACCTTTTCTTTCTCAGAAACATTTTCTTGCTCTGCATCTTGATCTTTTGCTTTAGCCCTTCTTACTTGTTTCTTCATGTGAACTAAAATTGTTGATTCTCTACAAGGCATTGTGGGGTGGTTACATTTGTATTTAAATGATGGTTGTGTTTTGATGTGTTCTTAGGCTCTCACCAACTGTCTCCCATGGATATACTTAGAGAATGGAAATGTGTATATCTTTCTTGTTTGCTGTATGTGTACCTCAGTTTAGGGTGGGTTTGGTTGGTATTAGCTTCTGTCTATTTTTGACCAGGTGGCATAGCCTCTTGCCTAGTGGGTGGAGCTTCAGAGGATACAGGTGTGCTTGGGATGTATGGTTATGGTTGCTGTCTCCTATGGGATGGAAAATAGAAAACTCCTCCCACACACAAAACAGAATAAACAAACAAGGAATCAACAATGAAAAGAGAAAATAATGAAGAGAAAGCAGTCAATAAAAATAAGGAGCAACCAGAAAAAAAAAAAGCTATAAAGACAGTAGAGGGACAGAGAAATGGAGTTGTAGAAGAGAAAAATGAGAAACAAAATAAAAGGAAGAACATTTTTTAAAAAATAAACAACTTAAGAGTATACATAAAAAGAGAAAAAAAGAACAGAAGAATGAAGCTACAGAAGAGCAAAATAAGAGAAGAAATAAAAGGAACACATTATAATTTTTTTTTTAACTAAGGAAAGGATAGATGAAAAGAGAATAGAGAATAGTAACTAAATATCAAAAAAGGAGGTGGGAGAAGAAAGGAAATGAGAAACAGAAGAAAAGAAGGAAAAACAAAAACAGCAAAGAAAGGATAATATCAAGGGAATAGTAAGGGAAGGAGAAAGAACAAACAAACAAACAAACAAAAAATGAAGCATCAAAAGGAAAAAAAATAACAAAACAACAGTGCAGCTATTGGACCTGGAGAGGAGAGAATTATGGGGGAGCGCCTACAAACCAACAGGAGGTGGGTGTGGGAGGGATGTGCCAGCAACGTTCCTGGCCCTAGATAGAGTTCCTATTGGCTTTGGTGTTATCTATGTTCAGGACACTCAATCTGGAAGTAGTTCATGGAGGCCAAGATGCAGAGCGAGAAAACGTTTATGAGAAAGAAAAGGTAATGGAACTAACTTTTGAATTTATATCATTCTTTTGAATTTTAAAAAAGATAGAACTAGTTTCAGTGACTATTAGGACAACAGGGCAAATGGGGACAGGGTAACTGGTTAAATACTGGTCTGGTGGCTCTTAGTATTCTATAGGTCTAGAGTCAAGCCTGCCTGAACCCAGGTACCAAAGTGATGGGCTAAAGCAGTGCAGTCGGCACCTGCCTCATGCTGGGGTGTCTCCCGACCATGTTAGTCCAAACTCCCAGAGAGCAAGGTCTGCCTGGTGATAGATGAGGGTGGGAGCTGGCCACATCTCTAGTCACGAGGGGAGCATAGGGCAAAAGAGGGACTCTCACCTTTCTAATCCCCAATGTCAATGTGCTCTACCAGGCCACCTTCTATTGCCAAAGCTGCTCACAAAATAGTCACGCTGGTCTGGCCAGCCATTCAGGAGTCTGTCTCTCTGTCATAGTCCCTGGTCAACTTCTCCTCCCAGCAAGCACTCAGTCCACGGCTCTAACCTTTCCTCTGAAGTTCCAGGTTCCAGGATTTTCCTCTGTGTCTGCTTTCTTTGGTCTTTCATATTTTTGTTGCAGAGGGTCCGTGTGTGTCTGCCTAGTTTTCCATGGTAGTATAGTGGTTATAAGTCAGGCTGCTGAATTCAGGATCAGCAGTTCAAAACTACCAGCTGTTCCACAGGAGACAGATGAGGCTTTCTGTTCCTGTAAAGATTTAGAGCCTCGGAAACCCTATACAGGGTCAGTTTGAATTGGAACTGACTTCACGGCACACTACCACCACCATTATGGCATATTTTATACTGTCTTTTCCTCGTGCATATGTTGAGAGATTTCCATTTGTTTACAGAATTTTCATGAAAACTTATTTCATTTCTGGAACATTCTGAAATTTTACTCTCTTAATTTCCTGTTTGGAGGTCATTTTATAAATATATTAAACATGCCTCCTGTTCTTTTTATCAAAGTCATTGATAAAACTATTGAAAAATATGGGAAACCTAATAACCTTCATTGTTGGCATGCTAAGTGCAACAAGTAGCAAAAAGGCAACTCTTACTCTTAGGCAGTCAGAGAAAGAAGTTGGAAAGTTTCCTAGAGATTGAATACGCTGTGGTTAATGTTAAAGTGGTAGCTATGTGCAGCTCAGAAAAAGAAATATGAAATTGGCATCTTGTCATTCTTGGTCTACCCACGGGCAGGGCTGGTTTGAGGTGTAAGCCACATGCCACCAACATTACTAGGGAACATGAATGCAGGTGCATTAGTAGCTTAATGCAGAAGTCAGTAAGACTTTGGGATTCACTGCTTTCAAGTGCTGTCTGGCAGCACTTAATTAAGGAAGTCATTTGAGTAAGTTAACTCTGCTGTAGTCTACAGAACATTTGATGTATCAGGTTCTGATATAAGAAGATTTAATACTGTATAAGGAAGGTAAATGGTTAACTCTGTGCAAGAATGGTATCTATAACTGCTAAGAACAATGCAAATGTTGCTTTACTCATGCATTGATACACAGAATACAATGGGGCTTTACTTCTTGAGGTTTTGCACAAAATGTAAAACCCTTTTTAAAACTGGGACAACTGAAAGAGAACAGAAAATTTTTACCCAGAGCATGTGTGAAGGTGTTTGGATTAAACTCTAAAGTGTTCACTAATTTGTATATAAGTAAAATGGAACAAAGAAACTGTCATTTAGATTATTAGTGGAATTCTTGCAATGGTGGTAGGGAAACTGTTAATGGAAATAAGATGCTTTCTCTAAATATATGGAGCTGGAGAAATTTTATTTCTGTTTGAAGTAAAGAATGCAGCTGAAAATATTGATTGGGAACCGTTTCAAGATTAAGGGACAGCTATGTAGAAGTTGCCAAGAGCTGAGTGGGTGAAGGATTCTAAGGAGCAGCTGGGACAGACCTAGGGGAATAAAAGTAAACTGACCAGTGTGTGTAGGTGGAAAAAAAGACAGAGATACCGAACAGGTTGTGTGTAGCGCTGAAAGTAATAATAACACTGAAAGTTTAAACAGCAAAAGAAAACTTGGAGCAATAAAGGAAGATAGTGTGACGGTGATAGAATTAAAAGAAAATCAGTGAGCACAATAAGCAACCATGAACAAAGGTTCCTGGTCTTAGATAGAGTTGGGAAATTCTCTGTGAAAGATGGGCCATTTATAGACATGAAGATTTCAGTAGACTAGGAGAGACAAGGAGACAACCAATAGCTTAAATTAGGCCCTGAACAATGAGCCAATGCACTATGGAGATAAGTACTTTTTTTAAAGCCAAGTGTAATTTGAATTTGTCAGTAGAAAGAAATCATTTACCAGCTAATTTCTTATTTGAACTTTACCTTATTTGAAGGAATCCATACTGCAGGCATGGAAGTAGCAGTCAAGAAATCAAACGATGTATTGCATTAGGCAAATCTGCTGCACAAGACCTTTTTAAAGTGTTGAAGAGCAAAGATGTCAGCTTGAAGACTAAGGTGTGCCTGACCCAAGCCATGGTGTTTTCAGTAACCTCATATGCATGCGAAAGCTGGACAGTGAATAAGGAAGACTATAGAAGAATTGATGCTTTTGAGTTATGGTGTTGGAGGAGAATATTGAAAGTGCCATGGGCTGCCAAAAGAACCAACAGATCTGTGTTGGAAGAAGTGCAGTCAGAGTCATACTTGGAGGTCAGGATGGCCAAACTTCGTCTCACATACTTTGGACATATTGTCAGGAGGGACCCATCACTGGAGAAGGATATCATGTTTGGTAGGGTGGAGGGTCAGAGAAAAAGAGGAAGACCTCCAGCGAGATGGATTGGCAAAATGGTAGCATCAATGGATGCAAGCATGGCAATGATAGTGAGGTTGGCCTAGGATCAGGCAGTGTTTCACTCTGCTGTGCATAAGGTCGCTATGAGTCGGTACCAAATCAATGGCACCTAACAACAACAAACAACATACTGCAGTCAACATTCAGAAGAATCCAAATGGTTATTTAATATTGAGGTATAACTTTATCTCTTGAAAAAATTGGAAATACAGAGATTTCCTTTATCTTCAAAATCTTACAAAGGTCAAATGTCTAAGCAAGTACAACAGGCAGAAGTGGGCTCAAGTTGAATGACTTTTACAACAAAGTTCTCTGGGAGATGGAAGATTGGTTGCCATTTCCCAACAAGTCTCTCTAAGGTGCATTTCCTAGGGTTGAAAATAAGTGTCAGGAGTAGATGTGATTAACTAGAATCATAGTAACATGAATACCCATAAAGATCCTTCTGCCAGATTTCTAATTTTGCAATTAAGGAAAGAAATATCTAAAGTGTTCTATGGGCAGATGCATGGAAAGATATACAAGCTGAACAGGGATGGGAAGCAGATATACAGATATACAAAGGTTTGACAAACATATCTATGGATGTGGTGGAGCATGTTGTTGTTATTGTTAGGTCGCTTCTAGTTGGTTCTGGCTCACAGTAACCCTCTGTAGGGTTTCTAAGGAATGGCTGGTGAGTTTGAACTGCCAACCTTGTAGTTTAAACCAACCTTATGGTTTATTGCTTATCCTACAGTGCCATACAGGGGGCAAAATGTGAGAACTTCTTCAACATTACCAAACACCATGAAGCAAAGAGTTGCTGGGCTTGGGGGCTCAAGACCATAGTCTCATGGGACGCCATGGACAGTATTCAACGTCCTACTTTAGTGAATAGCAGCTATATCTTAAAAGCTCATGAGCAGCCATCTGAGGTCTCTGTATGTGTAGTAAAAAGAATGATGAAAATTGAATGACTCTTGGAATCAATTAGTCCAGTGGATTAATGGAACACATGAACATCAGTCTCCCTGAGCCTTAGAACCTGAAAACTATGGTGCCCAACTATTACCACTAACTGCTCAGGGATCACATCAGAAGGTACCAGATAGAGTAGAAGAGAAAGTGGAACAAAACTCAAATTAAAAAAAAAAAAGACTAGGATTACTGGCCAGAAAGAGCCTGGAAGAACCCAAGGTTATGGTCCTAGACCATCCTTAAGGTCTGGAACTGAACTTACCCTCATGGCTCAGTTTTCAGTCAAGTGGCAGATAGGTATATAGGGGAATACATTTGTAAGGCATGCTCACCATGGAATGGTCAACATTCATGATCAAAGGGCAACATTTACCTGAGGACAGTATTTAGAAGGATTGGGAAGGAGGTAGAATGGAAATAAGAACCATAGGGAGTTCCTTTGGCTGGGTTCTTTAGAGAAGCAAAACTAGTGAAGCTTACATGTGTGTATATAAAGAGAGGTTTATATCAAGGATATGACCCACACAATTGTAGCGATGATCAATCCCATGTCCATAGGTTAGAAGTCAGGTTGAAAGATCCTGACTCATGTAGTTAGATGGTGGATGAACCAAAATTGACAGGTCAGGTGGCAGGCAAGCCGGTAGGTCTGGCAGTTAAGAAGGCAGGCTGCTGATGACTTCCAAGTCACTGGTTCGACTTCCAAGCCACTGGTTCAAGTTCAAAGACCTGGAAGTCAGAGGATGAGAAAGATGCAAAATCCAGACCCAGCAGAGAGTAAGCAAACTTTGCCTGAGTATTCAGTATACACTGGAAGCAGGCCACACCCCAAGGAAACTTCCTTTCAATTGATTGGCTACTCATATCAGACCTCATCATAGAATTGATTACATTATATTAGATCTCATGATGGTGAATAACTACATTTCAACTGCCAAACTCTGATACTCCTGTTCCAGTCAAGTTGAAACAAGACTGAGCTATCCCAAGGATTAAGTCGGATACCTGTCAGTTGCAGTTACTGAGATGAAACAAAGTATATGATTTGTTGAATGTAAAACTGATGATCTGATCTGTAAGCCTTCACTCAATTCAAAATAAAACGTTTCAAGACAAAAAAAGGTAATTGTTTTTTTTCTACAAAAAAATTTAAGGCCTCCTCGAATGATACAAAATTGGAACAAGTGTAAGGAAAGGGAAGGATAATCAAGCGAGTTAAGACAAATAGTGTGTGAGGATCTATAGTAAGAGAAAACGTATGTTGAGCCTGAGTAAGTTAAAGCCTTCCTAAGGCAATAGAAAAATTTGAAGGTAATCAGTGGTGATGGTTACACAACATGATGAATACAATTAAAGTTATTAACTTGTGTAAGTGAAGAATGTTAAAATGGAAATTTTTGTTAAATACGTATGCAATTAAAAAACAAAAACAAAAAAAAGACTTCCTAAAGAAATCATTTCTAACTTATCCTGGTCCTCCTGGGCATTGCCCATAAATCCAAGCTTTTCCAGTAAAATAAAGAACCAGAGACAACTAAATTCTATGGTGAGTCTTTCCTCCCACATTCTAGTCCTTTCTCATTTAGACTTGGGCCAGAACTGGTGTGCCTGTAGGGCTGGATATCATTCACAGCTGTGTTGGACTTTCACGATGTATCACTGACGAAGGAGAAATGATGCCTGTCCAGGTTGAAAGGCTTCCTGGTCGTAGGTTATTTCACATCTGGCATGCTGCATGCACTTAATAAACATCAAGGAAAATAACTGATGATGTCCAGGAGGAAGGTTTCCTTCCTGTTTTCTTGTACTTTTGAAGAAGGGCAGCCTAGTTTCGACCTTCTCATTTTTCTGGTGCCCATTGAAGTACATTTTTTCTCTCATGTCCCATGAAAATTACATTTTTAAATAGAGTTCATAAAATTCTTGATAGATTGTTAATAAATGAATACTACTTGCTATTTCTCAACTACTCCCTTTGCAGGCATGATGGATCAACTCCTTGCATTGATCCCCAAGCTCTAACCTGTATCATATTTCATCTCCCAGGTGATGACCCCAGAAGAATCTGTTTTTCAGAATCTACCTTCAGATCTAATCCTGGCTGGCCAGATGCCTAAACTGTTTCTCTGCCTGGCCTTTAGACATTGTCTTTGGGATTCATAGTATCCTGCACTAGCCTAAATACTCATTTTAAGTTCTTTTCCCTCTGAGATTTCACTATGCTGTAGGCCTTACGAGCATCTACTTTCTGGTAAAAGTTCCTCTGATCAGTTGGTTGAAATGATTAACAAGGCCAAGGTAGCTGGTTCTGCCATTAAGTTAAGCTTGGCTACTTCACCTAGCTTTTTTTTCAATTGTGAATTGAGTGATGGTTTACATGGGAGAACCGTGGTTTTACACTCATCCTATCCTATTTTGTTTCATTGCAATGATTACAGTTCCTTCTGTACCTCATCATTCAACAGTATTTGTTTCTATTCCCTCTGGGGTTTTTTGTTGTTGTTGTTGTTGTTTGAATGTACACAAAAACAGTCAGGCATATTTAATAATTTAAACCACCAAAGGGCATATTCTACAAGCCTGCCACCTGGCTGCCAGCTCTCAGTCCTTCTCTTTCCATGAGTCTAGAGTCCTCAGTTGCTCCCTCTCTCCATGTCCTCATCTCTGCCTCCATCTCTGGTGTCACTGCTTCTCTGGATAGGGTCCACATTCCACTCATGCTCTTCTCTCTTGATGGTCCCAAGGTCCTCTGTTCCTGGACTGTAAGATTAACTAGTCTCTACCTTTATGTTACAAAATTTCTACCTTTACAGTTGTGACCATTGCAATTAGTCATGATAACAATTACTCACTATTGAATCATAAGAATCTTATCCCCATCTCCTTTCACCAGACCCGTTTAGACAAGGTGAAAACTATTCAGTGGGGATTCTACCTTCCCCCCCACACTCTGAAACTAAACTCCCTCTTGAAAACTTGTAAGCCAGTCACTTCATTCCTCTATTGTTGTTGTTGTTGTGAAGTGCCATCGAGTCGGTTCCGACCCATAGCGACCCTGTACAGGGTTTCCGAGGGTGTAAATCTTTACGGGAGTAGAAAGCCTCATCTTTCTCCCGCGGAGTGGCTGGTAGTTTCGAACCGCTGGCCTTAAGGTTTGCAGCCTGATTCGTAACCACTACGCTATAGCCCCCCCATTTTAGGTATCCACTGTCTAAGTTGCCAATCCCTATCAAGCCTGTATACAGAGGGGATAGGATTGATACTTGATGTGAAGACTCCTTTACTCTCAATTGGTATTTTGAGCTGCTGCATCCGGAAGTATAGGTCAAATTCATCAGATTGTAGCAATTTATACTTGTTTGCTTTATCCTTTTTTTTTTTTTTAATCTTCCTCTAGCCAATTTCATCCAGCCATTGAAGTTAGGTCAAATGGATACTATCTGAATGTTTGGATGTTCTTGTGCATCTCCCCTCACTTTATATCAGCTGGATGCTTCACTCCTAGCTCTAGCCCTCCATGGGTATATCCTTGTCCATAGGCTCAGGAGTCCCTAGGTTTCACCATACTTTGGACCAACCAGCCCTTCCTCTTCTCTCTCTCATCTACAGGTTGACAGGAGTCTGTGGAACATGGTCAAACTCAGCCCATATCTTCATTGTTGCCTTTCCCCCACTTCCATTCACCAGTAGATCAACTTGGTCACCAGCAAGTTTAATGCCTGCTCGTATGTTACTTTTGAGTGTCAGTTTTGGAGTGGAGTTTGCCCTGAAAGGACTTGATTGCTTGCCTTGATGACTACTTGATGAACAACTTGCTTATTCTTGTAGTAGCCAGTCAGACTGCTGTTTTTGTTTTTTATTTTTCCTGTTGGTCTTTCTTTCAAGTAGTATCTTCTGTTCCTCTAGCTATTCCAGGCTGGTCTGCTTGTCCTTTCAAGTGGGAATGTCGCAGAAGGTTCTGGATGGGGCTCAGGATTCCACCTAAGGTCCTAAACACTATAATGGCTCTGAAGTAAGCCTAGTTCACTTGGCAAGTTCTAGAACCCCTTTTAGGTGGTCCAATGAGTTATAGGCAGAAGACGGGCTTACAAGCATTTTGTATTCATGTTTCCCGATATTCCTTTCTATACCACTCAAGTGTCTATTATACAGTAGTAGACAAGGGAAACCAATATTCATAAGACAGTCAAACAATCTAACATTATTTACCCTATTTTACCCATCCATACTATGACTTGATCCCTGTATCACAGAGCCCTGCTGTTCCAAGGTAGAGCATACATCACTATTTACCTCTGTCCTATTTTGCCCATGCAAACCTGCCTTAAGTGTTCCCCTATCTACCTTGTTTTTCCATTCCCCTCACCCTTATTGTGTATTGCCTTCCCCAACACCTGAACTATATATCTGTCCCATACTCTGTGCTCTACCATCCCCTCCCTCCCACCCTAGTAACCAAAAAAAAAAAAATTTTTTTTTTTTCCTTTTAGTATTAGTAGCTTTTCTTAAGCTTTTACAATAATGGTCTTATGTAATATTTGTCCTTTTGTGACTGACTAATTTCACTCATTCATCTAGTTTATATCTGGATCTAGTTTCTCATGATGTGCATCACTGTTGTAGATGCCATTCTATATTACTCTAGTTCCTTTCCACAGTTAGAAGCAGATTTTCTTCCTATTTAAAACCCAAACCCCCATTTAGATTTCTCACTAAATTTCAATTTGTACTTGTTAGTTTCTTCACAAAACTAACAAGACAGGCATGCCCTGAGTTCAGGGAGTGGTCTCATTCTACCCCCAGGTCCCCTTTGGTAATTCATCCTTCAAGAACCTTCTCCTCCTTCCTCTCCTGTTGCCCACTCCTTCATACACAACATAGGACTTAATTTTCTAGAAAACATTTGCAATAGAAGTATAGATTAATAATAGCAGTCCACTAACATGAAAATATTTGCTTCCTTATAAGTTTATGAAACTTTGTCTTATTCTGCAGATCTTTTAAATGTGTACATTTTGTCTATCCATTCATTCCATTTAATTAATTAATTCAACATTGGATAGGCATCTACTGTGTTCCAGACTTTAGGTTGGGTGCTGGGAATATATCATAAGACATATTCACTATAATATACAAATAAATAATCACAACACAAAATATTGCTGGCACAATAGAGGAAGTACAAAATCCGGTAGTGACCCACATGAGAAAATGATTGATTCTGGCTGTATTCTTCAGAGGGCCTAATGTAATACCTTATGCTTATTAGAGTTACAAGAAATATTTATTGGTGATGATAATATGGCATAAGTAAAAATTCAGAGAAGACAGGAGGTAGAAAATAGCCTTTCTTAGAATTGAGATAGATGTCAGGCTTTGTGATGGTAACACTATTGCTCTGTAATGGGTGGCTTTTATTATTAATACTAGCCATCACTTATTATTGTTATAATTCAGTACCATTTATTGAATGTTCATTTATAGATATAGATATATAGATATATAGATATATTATGTAGCTCAATCCTCAGACCCTAATGAATAGGTATTTTCCCCACTTTAAGGGAGAAAAAACATAGGCTAGTTTAGATAAGTAGCTGAGCCAGAATTATAACTTTCTGTCTTGAAAATGAATCCACTCAACCACTCTACTGCTATTATCAATCGAAATCTAAAGACAAATATGTTTAAATACATATTTCCAAAGCAACTACTTGTTTGAAATGGTTATACCAAAACTTTAGGATTATTTTGACAGCTGTGAGTGTCATGATATGTTATTCAGTATTATCAACAGAGTGAACACTGAGTTTCTTAAAGGGCCAAACGGCTTTATCATGTGTCTGTCTATCTGTCTAGCTAGCTAGCTAGCTATCATTTTAGAATCATTTTTCAGTCATTTGGAATAATGCACACTTGAGTACATTTGTATGCAACATTCAAACTTCTCTAGGTTGTCCAACTTTCATAATGGCAAACTTACAAAGCATGAAACCAGTATTCAAGTTTAAAAATAGTAGTCAAGTTTTAATGAAAAGTTAAAAAACAAACAAACATGTCTTAGAATCATTTAAATATTTTCAGAGGCATTTCATCAGTTAAGCATAATACTTACTTCCTTTAAAATAAAAATGTTCATATTGTATGTTTCTAGTTACTTACATTTTCATTTTTTTCACTTAAGGTTTTTGTAAATATGTGATCAGGATTGATATAATAAAACAAGTTACCACTTACAACTATTCACTTGGAACATAATCTTATTCTCAAAGAGTTAGGCTATAAACAAGGATTAGTGTCACTAAACACAACATGGTAAAATTGGGTGTTTAAAATGAGTTTCAAAAGTCTTAAGGACTTATAATAAATTATATATTTAATAAAGAATTAAGCAAGACTTGTATCCTGCTACTGGTTTTGAAGATTTTCTCCTTTTTTCTTCTTTCTCCCACCCCCCCCTTTTTTTTTTCCAAATCGCACATGAATTTTAGATTGCGTTGGTATGTATTGCCTTAATCAGAAAAGCATATGAACTCAAGCCAGCTGTGGGACTGCGGAGCATCTCCAAGATGCCATAAAGGGACATAAACAAGACATTAGACCTCTTATTCTCTCTCTCACACTTTTATTGCCTAGCTCAGTGGTCTGTTTTATAGCCATGGGGCTCTGCCTAGCAGTCAATACTCTACCTGCAAGCTAGACTGATTCTCAGAGAGGTAGAAAATCTTCGGCTATGGAGCTGAACACAACAGAGTTCATCAGTTTCAGTGTTTTTATTCTGTCTGTTTTTCTAAAGTTCATTTTCCCATGCCTTCTCTGCAAGCATTCCTAGGAAAGTATATGTGTGTCAGGGATAGAAAGTATGTTAACTCCTCAGGGATTTAACCTGGTTCACCCAATGTCTGAGAAACAAAGGGACTATTTTGAAAGTCATCCCGACAATCTGATCTCTGTCTATTGCTCTCCTTTTCCTCTGAACTGCATCTACCTGCCTCTTTACTTTTTAATAGTCTTTTATTTCAACTTCTCTCCTCAGATGCATTGCCATGTGTGCATTTATTCATTTAACAAACATTTATTACATGGTTGCTATGTGAAAGATACTCTACTAATAATCAGGACTATAGTAATGAACAAGGCAGGTCAGTTATCACTCTGGTAAATCTAGAAACATGGGCAGACATTATTTTTACAGCATGTAAATGAGAATAAAGTGCTGAAAACAGTAAGTGTGTGAAGCAAGGGGGCTTATCAAAACATAGCTTAGACTGCATATGGGTCATAAGAGAGATTTCTTTCCTACAGTTACCCGCTCTGATATTAAGTTCTTTTTACAGATTTCAAATTCACAATTACCATTTCAGAACAAACTGTGTTATGTTCCCTACAAAGTTAGGAATGCTGTGGCAGTGTAGAATAAGCACTGGGATTATAACATGCAAAGTCGGTGGTTCAAACCCACCTGCTCCTCGGAAACTCTATACAGGGTCACTATGAATCAGAAATGATTTGATGGCACTTAACATCGACAACAATAACATCCATACTTATTGTTAATTTATTCTTCCTTTAGTTGTCTATATATTATTACTAACTACACATTATTATATTCAAAGACTATCAGCATCTTCCTGCAGCAATTTCTCTTGGAGTTACAATGTAAACATCTATGCCTGTGAAAATCTCTCCAAAAAAAGAAAGGCTATTTATTAAGACAGTCCTTCATTCTTTTAGGTAACAGATTATTGACAAGTGCATAGTTCTGCCAACAGTGTAGTTTATTATATATTGAATAAGCTATATTGCATGATTTTCATCTCCACTGTGACTGCTTTGTCTGGCCTGGGTTTAACTGACTCTTGAGATCAAGGTTCCATGACTCAGAAACCTTGAGCTGTAGAGCTGAGTGATATTGTCAGTGAACTTGAGCAATTGAAAACAAGTCCTTGATTACTCCTGACGTTCCCTTTTCTCCTATGGAGCAACTACATCTTACACAGAGCTGCAATCCCTTCCTCTCTTTCCCACTTTCCATTGCCTTGTTCAGAATTATGTGTTCAGATTCAACAAGTTTGCTCTTTCCTTATGGACAAGTCCTTCATAAATGTTGACTTGTTTCTTCCCCTTTAATCATTTATTCATGTTATATGCAGACAGCAGCAATCCAACTTTTGCACAAATGGCAGAACTCAAATGGGACTGGTGGGAATAGAGAGCATAAAAATGAGGAAGGCAAGTTCTTATTTAATGTCAGCCATTAATTGGCTTTGTTTTTAGTCATTATGAGGGGGCACCTGACAAGATGAATGACAACACCTTTTAGTAAACTATAACTGTCTATTGTTCGCATGATGATACTTTGAGATTAACTAGACTTCTCCTTCCATTTTAAGGCTTTGAGAATGGAAACCCACAGAGGTTTTATGACTTTTTTGAGAACCACATAGGAAATCAGGTCATCTTTCTAGGACTTCCCCACTTGACCCTAAATTGAGGACAATGAATCATTATTAAGGCATCTTTAAGAACTCATTCAGCTCTAAAAAAAAATTTGATAATCTACTCTATCTCAGACTTTCCAGAACATAAGTTTACAAAACACTTCCTACTGACATGACTGGCCATCAGCCTCAGAGAAAATTTTCTCTACATTTACTATTCCTCTGTTTTACAATGTTTATCTCCCAAGGCCTGCATTATTGCTATTACTCTTGTCAATTAATTAAAGTTTTGCAAGCAAAACTTTCTCTGCTCATACCTTCTTGAGCAACAAAATAGTAGAAAAACTACCTTTGTGTCGAATATCACATTGTTCTGAAAACCATATTCTCAAAATCCAATAAACCTACACCTCATGAATGCTTGAATAAATCCACCCGTAGGACCTTGGTAGCTCAAATATGCTGTCTGTAGGGACATGCTTCTCTAAGTTTGTTTTAACTTCTTTCACGTTTGATTTTTTCCATACTGTTTCAAATTGCAAATTTTGATGGTGTGGCACTATAGGATACGCACTGGACCCCAAGGTAATTTTGAACCTCAAGGTTGTTGGTTCAAACTTACCATCCACCCAAAAGTCCTATACAGGGTCGCTATGAGTCAGAACCCACTGGATGGCACTTAACAACAACAACCAAATGTAGTATTGCAGTTAATAGAACACAAATGGGAACAAATACTTCTGCTTACAACCGAAAACACATTTTTATTTTGCATCATAATAAATTCCCAACATTCAAATTTACATAGTAGGAAATATTCTTCTACTATGGAGTCCTGCTGTGATGATGTAGGATCAGCAATGGACTGCAAATCACAAGGTCGGAAGTTCAAACCCACCAGCTGCTACTCAGAAACCCTGTACAGGGTTGCTATGAGTCAGACCTGACTCAACAGCATTAACAACAATGGAGTCCTAGTGTGGTACTGTAGGATAAGTACTGGACTGCTAACCACAGGTGAGAGGTTCAAACCTACCAGCTGCTCCTTGGAAACGCTATACAGGATTGCTGTGAGCCAGAATCAATTCCAAGACACTTAACAACAACAACAAAGGAGTCTTAGTGTGGCACTGTAGAAGCACTGGACTGCTAACCTGAAGCCTGGCGGTTCAAACCCATAAGTCCCTTCTTGGAAACCCTATACAGGGTTGCTATGAGTCGGAACCTGACTTCAAGGCACTTAACAACAAACAATAACAACAGTCATATAGAATGAATCACTGGGTGGTGCAAATAGTTAAGGACTTGGCTACTCACTGAAAGTGTTGAGATTTGAGTCTACTGTGAGGTAGGAGCCTTAATAGAAAGATCCGGTGATCTATTTTCAAAAACTCAGTCATTGACAAGCCTGTGGAGTGCAATTCTACTCTCATACACATGGGGTCACCATATCTTGGGATCAACTCAATATCACTTGCTTTCGTTTTGGTATTCATACAGAAGTTTCATATGCAATTTGCACTTGTATTCTTTCTTCAGCTATTAATGATATAATAAAATCTTTTCCCCCATTTCTTTTTACTTTCAACCCCCTCAGTAATATGAAGTTAATGAATATGTAATTATTTTTGAATCGCAGTGTATTTTTTTTTCCAAAATATCACCAGTCTGAGAAATTGAATCTTTCTTTCCTGTTTTTTGCTTTTTATTTCATTAACCTTAAATTATGTCCAGAATTATTTTGCTTAGATTCTTTTTGAAATCAGTATTTTCTTTCACAGTTATTTGGTACCTTCTATAAGAGTTTGTATCACAAGGTTGACAGTTCAAACCCACCAGCTGCTCCTCAGAAGCCCTATACAGGGTTGCCATGAGTCAGAGCCAACTCAATGGTACTTCATAACATAAGATTTTGTGGAGTCCTGGTGTGGCACTATTGAATAAGCACAGGACGGAAAGGTTGATTTGAACCACAAGGTTAATGGTTCAAACTCACGAATAACTTGTAGGAAACACTGTACAGGGTCACTATGGGTTGGAACCAACTATATCACACTCAACAACAGTAAGACTTTGAATGTGGTGTGGTACTGTAGGATAAGCGCAGGAAGGCAAGGTGATTTTGACCCACAAAGTCATGGTTCAAACTCACCAGTCACTGCTTGGAAACCCTATACTGGGTAACTAAGGGGCAGAACAGACTCAATGGCGCTGAGCAACAACAATAAGACTACAGGGAGTCCTGGTATGGCACTGTAAAATAAGCACTAGACTACTAACCACAAGGTTGGTGGTTCTAGCCAACCAGCTACTCCTAGGAATCCCTATTCAGGGTCACTGTAAGTCAGAATCGACTCCATGTCACTTAACAACAACAATAAGACTTCAGAGATCCTGGTGTGGCACTATAGGATAAGTACTGGATTGCTAACTGCAAGGTATCAGTTCAAACCCACCAGCTGCTCCTTGGAACCACCAGGACTCCTCAGAAACTCTAAACTGGGTTGCTGTGAGGTGGAACTGACTCAACAACATTTAACAATAGCAACAACATAAGACTTCTAGGGCCCTGGTATGGCACTGTGGGATAAGACCTGGACTGCTAACAGGGTCTCTATTAGTTGAAACTGATTCGAGGACACACAATACAGGACTTCAAAAACTTAAAGACCTGCTGTTTCCAGCATCCTCTATTTTATATGCAGTAGTATTTGAAATAAACCAGGAGCTTCTGGTGTGGTGCTGTGGATCAGCACTGGACTGTGAACCACAAGGTCATCAGTTCAAACCCACCTGCTGCTCCTCATAAACCCTATACATGATGGTTATGAGTCAGAACTGATTTGATGCTACTTAGCACAGCTAGAGGATCTAAAGATACTATAGGGTCACTGTGAGTCAGGACCGACTCGATGACACTTAAAACAATAACAACATCATATGTTTGTTTTATAGAACTTCATGTTGTTAAATGCCTTGTAGTTGGCGGTCCAGTGCTTATCATCTAGAACCACTGCATTTTCCCTATAGAACTGTTGTCGTTAGGTGTGTGGAGTTGGTTCCAACTCATAGCGTCCCAGTTTAGGGTTTCTGAGGAGCAGCTATTGGATTTGAACCACCAACCTTGCAGTTAGAAGTCCAGTGCTTATGCTATAGCACCACACCAAGACTCTCCTGCAGAACTAAAACTATATAACTCTATGTCAAGGGCTTGTTTTCCTGTTTGTCTGGTATTTTACATGACAAAATTATGAGTTAGTGATTTATTGTTTACAATCTCAGAGCAGCCATCCCTTTTACAGCCCACTCTTGCTTTTTCTTTTTTGGAATTAAACAGACTAGAGCTCAAATTCCAACTCAGATACATATGAGCCATGTAACCTTTGGCAAATTGCACTTGAAATTTTCTCTAAGAATC
The DNA here is from genome assembly GCF_000296735.1 of Chrysochloris asiatica. NCBI lineage: Eukaryota > Metazoa > Chordata > Mammalia > Afrosoricida > Chrysochloridae > Chrysochloris > Chrysochloris asiatica. Next base: position 26,121,126 of record NW_006408542.1, on the reverse strand, counting down.
AGCATATTCTTTTGTAAAATGATGGTAATAATCGCTAATTATTAAAATCTAGTTAAATTCTAAAATCAAATTAAATAATGTTGGAAAGTATTTGGCTGATATTTGGCACAGAGTAAGAACATGATAAAGGATTATGGTTGTTTTATTATGTAACCCAATAAACTAAACCGGGTAGGAATAATTGTCTTTAGCTATGCCAATTATTCAAGAGTTAGCATGCAATTTTGCTCTTACTAGTAATAATGTTAAACTGAGGCCATGTTCAGAGTGGCATCCACTATATCATGAGTGCTGTGTATATGTGGGAAATATATCTATAGCTACTTCCACTGAGATATAAACAAGTTTCTGTACCCACAAAATTGCAGTTATTTTTAGGGCATTGGTGTCAACAGCCACCTCTTCAAAGAAATTATTTCTTTTGATCCATTTAGTAACTTGATCCCAGCTGCATAAAAATAGATTTGCAGCATTTCATTTTTCCACAGACTGCTGATGGCTGCATTCCATAACTAAAGAAATCCGTCAAAAGGAAGCCTCTAGAACTCAAAAACGTTCATAGAAACTTGTTGCATTTGCTAGCATTCAAACTGGAATTATTTGCAATTCACAAAATAGGGATTTCAAAAAGCATAACTTCAAAATATTGACTCTGATTTTGAAATAGACATTGACCATTCAAAATTATGTACATAAAGGTTGCCATGCAATCAGTAATTAGGTAGTCTGACAGTAAATTAAATATTTTCTCTGGTCAAATGAGGTCAGTTGTTCAGATAACTAGAGAATGTGTCCATGGGTGATATAGTTGACAACAGCAGCTTATACAAAAACTATCAGTTATACTGGAGAACAGAGTCCTAGTGCGGTGCTGTAGAGTAAGGCCTGGACTGCTAACCACAGGGTAGGCATTTCAAACCCACCAACCGTTCTTCAGAAACACTACCCAGGGTGGCAACTGACTGATGGCACTTAACAACAACAACATGCTAGAGAATAGTTTAACCTCTGGTCCCAAAATTAACTCTTTTCCACTTGGCTATGATTTTATTTGGAGTCCTGGTGTGGCACTGTATGTTAATGCATTGGACTGCAAGGTCGGTTTGAACCAAAAGGTTGATGGTTCAAATTCACCAGCCACTCCTCGCAAACCCTATACAAAGTCACTATGAGTCGGAACCGATTCAACAGCACTTAACAGCAACAACATGATTTTATTTATGGGGGTTAGTGGTTGTACATGGGATTTTGGTGTTTTATTATTATTACTATTTAACTTTAGTTATTGAACATGTTAATTCTAAAAGTAAGGAGAGCAGGTAAGTCAAGAAAACCCAGATTAATCCATCGTATTGTTAGATAATTCTAACAATTATCTAAGAAGCCAATCCTGCTTTATTTATAACCCTAGTCTCTTCCATTTTTATCCTTCAATTGAATTATTTTGAAGAAAATCCAGGACATTACTTCACTCACCTGCAAATATTTCAGTATGGATTTTTAATACATAGGGATTCAAAATGCAAAACAAAACAAAATCATGGCCATATTTATTTTGATGATAGCCCAAGATCTGCAATATCTTTAAGCCAGGATGGTGAAGGTTCGTCTCTCATACTTTGGACATATTATCAGGAGGGACCAGTCGCTGAAGAAGGACATCATGGTTAGTAAAGTGGAGGGTCAGGGGAAAAGAGGAAGACTCTCAATGAGATGGATTGGCACAGTAGCGCAGCAATGGGCTCAAGTGTAGCACGTTTGTGAGGTTGGCAAAGGCCCGGGCAGTGTTTTGTTCTGTTGTGCATGACACCTAACTATAACAGTGCTGCCAGCTCTCCCTTCTTCCCCAAATTCTCAGAGAATAATATAGAATGCCTACCTTGTTCTTCCAGTACAGGGATCTCTAGAAAATTAAAGATCCAGCGTGACCATGCTGCCTAAGTAAGATTAAAAATGTGAATTTTATCACGGTTGTTCTGAGATGATATTCCTGCAAATGGGAGTGGATAAGTCCAACTATCCATTTGGCTACCATCGTAGGAAAGAAATATCAGTAACCCTTTCTACCCTGATTTCAGGGCCTTGTCTATCTATATCTGAAGCAATATGAAGATTTTGATATAGACATTCTACTCTTTAAGGAGCTCTGGTAGTGTAGTGATTATGAATCGGGCTGCTAACCTCAAGGTCAGCAGTTCAAAACTACCAGCTCTTTTGCGGGAGAAAGATGAGGTTTTCTGCTCTTGTAAAGACTTACAGACTCAGATACCCTGTACAGGGTCGCTATCTCCCTCAAGCACTTAATAGGACTGTTGTTGTTGTGTGCCATTGAGTTGATTCCAGCCCATAGTGACCCTATATGATAGAGTAGAACTGCCCCACATGATAGAGTCCTGGTGTGTAGGATAAGCACTTGACCATAAGATCAGTTTGAACCTAAAGGTCTGCAGTTCAAACTCACCAGTTGCTTCTTGGAAACCCTATACAGGGTCACTATGAGTCAGAACCAACTCTACAGTACTTAACAACAAGCCCTGTATAGTGAGTGCTCTAGGCTTTAATATTCATGGGAGCAGATTTCCAGGTCTTTTCTCCCATGGGACTACTGGTGGAACCACCAAAACTTTGGTTAGTAGCCAACCACTTATCAGTTATACCATCAGGATTCATTTTGGTAGGATTGTTGTAGTTGTTAAGTGTTGTTGAGTTGATTCTGACTCATACTGACCCTGGATAGAGTTTCCAAGGAGGGGCTGGTGGGTTTGAACCACCAACCATGTGAGTATTCTACAGTGTCACACCAGGACTCTCCTTGGTAGGATTAATGCCCTTCATAACACTCTTTGGGAAATACTGGGGTAGAAAATCAATGAAGAAAAGGGATTGAATTTTTCATTTTTGACTATTCAGTCAGTTTAAAGCATTTACATGATTGTCATTATACTAGTTTGGAGTATGAGTATATAGTATTGTTGATAAGTGCCATCAAGTCAGTCCCAATTTATAGCAACACTGCGTAGAGTTTTTGAGAGCAGCTGATGGAGTTGAGTGACTGACTTGAGGTTAGCAGGCCAGTGATTATCCTATAATGCCACACCAGAACTTAATGAGTATACACAGAAAGTATTTTGGGGGGAAATTTTAAATCAAGTAAACATGAAGAAAATTTTTCAGACAGTAGTAATGGAAAGCCTTTATAAGCTAAGCCATCTTGGCACTACTCATTTTCTATGTCTGCATTGTTTTGATTTTCCTTTCTTAATCTGTGAGAAAAAAATTAGATTTTTCACATAAAATGGTGGTGATGGTAATGTGCCATGGAGTTGGTTTCAACTCATAGTGACTTTGCATAGGGTTTCTGAGGCTGTAATTCTTTAGGGGAACCGAAAGCCTCATCTTTCTCCCACAGAATGACTCGTAGTTTAGAACTGCTGACCTTGAGGTTAGCAGCCTGACGCATACCCAGTATGCTGCCAGAGCATAGCAGTATTTAATGTTTCTCTTTTGGACTTTTTTACAAGAACATTATCACTACCAAAGTTGGAAATTTAATTATGAATAGCAGTGGAACACAGTCAGCACCAGAATAATGAAATATAATGAATAGCACCAGAATATTGTTATATATAGTGACAGAAGAAGAGCCCCTTAAGTTGAAGGCACTCAAAATACAACAGGGGAAGAACTGCCTCATCAAAGTAAACTTGACTGTGATGACAACAATGGATTAAAGCTTTAGGGACCTTCATTTGCTGATGGGGCACAATTCAAGATGAGGAAAAACAGCTGTAAATATTCAGAATATGGAATGTATGAAGTAGGAATCTGGGAACATTGGAAGTTGTCAAAAATTAAATGGTACACAAAAAGATCGATACCATGGACATTAGTGAGCTGAAATGGACTGGGATTGGCTGTTTTGAATCTGACAATCATATGATTTACTATGCCAAGAATGACAAATTGAAGAAGAATAGCAACACATTCATCTTCATGAGAAATAAATACATAAAAAACAGTTCAAGGTGTATCTCGAAGTATAATTACGGGTATTATCCTATCACAGACAGCATTATACTATCTGTGATAGGATAAGAAGACAATAAAGAAAGAAAAGACCAAAATGGATGTCAGAAGAGACTTTCAAACTTGCTCTCTAGTGAAAACATGCTAAAGCAAATGGAGTAAATGAGGAGGTAAAATTGCTGAACTGAAATTTTCAAAGGGCAGCTCAAAAAGACAAAGTCAAGTACTAGAATGAAATGTGCAAAAACCTGGAGTTACAAAAACCCAAAGAGAAGGAACATACTTAGCATTTTCCAAGCTGAAAGAACTGAAGAAAAAAATTCAAGCCTCGACTTACAATGTTGAAGGATTCTATGGGCAAAATATTGAGTGATGTCAAAAGCATCAAAAGAAGATGGAAGGAACACATGGAGTCACTGTACCAAAAAGAAATGGTCAATGCTCAATCATTTCAAGAAGTAGTACATGATCAAGAGGAAGAAGTACAAGATGCAGGGCCAAGAACAAGGCTCTGGGAATTGAAGGAATACAAATTGAAATCTTTCAACAAACTGATACAGCACTGAAGGCATTCAGAGAGGTGACTGAATGGAATGTGGAAATCATCAGACATTATCAATAAAATCACATGCAACTAAAATTTTTCTAAAGATAATTCAAAAACAGCTGAAAGAGTACATCAGCAGGGAACTTCCAGAGATTTAAGTAGGATTCAGACAAAGTCATGGAATGAAGGATATCATTGCTGATGTCAGCTGGATCTTGACTGAAAGCAGAGAATGCCAAAAAGATGTGTACTTTTTTTTAACATGCAAAGGTTTTCAACTGTGTAGATCATGACAACTTGTGGATAACATTGCGAAGAATGGGTATTCCAGAATACTTTATTGTGCTCCTAAGGAACCTGTACATAGACTAAATGGCAGTCATTCAAACAGAACAAGGGTTGTATGCTTTCACCATACTTACTCAATCTGTATCCTGAGCAAATAATCTAAGAAACTGGATTATTTGAAGAAGAATGTGGCTGCAAGATGGCAGGAAGACTCATTAACAACCTTTGACATGCAGATGATACAATCTTGTTTGCTGAAAGCAAACTCTCAAAATACTTACTGAGGAAGACCAAAGACCACAGCCTTCAGGATGGGTTGCACCTCAATGTAAAGAAAACAAAAATTCTCACAAGTGGACCAGTAAATAATATGATAAATGGAAAAAAGATTGAAGTTGTCAAAGATTTCATTTTGCTTGGATCCACTATCAACATTCATGAAAGCAGCTGTCAAGAAACCAAATGACATGTTATATTAGGTAAATCTGGTGCACAAGACCTCTTTAAAGTGTTCAAGAACAAAGATGTCAGTTTGAGGCCTAAAGTGCACCTGATCCAAGCCACAGTATTTTCAATACCTCATGTACATCTGAAAGTTGGATATTGAATAAGGAAGACCATAGAAGAATTGATGCATTTGTGTTATAGTGTTAGAGAATAATATTAATAGTACCATGGGGTGCCAGAAGAACAAACAAACTGTGTTGAAACTAGGATGGCAAGACTTTATCTCTCATACTTTGGACTATTATCACGAGGTAAAATGGAGGGTCTGTGATAAAGAGAAAACCCTAAACAAGATGGGTTGACACAGTGTCAGTGGCAATGGATTCAAGGGTAACAATGATTGTGAGGATGCCACAGGACCTGGCAGTGTTTTGTTCTATTGTGCATAGGTTTCTATGAGTCAGAATCGACTCAGTGGCACCTAACAACAGCACATAACAGAGTTGAGTCCAAATGGCCATGTGCTCATCCTTTGCTCTGTTGAATTTCAGGTAGAAAACGTCCAGAAAAGATTTAACTTACTCTTAATAGCAGTCAACCAAAGTAAAATATCTTGTTCCTCCCAATAAAAAAAAAAGCAAAATGCCCTTCAGATGGAGATATTCATGTTACTATGTTCTGGACAAGTCGAGCTTTGTTTTCAGTGTGGGGCTATTACTTTTCAGAAAATACTGAAAAACTGAAATTTGTTCCTTCCAGCTTTAAGTAACTGTGGGCATAGAAAGTTGAGTAGAATACTGAGAAATTTTGGTTCTTCTAACCAGAGAAGTTTAGAGTCAAGAAAACATAACAGCCCTACTCAAATATTTGAAAGATATTCTGAGTAAGATAAAGTGACATTAATCTCCATGTCTTTTAAGAGCTGGACTCATACCAGTATGAGAAAGTATAAGAAGGGAATGTACATGGAGTTAGGAATGTCATTCTAATGAGGAGAGCTTTTAGCAGTGCTTTCATGAAAGATGGTGACTTGTCAGTTAGCTGAAGATCTCCTGAAGAGGTTGCTTACTATCCCTCAGGAATATTACCTAAGGAATTTGCTCTTTGAATGGAAGTTTGCATTACACAACCTTCAGCTCTAATGTTCTATAATTCCAAAATATTTTATAAATTGCTGTAGCAACAGGACATGTTGTGTTTTGTCCTAAATATATAGATGAACATTTTGAGATTCTAACAAAGTAATGCATAAGAATGCACAGATACACAACCCAAACCTATATGAAATGTGAAGGTTCATAATCCCATTAAAGTTTATTTATTGTTGTTGTTATTGTTAAGTGCCGTTGAGTCAGTTTCGACCCATAGCGACCCTGTACAGGGTTTCCGAGGCTGTAAATCTTTACGGGAGTAGAAAGCCTCATCTTTCTCCCGCGGAGCAGCTGGTAGTTTCGAACCGCTGACCTTAAGGTTCGCAGCCCGATTTGTAACCACTACACTACCAGAGCTCTTTAAAGTTTATTTATAGACCTAGGGTAATAATGGAGAACTGGTATGGTGCTGTAGGATAAGCACTGGACCTCAAGGTTGGTTTAAACCACAATGTCAGCAGTTCAAATGGAACAACTGCTGCTTAGAAACCCTATACAGGGTTGCTATGAGTCAGAACCGACTCAACACACTTAACAACAAAACAACAGGGTAATCATATTATCTACACTTTAACTTTGCAACTGAGGAAATCACTTAACCAAGCTAGGCTAATGCATCTTTATAATTAAGGCAAAGAGAGTAAATCAGATGTTCTTTAAGGTGGGTAGATAATTTCCATTCCTAAAAAGAATACAAACTTTAATTTCACTGTTACAAACAATGCTTGAGGACAAGGATACATTCTTAGTTGACCAAATAAATACGGACAACAAGATTATAAACTAAGCAATAGAGGAAATAAGTCCTCATTTCCTTGTTGTTTGAGATATAAACAACATGTTCTTATGTCTCACTATCCAACTTTGACTTTTGGCTCTTTGTAATAATAAAATGAGAGCACAGAAGGCTTGTGTGGGTGTTATACATGAGTAAAAGATGAGGAATGCCTTTGATAATAATGTTGATGTTTGTTGTTAAGTGCTGTTGAGTCTATTCCAACTATAGCGACCCTCTGTAAGGTTCCTGAGGAGCAGCTGGAGGGTTTGAATCACGGACCTTGGGGCTAGTAACCCAGAACTTAATGTATAGCACCTCATCAGAACTCAGTAATAGACCAGTGAAAAACACAGGTACCCGGTGAGTCCAGTTGATGACTCATTAACACTGCTGTTAATGAACAGAGATCATTGAATAGTTTATTCATGTGAAGCAGTTATACATACATGCACATACATGTGTATCACAAAATGGAAATTATTTTCCTAAATTCAATATAAGCATGAGAAATAGAGATCAGCATTACCCTAATATAACAGGGCAAGTTTGTTTATGTTAGGTATTTGTTATCTTCAGTTTACTGAAGACTACCTTTGTTGTTGTTATTGTAAAACTACTTTGATTCAATTCTGATTCATAGTGACCCTGTATAGAGTTTTTAAGGAGCTCCTGGTTTGGAATACTACTTTCATGGTTAGCGGTCCATGCTTATCGTATAATACCAAGGCAGGACTTCCTTTGTTTTTGTTAGGTGCCATCAGTCGGTTATGACCCATAGTGACCCTGTATAGGCTTTCTGAGGAACAGCTGGTGAGTTTGAACCACCAACATTGTGGTTCAAACCAGCTTTGTAGCCCAGTGCTTATTCTACACTACAGCGAGTACCACATCAAGACTGCCTTTACAGATATGAAGACAGTTGTTGTTGTTGTTGTTGTCAGGTGCCATCGAGTTGAAACCAACTCATAGCGACCCCATGCACAGCAGAACGAAACAATGTCCTGGGCCAGCCTCACTACCGCCGCCACACTTGAGTCCATCAGTGATGCCACTTGGCCAATCCATCTTGTTAGGGGTCTTCCTCTTTTTCTCTGACCCTCCATCTTACCCAGCATGACATCCTTCTCCAGTGACTGTTTCCTCTGGACAATATGTCCAAAGTATGAGAGATGAAGCTTAGGAGCACTCTGGCTGTACTTCTTCCAAAACAGATCTATTGGTTCTTTTGGCAGTCCATGGCACTTTCAGTATTCTCCTCCAACACCACAACTCAAAGGCATCAATTCTTCTACGATCTTCCTTATTCACTGTCCAGCTTTTGCATCCATATGAGGCTATTGAAAACACCATGGCCTGGGTCAGGTGCATCTTACCTCAAGCGGACATCTCTGCTCTTCAATACTTTAAAAAGTTCCTGTGCAGCAGATTTGCCCAATGCAATACGTCGTCTGATCTCTTGACTGCTGCTTCCGTGAGTGTTGATAGTTGATCCAAGAAGAATGAAGTCCTTGGCAACTTCAATCTTTTCTCCATTGGTAAGAATGTTGTTTATTGGTCCAGTGGTGAGGATTTTTGTTTTCTTGACATTGAGATGTAATCCATATCGAAGGCTGTGCTCTTTGATCTTCATAAGTAAATGTTTCAAGTCCTCCTCACTTTCATCAAGCAAGGTTGTATCATCTGCATATCTCAGGTTGTTAATGAGTCTTCCTCCAATCCTGATGCCATGTTTTTCTTCATAGAACCCATATAACAGCTTCTTTAGCACTTTTGGATTCCTGTCCATCAAATCAAATAAGTTTTCTGAATAACCTTTCCTTTTATTCAAATTATTATGTCTCCCAGCCATACCCTTTCTTTCCTATTCTTCCACTTCACCTGTCTTTTTCTCATCCTTGACATTAAGAATTGTTTATGGTACATCCTAGGAAATGTTGTTGCTGTTGTTATTAGGTGCCATAGAGTAAATTTTGACTCATAACAACCCCAAGTGACAGAATAGAACTGTCCCATAGGATTTTCTTGGTTGTAATGGAAACAGATCACCACTAGAAATGACTCAACAACACTTAATAACAACAACACATTTACACTTTACAGTGCTAAAAGATCAGCACTGGACTATGAGTTGGAACAGACTTGACAGCATCCACCAACATACTTTTATAAAAATGCTCACTCTCTCTTTTTCTCTCTCTCTCAGTGAGTAAAAAATGATCAACACTCAGGATGGAGAACTTATTTTAATAAACTTTTAGAAAAGACAAATGCATTATTTTGTGATATAATCTCTTTGTTTTTCAATACATTTTGTCTGTCTGTCAACAATTTTTCATATTCCCTTACTTTAAAATGTTTTGGGTTAAGTTGCAAGCCATGAATGCACCACTGTCTTCACTTCTTCATCAGAGGTGACTCTTAGTCCATGAGGACTACTTTCAAAGGATCTAACATGTAAAAGTTCACTGGTGCAAGATCAGTACTATAGAGAGTATGCTTCAACATCTCAAACTGAAGTTTTTGCAGAGTGTAAACAGTGTGGGCAGAGGTGTGTGGATGAGCATTATCATGCAAAATCACAAAACCCTTGGTTAGCAGTCCACTACATTTAATCCAAAGTTTAGGCTTCAGCTCTTCAGTGATCATCTTACTGTAACAAGCACTGTTGATTGTTGAACCTTTTTGCTGGTAGTGTTCCAATACTGACCCTTGAGAAGCCCAGAAAACTGTAAGCATCAATTCTCCAGCTGATAGTTGACTTTTAAACTTTTTCTTGGTCGACGATTGAGGATGTTTCCATTCCATACTCTGCCATATACTCTTAGGTTCATAGTCATGAATCCATGTCTTGTCACCAGTAATGATTTATTTTAAAGAAACTTTTACCTTCCTTTGAATATTCATCCAAATTTTGGTTGCAGATGTCCAAATGCTTCTGGTAATGCTCTTCTGTGAGCTGTTTCAGTACCCATCCCACACAAACTTTTTGAAACCTAAGGCTGTCACAGATCATTTAATGGGTAGAGCCATCACTGATTTGCAAATTATTTGCCACATAATCTACTGTCACTCATCTATTCAACAAAATTATTTCACGTGTATGCTCAATGTTGTCATCAACTGTGGACATGGATGGATATTTTAATATAACCAGAGTGTGGATAATTTTTGACTCACCTTCATGTATGTGTGTGCATTTTGTTGTTGAGTTGGTTCTGACCCACAGCAACCCTGTATAGAGTCTCCAAGGAGTGTCTGGTGAGTTTAAACTGCTGGCATTGTGGTTCAAACCAACTTTGCAGTGCAGCACATTAACCCACAGAGCCATACCCGGACTCCGTGTGTATATATATAGTGATAGTTATGTGCCATGAAGTCAGTTACAACTCATAGAGACCCTATATATTGCAGGACTGTGCAACTGAACAAAACACTTGCACAGTCCTGCACTATCCACACAATTGTTATGTGTGGATAGTGTTTTACATATATATATATATTATATGTGCCTAAGGTTGCTATGAGTCTGAACCAACTCAGTGTCACCTAATAACAAACACATGTCCTTAAACTTCTTTTTTTCCAATTTCTGTGATTTCTCTCTCTTATTGCTATGGTCGTACTCTTCTATAGTCTTTAGTCTTCTCTGTTGTCATTGTTGTTAAGTGTTGTCGAGTCAATTCCAACTCATAGCAACACACTATAGGGTTTCCATGGAACAGCTAGTGAGTTTGAACCGCCAACCTTGTGATTCAAATTGCTCTTGTGGTCCAGTGTCACATCAGGACTTCATAGTCTTCTCTGGTCACCATCTATTTCAGGAGAAGGATGAGTCTCTCTACTTCCATAAAGATTTAGTCTTGGAAACTCTAAAGATAAATTATACTTTTTCCTGTTGGATCACTATGGGTCAGAATCAACATGATGGTAGTGGATAGTCATCTTCTATATATAGTTTCTGGTGAGAATGAGGACTCCTCTCTTTCCCTGTTTTAGGCTATTTAGTTTTAGACTTCTAAACTATTTAGTTTACATTTTCTGTTTGGTAATGTAAGAATTATTATATTTTTTTTTGTTTTATGGCATCCCCTTGCCCCATCCTGAGGAATATGGAATATATGTCCCTGTCATTAAAGATATATGAATAAAGATAAATAAGATTACACACATAAATCTAGTTTCATGTACACCTACTTCCCCAAAAAGTTACTTGGGCATGAGTTTCTTGCTTGACCAGCTTGACCAGGGTATGTCCAAAGACCTTAGAGGGTGACCTTAGTGCTCCTTCCCCTCCACTCTTTGTCTACTTCCAGTGTTAATGGTTGCTAGACATAATTCTTTATTATTTCTCACAAGCACCATCATTTCTTTATTCTAGGGATTATCTATAGGAAGGATTCCAGGACATTGAGTAAATCAGCATTTCCCTTGTGGGGATGTTGCTTAGTTTCAAATGTCTATTTCTTTCCTTTCTGGAACCTTCACTTCATTCATATTGAGCATCAGTGTCTGCTTCCCTATAAAACAGTTTCACACTATTGGCTTTTCCTCTAGTTACAAGACCAATCAGATAAGCCAAATTTCTTTTTACATGTTGTTGTTAAATATCATGGAGACAGTTCTGACCTGTATATGGTTTCTGAGGCTATAAATTTTTTGGACAAAGAAAACTTCATCTTTCTCCCAAGGAGTGGCAGATGGGCTCAAACCATCAGACTATGGTTCACAATCCAGTACTTATCCTATGGAGCTGCTTTTTCATTAAGCCCTTCTAATATTTGAGGATGTCTGTTCTGGTGTGGTACTGTGGGATAAAGCACTAGACCGTAAGGTCTGTTTTAACCACAATTATGACCTCACCAGTCATTCATTGGAAACCCTGTATAGGGTCTCTGTGAGTCACAACCAACTCAACAGCATTTCACAAACCATAGTATAACTCAGTGGTGCTGGTGTAGTGCTGTATGATAAACACTGGACTGTAAACTTGGTTTGAACCACAAAGTCAGTAGTTCACTCACCAATAGCTCATTAGAAACCCTAGACAGGGTCGCTATGAGTCAACACCGACTTGATGATGACACTTAACAACATAGTGTCTCTCTTAGTTTCTGCCACTCCAGACTGAATATAACTTTTCTGACTATCTGCTCACTCTTTTGTCTGAAAACATATCTTTAAAAATGGTGTATGCAGCATGACAAACCATATGCCATATGTTTTATGTAAAGTTCTAAATTGTTGTTGTTGTTAAGTGCCGTTGAGTCGGGTCCGACCCATAGCGACCCTGTACAGGGTTTCCGAGGGTGTAAATCTTTACGGGAGTAGAAAGCCTCATCTTTCTCCCGCGGAGCAGCTGGTAGTTTCGAACCGCTGACCTTAAGGTTCGCAGCCCGATTCGTAACCACTACGCTACCAGAGCTCCTTAAATAAAAACTATTAATTCCCTGAGCTAGACATTATAATTGTTTTTAACGACTGCATCAAACAGCCACCTATTATTCCATTTTTGCTCAATGAAATCCTCCTGGTTCCTTTTTTACGGTAACAACTACAGAATCAAGTCTCCCTCATCCTGTGCTTATACAATTGATTTTCCCAAACCGACATACAGGATTTTACATTTATGCTTGTTAATTTTTCCTACTCTGAAGCACACGGGAGTTCGATGATGAGTATGCCCTGACAATTGAAAATGTATTTTATGAGCTCTACAATAATTTAAACAATCTTCACTCCTAAATATGCCCTCTGGAATCTTCATAGGCAATTTTTATTTTCATTTGTATGAACTAGGTGTGCAGAGGAGAAAGAACAAAGTCCAGCTTTAAATATTTAACTGGACCTTTGATGACTGTAGGAAGTAATGACAAAGACGTTTTTTGGTAAGCAGTGTAACTATTGATCTTATCCCACAGTGGTTTTCTGACTGCCAAAGTCAACAACTTGTTGCCTATATGCATTTAATAATGGTGTGGTACCCAAGAGTTAGGGCAATTGAAAGTCTTTAGACAGACAGCTAATTGCATGTGTACATCAAAGTTAATAGTGGTCTTGAAAAATGACATAATATTAAACGCAAGGGAACTATTGGGATCAATATTTGTTTCTTAAAAACTTCATGAACAGCATTTGCCAAATTGGTAGCAAGCACCTGGTCAATAAGCATGTCTGAATCATCCACACTGCTGCTCAGAAACTCTCTGAGTATGAAACTATATTAGCCAAGGGAAAAAATGCTTGCTCAGCTCCAACTAGATTTTTATCCGTAGGCAGTTTCTAGAGTTAACAAGGTTGTTGTTGCTAAATGTCGTCAAGTGGATTTTGACTCATAGCAACCCTGTACAAGGTCGGCTGGTGAGTTCGAACTGCCGACCTTGTAGTTTTGCAGTCCAGTGTTTATCCTACAGTGCCACACCTGGAGTCACAAAGTACACATTCTTTTTTAACGGAATTTGGGAGAGGAATGAAATTGGTCCAGTTCAGTCTAAGGAAGCAATGAGTTCAAAGACTTGAACCCAAACCACAATTTCTTTTTTTCTATATGATCCTGAGGCCTGGTAGAGATCCTGTCGTAGAATTGTTGCTGTTAAGTGCCGCTGAGCTAGTTCTGACTCAGAGCCACCCTGTATAGTGTTTCCAATGAGTGGCTGGTGAGTTTGAACCACCTACCTTGTGGTTCAAACCAACCTTAGGGTCTAGTGCATTATCCTGCAGCACCACACTAGGTGCTTATAAATATGTGTTGGATAGAAAAGTGACTTGATATATTGAATAAATAATTGAACAAATGCATAGCTTGAACTTTCTCACACTTGGGTGTATTATCTGAGAATAAAATATTATTAATGTATCCATTTACTTTAGAGGATCCCCTGCTTGAGAAAGTATCTTCTACAGGCTCTAGACCTATATTTCCAGGAAATGGAATGTTCTCGTCCATTTCTTTGGCATGCTGAGGGAGAATACCACCTTTTTCTGTTATAAGATAATACTTTTAAATGGGAAATTTCTTTTTGGGAAAAAAAAAAAAAAGACACTTCCCTTCAAATTTATGTTCTTTACTTCAGAACATTTTTCTTTGTTTCAAAGAATTTGGATAGCTTTGTTTCCCAATTATCAAGCCTCTGCATTAAAGCAACTATTTTAATTTCTTACAATGCATGTGTTTATATAGGATTCTTTAAGATCACAGTTCTGGTGTAGTATGTTAGCTGCTTTCCTTAATGATGAATGTCTCCCCAAGATGTCTGGGTTGCTGACTCACCTTTCCAAGTTCAAGACAGTGGGTATGTCCTCTAGGTATGTATTTAGCTTCCCAAAACAGCCTGTCTTATATTGGATTAAACAGATAGAGATGTTTTTCAAATTTAGTAAGAAATCCAGAGGTAGACTATGCAGATATGTGGTACCAGTATGATTGCAGTTTAACAATGCCTGGTTCCAGGAATATATCCAAAACTCACATAAACTTCTTCTGTTTTCTTGCTTCACCATCTTTAATGTGTGATTTTGGACCAGTGGCTGTTGCCCATGGCCATTGTCATTGAATTTTGGGCAGGAGGAAACAATATGGTTGTAGGACAAAAGAGCTAATGGGATATGCGATCCACATGTTTTTAAACACTTTCCCAATGTTTTCAAAGTACATTTCCTTGAGATTAACTAGGTCACAGTGTGCCCTGATTGTAATGGAGTTTGGAAACACAAGTACTGAGGCAAATTGCCATGCTGTACAACTTCACCCAGAGTGGTTCTATTTGGCAAGAAGAATGCAGAATACATATTGAATAAACAATGAGAATTTCAGCAGGAACCTTTCTAGACTGATTGTTAGATGTAGTGAATCAAAGACTGGGCTGCCCCAAAATACTACAATTGGACAGTCACTGATTTTTAAACTAGATCTTGGTGTTTCTGCATAGATACTTCCAAATAAGTCATGGAAAATTATTGAATTTTTAGTAAAGGATCTGAATCTTATTATAAGTCATACAATTTGTACTATTTCTTAATACAGAACATCTCATAAGATTTTCCAGGCTCTGGCCTGTCAATAATCCAACTCTTGACTGTTTGTTGTTGTTGTTATCTATGCCCAGGTCTGAAAATCCAATGGACTCAACTTTTTATCCAATTTACCCAACTAATCTGTTATTTTATTACTCCATTGAAGAATTAAGCTGGTTGAAAACAACATTGTTCATCTCTCCAAATCCTACTTTTTGTAGCCATACCAAATGATTTTATCCCTCTTTGAAGATTATCTAATTGGAATGTTGTTGTTAAGTGCCATCAAATCACTTCCAACTCATAACAACCATGTATAGGGTTTCTGAGGAACAGCTAATGAGTTTCAACCACCCACCCTTGCAGTACAACTGACCTTGCAGTTCAACATTATCCTGCAGTGCCACACCAGTACTCCGTTCTGTTTTATAGGGCTGGCTAAAGGAGATGAACTCATTGTTAAGGAGCTTAATGAGAAATCACCCCATGTGATGGTTAATACAATCTGTGTCAAGGGCTTTGACATTCAAACAGAACAGTAGTTCTCAAAATGTAATTCCCTGGAATCATGCAAATGGTCAGGGTGCACCACATATTAAAAAAAAAAAAAAAAAAATTTTTTTAATCAGAAGTTCAGCTGCATGTCATTTAACAAGTTAGTTCAGTGATTCAGATGAACACTGAAGTTTGAGAACCACAGATATAGAGAAACAAAGACTGAACTGAGGAAATATTAGGCATTTGGGAAGACTTGACTACAGATTCAGAATACCTTAGAATTTAATTCAGTTAAAAACCACTTCAAAAAGAGGCTTCCTGTAGAGCCTTTGCATTCAATAAGACCATAGGTGGAATCCTGATCCCCATCCAGAATCTTCTGAGGTGGGAAATTTCCACCTGAAAGGACAAGTAGCCCAGACTAGAGCAGCTAGAATAATAGATGCTACTTCTTAAAAGAAAGACCAGCAGAACAAATCAAAAACAATAACGGCAGTCTGATTGACTACTACAAGAACAAGCAAGTTGTTCACCAAGGAGCCATCAAGGCAAGGGGTCAGGTCCCTTCAGGGCAAACCCCCTTCCAAGATTGAGACTCAAGGGAATACATGAGTAGGCCTGTGGTCTTGCTGGTGACCACATTGGTCTACTGATAAGGGGAAGTGGAGGGAAAACCGCAATGAAGTTGTGAGCTAAGTCCGACTACATTCAATAGACTCCAATCAACCTGGGTTGAGACCTGGCTTGCCAGCAGTATGGTGAGAACTGGGACTCCTGGGCCCAGGGATAGGGACATGGCCACAGAAGACTACAGCAGTGAGTGAAGCATCCAGCTGATATGAAATGAGGAGAGATGCACAAGAACACCCATACTTGCAGATAGTACCCATTTGACCTGGCTTCAATGGCTGAATTATCAGAATTTGACTAGAGGAAAAAAAGTGTAATTTGTTACAACTTGATGAACTTGACCTATACTTATGGATGTAGTAGCTCAAAAGAGGGAACGAAACTTTACAGCGAGGATCATTCCCATCCCCTCGCTACACAGGGTTGGCAGGCAACTTAGACACTGGGTACCCAAAATGGGGGCACTACAAAGGCAAGAAGTGACTGACTTACAAGCTTTCAAGAGGGAGCCAAGTTTTAGAGGATGCAGGGGAAGGTAGAATCTCCACTGAGTGGTTTCCAACCTATCTGGACAGGGCTGGTGAAAGGAGATGGGGATAAGACTCATGTGATTCAATAGTGAATAATTTCCATCAGGACTGACTGTGAGGGTTGGAAATGTAAAGATAGATGTTTCGTAACAAATGGAAGGGAGTGGTTGATTTTGCAGTCCATGAGCAGAGGACCCTGGGACCACCAAGGGAGAAGAGTGGAGTGTGGGACTCTATTCAGAGAAGCAGTGATGCCAGAGATGTGTTAACATACTTGTCTTGTCGCTCTTAATGTCTGTTTCTTATAAAATATTAAGCTACCTATACCTTAATAGTATTAATATTTTGACTAATCATAACAACAACAAAAGACAGTTAAATGTTTAAATAAAAGCTAGAGCTCATCCAGAACTCGCCCAGGTATCTGACAAAAATGATAGGGTAGGGGTAGAATTCTAGACAGATAAAAGTGGACAACAGAGAAATAGCATGAAATAAATTATAAGGCATTGTCACAACTCTATTATTTAGTTATGGGGACTTTTGTCCTTAATTATATGGAATGACAATTTTCAGCACAGAAAATGTGCAACTTCCTTAAACATGACTCATACAGTTAACTCAATAAACCTTAAAAAAAAAAAATGGGCTGAGCAAATAGGCTTATTATTTTGCTTCCTCACAGTTTATTTTATACATGTAACTATTATTTGCCTTTATTATTTAAGTGTATGCTTTAGTCCCCATTGAATGGAAATGCATTTTAAATTGATTAAGCTTTTCCAGAACACAGTTTTACACTGTACCTTATCACGAGCCTGAATTTATTACTGACTGATAGCAGTGGTTAATATTGTCATGAACCTAAAAGGTAAAAGCAAACATTAGCTAAAATTTACATCGTTTTCCATTTTCTCATGCTAGCAAATGTGTGCAGCTTCAAAATAAAAATCACTATATTTATCCCGAAGAAAGAAAAGAAAAAAGGCCCACGTATCAGCTCAAACACTTCCTTGTTCAACTAATTATCTTTAGCTTGTGTAGTAGTTTAATTTTTTGAATTTTTTTCTTGCTGTGTAAAGGCTTGTTCAAAAAGGCAATGTAAATGGGGTGTTTTTATATTTGTTTGATCTCTTCTATTGATTGGCTGAAAGGAGGGTACCTGTAGTTTCTCTAGAAACTATTTATGTAAACTGAAAAAAAAAAAGTGTTATTTGAAAAAATAACTAAAACTTTGATTTAACAATACAAAAGAGGGTACTGTCTAATCCCTCAAGTAGGAAATTGCTTTTCTTCATGATCCATTGCTTTTATACTGTTTCTGGCTGCTACCACTGAAGGAGACAGAACCCACCTTTGCTTTCCTTTTACCACATATGTTTGCTTGCCTCTGTGAAGCTTGACAGTAAATATTAGTTTAAATGAGTCCATTTAAATAATAATAGTAATGTGTATGACTGATAGGATCTTCAAGTCTCAATCAGACTACTGTGATCATACCAAAACAGGAGAATTTGCCTGGGAATCTGAAATGAGAAATTAAGAATTTAACATAGTGGAGGAATGCGAGCACAATTTGTGTTGGACTGGACTGCGAACCACCAGGTTGGTAGTTCAAACCCACCAGCTGCTCCTTGGAAACCTCATACAGTGTCGCTATGAGTCAGAACTGACCCGGTGGCACTTAGCGACAACAACACTGCAAATGTTACATGAAGTGGGAGAGCACATCCTAAGAAAATCTAATTTTCTGATGAAGGCAGGGATATATGTGAGATGCTTGAATTTTTTCTTTGAAAAGGGGTAAATCAAACTATTGCCAATATGAAGGAATATTGATTTTGCTTGAAGTTACCTTCCATTGCTCATTAAAGCATACAGTTTTAACTGCAATTGAGCAGATGTTTACTATGCTAAGAAGTAGCACCCCTTTAAGGCAAACTGTTAAATTTTAGGAACTCACTATTCTCATTATTTGTCTCTTAAATTTTCTTAAAGAACGAAATTCTGTATTGCACAGAAAATTAAAAGCTTTCCCCTCCCATATAAATGAGAGCAACAAATCTAGTTTAAATTAGTGGGCAGTAGTAGATGAAATACTTTCTTTTTCTCCATTTGAATAAAAACATTCCTTTAAGTCTATAAATGTTTCTTATATCTCTTTGATTAGGTGCCTGAAGCAATCTGAGGGTAAACTAGTTCATTTGAAAATAATACTCATCAGATAGGCATTTAAAAATCATCAAAACTGCTTTGTTTTAATACCTATCATGTGTTAAATATTGAAGACCACACCATATGCCTAATGAAAGCTTCATTAGGAAGACATTAGTAGATTAATTCCACTTGCTGTGTGGTTTCTTTTATTTAGAATGCAATAAGGTAAATTCATTAGTTTGCAGGCGTAATGTTTTCTCCTGTACCTCAGCACAACCAGGCACAATCCCTCAGAGGTCTCCAGATCTACTAACACCTGTCAAGATAAACACACAGTTCTCAGGGGGAATCATCTCAGTAATAGAACAGAGAAAATCTGAGGGAAAGTAATTCTTTCACAAAAGAAGAAGACAGTTTAAAAAAAACAAAACAAAAAAAACCCCACAAAAAAACAAATACTGATTAATTTTTTTTCTAAATGCTTCAGAGGTCATACATATTTCTTATACAAGTTTCAAAAATAGAATCTATCTTTTAAGAATAAATAAACCTGGAGCATGCACTGCAGATTTTGAAATAAGCATTTTAAGAGATGTTACCTGGGTAGAATAAATATGCAATCCCATTTGAGACCCTGATAAAATTTTTGACACCTACAGCTTAATTCTTCCTCATTGATTGCAGAAAAAGTAGATTATAAGATGCATTATATTGATGATATTTGGATGATTCTAGTTAAGATGGTGTCAGTATTTCCATTATGAAGCTCTATTTTCAAGGTTTTATAAGTTGGCTGTAAATGTTTGTTCTGCAATTTAACTTAGCAGAAAACACCTTATCTTATTTTCTTTTGAATAGGAAAAAATAACAATGAATTCCATTATTCTTTATCACCAATTTATTTAGCATTCAAATTAAAATTCAGTCCAAAAATCTCTAAAAATCTGCAAAGATAAATTGAAGAGGATATATTTCCTTTGTTGGTTTGGATAAACCTAATCAGTAGCTTTGATATGACTTTCATTCAGCACAATAATGGTGAATCCACAACTACATATTCCAGGTATTTTTCTAGGTATTCAAGGAAGTAGTCCTGGTGTGACACTGTGGGCTAATGCATCAGACTGCAAAGTCATTTGAACTACAAGGTCGGTGGTTCAAGCTCAGCAGCTGCCCCTTGGAAACCCTATACAGGGTCTCTATGGGTCAGAATCAACTAAACAACACTTAACAACAGCAGCAACAGTCAGGAGTCCTGGTGTTGTGCTGGACCGTAAAGTTGGTTTGATCCACAAGGTCAGCAGTTCAAGCTCACCAGCTGCTCCTCGGAAACCCTATACAGGGTCGCTATGGGTCGGAATTGATTTGATGGCACTTAACAACAACAATAATAAATACTTGAGAAGATGACAAACCACTAACAGAATTCAGGAAAGTTTCCCACTGAGAAATAAGTGTTTGAACTTGGTAGAAGGAAAAATGGGATTTTAACAGAGGGCAGAAAGATAAAACGTAGGTTTTACAGAAAGAATTGCATAGGCAATGGCAAAAAGGAAGACAAAGTAAAGTGTCTTTAAGGAAGAGTGAGACGTGCATGTGGCTGGAGCCAAAGGTGTTTTGTGGAGAAGCGTCAGAAACTGAGCTGAAGATAAATAAGGCAGTATGGAGGCACATTGTGAAGGGCTGACTGTTGTTGTTCGGTGCCATGGAGTTAATTCCAACTCATAGCAACCTTATGCACAACAGAACAAAACACCTTCCAGTCCTCAGCCATCCTAAGAATCATTGCTAAGCTTGAGCCCATTGCTGCTTCCATTGTGCCAATCCATCTTGTTGGGGGTCTTCCTCTTTTTTGATGGCACTCAACTTTACCAAGCATGATGTCCTTCTCCAGAGACTGGTCCCTCCTGATATGTCTCACGTATAAGAGGCAAGACTCATCATCCTGGCTTCTAAGGAACATTCTGGCTGTCCTTCTTCCAACACAATTTGTTTGTTCTTCTGGCACTCCATGGTACTTTTAATATTCTTCTCTAACACCATTTTCCCATGCATCTGAAATTCCTGAAAATAGCATGGCTTGGATAAGGTGCATCTTAGTCCTTAAACTGACATCTTTGCTCTTGAATAGTTTAAAGAGGGCTTGTGCAGCACATTTGCCTAATATAATACATTATTTCATTTCTTGACTGCTGTTTCCATTAGTGTCGATAGTGGATCCAACCAAAATGAACTCTTGGACTCTTCTCCATTTATCATGATGTTATTTATTGGTCCAGTGGTAAGGATTTTTATTTTCTTTTACATTGAGGTGCAACCCATGTTGAAGGTTGACTACACCATGCTAAAGAACTGTACCTGGAAAACAGATCTTAATAAGTGGAAGAGTCACTGCTCCTTAATTATAGTTCAAACAGCAAGTTATCACTCTGACATAATGTCTAATCTATTTGTTTTGAATTGAGAGGAGATTATAGAATCTACTTAGAGATTCATTTCAACTGTCCGACTAACCTCATTTCAAAATGTTCAAATGATAAAATACGCTCCAACACATATAGCCTCAACAAACAGATCGAGTTGGTTTGTGCTCTAAGTGTGTGTGTGTGTGTTCAGAAAATTAATCTCATGTTATGTGCATGATTTCTGACTCCTGGTTTGAAAACACGTATTAAGGGATTTTCAAATAATTCTGGCTTAGTTTTAATAGTGTCCCTAACTTGCATTATAATTGTCTGTTCCATTCTCTATAATGCCACGTTCCCTTCCTCTGCATTGCCCCAGCATGGATATGTATGACTGTGCCTATGAAAAATGTAGACAGACATATTCCAACTTGTCAATTCTTGACATTCATCTTCCCTGCACCTAATGCTGGTCAGACTGGAGGCCTGATTTGCAAGGATCTGGAAAAGACACCCTGTTTATTTTATTGTGACTGACTATTTGGGAGGCCAATGCATGCATGGTTTTGTTTGGAAATGAGCACTGTATCAATTCTGATTTCTTTTCTCCTTGCCATAAAAGAAATAAAAAACTGAAAGAAAAAAATGAATTTTTTTTTCAGTTAGAAGTGAAGCTAGTGAAACTTTGTCTGTCATACTTTGGACATTTTATCAGGAAAAACTAGTACCTGGAGAAGGCCATCATGCTTAGTAAGGTGGAGGGTAAACAAAAAGGAGGAAGACCCCCAATGAGGTGGATTTGGCAGAGTGGTAAAAACAATGGGCTCAAACATAACAACTAATTGTGTAGCTGGTACAGAACCTGGCAGAGTTTCCTTCTGTTGCTGTGAGTTGGAAATGACTCGATGGCACCTGACAACAATATTGCACCTGGATTTATTCTAAGTGATTTACATACATCAGCTCCAGCTCATGTACTTCTTATAACAAGCCTAAAAAGCAAATACAATTTTTAACTCCTTTTACATATGGGAAAACTGAGCTAAAAAACCTCAAGGCTCCTAAGTGGAGACACTTGAACCCTAGTGTGTGATACCTGAGTTCCTGCTCCTACTAATTAGCCTTGCTAACTGAAGAGCTCAGATATAGAACAAAACAAGAAAAACAGAACGGTTTTTTGTCTTGTTTTGTTTTGCTTTAGTAGAGTAAGGAAATTTAAGGAGCCTGGTGGCACTGGAGGATAGGTAGCTAACCACAAGTTTGATGGTTGTAACCCACCACTGAGGGAGGAAGATGAGACTGCTTATCCTGTAAAGATTTACACTCTCAGAAAGTCTATATAGGGTACCTATGAGTCAGAATTTATAGTCACATGACATGGAATAATGCCACATACATATAAATGGTAGACATCCTTACCTCTTTAAAGAATGCTTTAATGAGGGGATCTCGGAACAGCATTATTGTCTGTTTAGGGTAAATGCTACTTTGTTATATGTTGTTGCTGTTGTTGTTAAGTGCTGTCAAGTCGGTTCTGACTCATAGTGACCTTGTATAGGGTTTCTGAGGAGCGGCTAGTGAGTTTGAGCCACCTACCCTTGCAGTACAACATTATCCTGCAGTGCCACACCAGTACTCCATTCTGTTGTATAGGGCTGGCTAAAAGGAGATGAGATCATTGTTAAGGAGCTTAATGAGAAATCACTCCAGGTGATGGTTAATACAATCTGTGTCAAGGGCTTTGACATTCAGACAGAACAGTGGTTCTCAAAATGTAATTCCCTGGAATCATGCAAATGGTCAGGTTCCACCACACACACACACAAAAAATCAGAAGCTCGGCTGCATGTCATGTAACAAGTTAGTCCAATGACTCAAATAAACACTGAAGTTTAAGAACCGCAGATATAGAGAAACAAAGACTGAACTGAGGAAATATTAGGCATTTGGCGAGACTTGACTATAAATTGAGGAAACTTTAGAATCTGAAACAATTAAAAACCACTTCACAGCTGGTTATCTGTTTTCAGCACCTGACTTTGGTATGGCTCTATAGAATCAGCACTGGTCTGCAAACTATAAGGTTGGAAGCTGGTGCAAACCTACGAGCTGCTCCTTGGAAACCCTGTACAGGGTCACTATGATTCCAATCCAACTTGACAGCACTTAACAACAACATATGAATACTAGCAAAATGATAATATAAGTTCTACCCAATAATAATAATAATAATAAATCTGTGATGAAAACTCAAAGTCTTGCACCTCAGCAACATGCTCTTCCACTCCATTGTGAAAACAGTCAAATCAAATGAACAGAAGACTATATAAATGCACAAATTAGGTGAAATAACTTAGTAGCCAATATGAAATGAGAGTTATGACACAGGCTGGGTTGGTGTCTCAGCAACACTCACGATACTTTAATCTGCATTTGTGGAGACATCTTTACCACTGTTGTGTTGGTGGTTTAGAAACCGAGTTTTATGTGGTGGTGGTGGTGGTGGTTATATGCTGTGGAGTCAGACTCATCGCAACCTTGTACAGGGTTTCCAAAGCAGTAAATCATTATGGGAGCAGAAAGCCTCATCTTTCTACCACAGTAAAATAGCTGGTAGTTTCAAATTGCCGACCTTGAGTTTAGCAGTCCAACTCGTAACCACTACGCTACCAGAACATAGTTTAATAGTTTAATTTGATGTAGGGAATCATAAATGAAATTTTTGCTAAGTATAACAAGAGAAGAAGGAGAGAGATCACAAAATACTTCAATCCTAAATATAATTTAATCTTGATTAAATAAATCTATTCATGTTTCACAGTTAAACATGAACATCCAGACTTAAATTTAATTTGTGAATTGGATACTCTTTATAGTTTATGTTGACACCCCACTACCAAAAACCAGTTGCCATTTACTTCCAAATCATGGCAACTCCTTATGTGTCATGGTAGAACTGTGTTCCATAGAGTTTTCAAGGGTTGAATTTTGAAAAGTAGAATGCTAGGACTTTATTTCTGAGTAGACTTACACCTCCTACCTTTAGTTAGCAGTAAAGTGTGTTAACTGTTTACACTATCCAAGGACTCCCCAGCCCTTCCCATTCTGCCATTTGTTATATCAATGGTAATAGCTAAATTGAGTGAATTCATTCATCTACATCCATACTGGATTCTAGCTCTTAAATACACCTCATTTTTCTGTAACATATTAACTTCTACGGACACCAAATGATCTTCTGAATAATGAAAAAATTATACTACAAAATCTCCAGAGATTTCAATCCTGGTCTAATTTGTTGTTGTTGTTGTAGTTTTTATTAATACTTTTGTTGTTATTCTTAGGGGTGGTCATGTCAGTTCCAACTCACAGTGGCCCCCTGGGAAACAGAACAAAACACTGTGAGGTCCTGCACCTCATAGTTGTTAACGTTTGAGACCGTTGTTGCTGCCACTATGTACATCTAATTCATTGGGCAGCTTCCTCTTTTTAGTTAATCCTCCACTTAACAAAGCACGGTATCCTTTTCCAGGGGCTGATCCCTGTGGTCAACATGCTTAAAAACAAGAGATAAAGTCTCACCATCCAAGCTTCTAAGGACCATTCTGGCTGTACTTCTTCCAGAACAGATTTGATTGTTCCTCTGGGTCTCTGGAATTTTCAGTATTCTTCTCCAACACCATAATTCAAATGCAATGATTATTCTATTGTCTTTCTTATTCATTGTCCAACTTTCACATGCATATGAGCCAACTGAAAATACCATGGCTTGAGTCAGGTGAACCATAGTTCTCAAACTGACATCTTTGAACACTTTAAAGAGGTCTTTTGCAACAGATTTGCCTAATGTACTATGTTGTTTGATTTCATGACTGCTGCTTCCATGAGTGTTGATTGTGAAGTTTTTGACAATTTCAGTCTTTTCTTCATTTATAATGATTTTATGTATTGGTTTTCTTCATTTATAATGATTTTATTTATTTATTCAGTTGTAAGGATTTTTGTTTTCTTCACATAGAGGTGTACTCTACAAATCAAAGATTAGTGTTTGATCTTTATTGAAAGCTTACTCTTCACTTCCAGCAAGTACAATCGTATCATCTGCACATCACAGGTTGTTCATGAATCTTCCTCCAGTACTGATCCATCTACTCAGATTATTTTGCTCAGCCTAATAAGGAGCTCTGGTAGCGTAGTGGTTACGAATCGAGCTGTGAACTGCTAGTTCAGCAGTTCGAAACTACCAGCCGTTCCATGGGAGAAAGAAGAGGCTTTCTGCTCACATAAAGATTTATAGCCTTGGAAACCCTGCACAGGGTTACTATGAGTCGGAACCAACTCCACGGCACATAACAACAACAACAACAACAACAGATTGAATAAGTATGGTGAAAGGATACAATCATGGTGTATATCTTTTCTTATTTTAAACCATCCATTACCTTTTGTTCTGTTCAAATGATTGTTTCTTGATCTATGCACAGGTTCCTTATGAGCACAATTAAGTGTTCTGAAATACAGATTCTTTGAAATATTATCCATAATTTGTTACCCACATAATCAAATTCCTTTCCAAAGCACAAATAAACATCTTTCTGGCATTCTGTACTTTTACTCAAGAGCCATCGGATGTCAGCAGTGTTATCCCTCATTCCATGTCCTCTTCTGAATCTGACATTAGTTTCTGGCAGCTCCTTGTTGATGTACAGCTACAACTGCTTTTTAATTAACTAAAGCAAAATTTCACTTGCATATGATATTAATCATATTGTTCAGTGATATCTGCATTCAGTTGGATCACCTTTATTTGGAATGGCACAATATGCATCACTTCTAATCATTTTTCCAGGCAGTTGTCTGAGTGCCTCCAGCACTGAATCAGTTTGGAAATAGTTATAATTTGTATTCCATCAATTCCTCGAGCCCCGTTTTTCACCAATGTTTTTAGTGCAGCATGGGCTTCTTCCTTTAGTATCATTTGTTCTTGATCATATGCTATCTCTTGAACTGGTTTAGCATTGACCAAATATTTTTGGTGACTGTGTATTCCTTCCATCTTCTTTCATGGTTTCTGCATCATTCAGTATTTTGCCCACAGAATTCTATATTTTAAGATGAGACTTGAATTTTTTCATCTTAAGAAAGGCTGAATATGTTCTTTCCTTTTGGTTTCCTAACGCCAGGTTTTTGCACATTTCTTTACAATACTTGACTTTGTCTTCTCAAGCTAATCTTTGAATTTTTTTTCACCTCTTTTACTTCCTCATTTCTTCCAGTTGCCTCTCTGTGCTCAAGAGCAGGTTTCAGAGTCTTCTCTGTCATCCATTTTGGTTTTTTCTTTCTTTTCTGCGTCTTTAATTAACTGTGGGTCAGCAGTTCAAACTCCCCAGCTATTCCTCGGAAGCCCTATAGGGTCTCTATGAATCTGAACTGAGTCGACGGCACTTAATTCTTCATGTATGATCATCTTATTGTTATCCTGTAACTATTCTGGTCTGTTTTGGGTCACTGGTGTCTAATGTATCAAATCTCTTCTTGAGATGATCTTTAAATTCAGGTGGGCTATATTCAAGGCCATTTTTTGGATCTTGTGGACTTGTTTAAATTTTCTTAAGTTTCAGCCTGAATTTCTATATACGCAATTCATGATCTATTCCACAGTTGGCCTTTGGCTTTGTTATGGCTGATGATGCTGAACTTTTTCACCATCTCTCCCCATTGATGTAGTCATTTGATTCCTGTATATTGCATCTGGTGAGATCTGTCTTTTATGTTGTTTAAAAGAGGTATTTGCAAAGACTAAGTCATTGGTCTTAAAAATTCTATCATACAATATTCATTATTATTTCTACCACTGAAGCCATATTACTTCTATCACTGAGTCACACACATACCACTGCCTTCAAGTCTGAGTCTGTAAATCTTTATGCAAGAACACTGCCACATCTTTATCCTGCTGGTGAGTTCATATCACCAAACTTAACTACTGCACCATCAGGGTACAATAGAATACCCTTAAGGAGTTTCAGTATTCCAGAAAGGTAACAAGATCAAGGTTTACCTTAACTTTAAGAGAACCCCACCCTCCTCTGAGTCTTTTCTTCTTGCTTCCTCTCAGTTTCAACTCAGAAACGCAGGTACAGGGATATGTGGGTCTGCTAGCTTTTTCTTTATGCTGACATCAGTGGCAATGCAAAATTCAAGACTGACACTCTCCTTGTTTTTAATTTTTAAAAGATTGGTGCTGCCTGTGGGTTTTAATATACATGCCCTCTGCTGATTTTAGTGTCTGCTTTTCTATTTAAAAATCTTAATACTGAGCTGTAAGGATTTCCAATTAAGCGTAAGAAAAACATGAAACGCTTGTGTCTGCCTGACAACCATCTTGTTTCTTGAAACAGAGGGTTGACTTTGGAATATGAAGAAAATAATTTAAAATGGTCTGTCTTTTTCCATTTCTCTACACACTCTTTCCATTCACTCGCCTTCCACAATCTTTGTTCTTGCCCCTCAACTTTCAAACCATTTCCTTTGTCTTAGCACATTTGCCTTAAAACTCAGGCTTCCTGCCTTCTTGTTCATTTTAAGCAATGACAGCAAATAAGCCTTGGACAATGTTGCATGCAAAATTAAGTTCTTTTTTTGGTAAATCTCAGTAAGTACAATTGTTATAGAGGCAGGTGAATATTAACCCCACTTTTCCAAGAACTCACACACGTACAGGTCATAATGGGTGGAGGACTCAGATCAACATCTGCCATAGAAAGAGACATTCATTACTAAGTAGGCATAAAACATCTTATAGAAGGTACAGGAAACTCCATGGAGTTCCATTTTGGGTTGTTTTTGTTGTCCAAAAATGACCTTGTAGAAAATTTTTTCTCAAATGATTTCAGTTGCAACTTCTGACTTACTACCTCTTAAAGTTAGGTGACTAAGATCCTTTGTTGTTGTGTGCTAAATGTTGTTTGGTTGGTTCCGACTTTCAGCAACCCTGTATAGGATTTCCTAGAAGTAAGTCGTGGGTTTGAATTGCTGGCCTCATGGTTAGCTTATTCTACAGTGCTTACCTCCATAATAGCAGCATCTACCTCATAGGATTTGATTTTGTGATGATTAAAGTAGTTAATATTAAGTCCTGGTGTGGCACTGTGGGTTAATGGACTGGACTGCAAAGCTGCTTTGAACCTTAAGATTATTGGTGGTTCAAACTCACCAGTTATGCCTCAGAAACCCTATACAGGGTCACTATGGGTCAGAACCAACTCGAAGGCACCTACCAGCAACAAATGAGTTGTTGTTGTTGTTGTTAAGTGCCGTCGAGTCGGTTCCGACCCACAGCGACCCTGTACAGGGTTTCCGAGGGTGTAAATCCTTACGGGAGTAGAAAGCCTCATCTTTCTCCCGCGGAGCGGCTGGTAGTTTCGAACTGCTGACCTTTAGGTTCGCAGCCCGATTCGTAACCACTACGCTACCAGAGCTCCTTTTAACAAATGAGTTAATACAGCACAATCTGAGATGGAATTCTATAGAATTGTCTTGTTTTTCTGGGTCTTGAAAGTTTTGGATCTTTGATAGTCTTATCACTGTTCTATTAATTGTTTTACTATAACATTTTTGAGTTTTCCTTCTCTGCTGAGTTTTTGCCCTAAAAAGTTCTAGTTTTCACAGGCTTTATTATATATTTTAAGGAGTTCAGATAAGTATTAGCTCTTATTTCTATTCTTTTAAAACCAGCTACCACTGAGTCAATTCTAACTCAGTGTGACTTAATGAGTGTCAGAGTAGGGAGATCCATGTGTAGAGCTGTCTTTTTTGTCCTTTAAAAAAGGTATTTGTAATGAATAGTCATTGTTGTTATTGTTATGTGCTGTGGAGTTGGTTCCGACGACTCACAGAGACCCTGTACAGGGTTTCCAAGGCTGTAAATCTTTATGGGAACAAAAAGCCTCATCATTCTTTGGTGGAACAGCTGGTAGTTTCGAACTGCTGGCCCTGAGGTTAGCAGCCCAATTTGTAACCACTACGCTACCAGAGCTCCTTGATTAGTTATTAGTCTTCCAAAAATTCTATCATGTGATTTCCATCATCATTCCTCTCACCAAGGCTGTATTTTCCAACTACTGACCCTTCCTATTTGTTTCCAACCTATGTATTCCAATCACCAATAATTATCAGTTCACTTTAATTTCACATAAGACCAATTTCAGACTGACTAGGTTGATAGAATTCTTCAGTTTCGTTATCACTGACTTTTGTGGTTCGTGCCTAAATTTGAATAATAGTGGTATTAGCTGGTCTTCCTTGTAGGCATATGGATATTATCCTGTCACAGACAGCATTGGACTTCAAGATAGGCCTTGAAATGTGCCTTTTGATGATGAATACATCAATCCTCTTCAGTTTGTCATTCCCAGCATAGTAAACTATATGTCTGTCAGATTTTAAATGGCCAGTGACAGTCCATTTCCTCTCACTATTGCCTACGATATCTATGTGTGATCCATTTTATCTTTGACAACTTTGAATTATCCTAGATTCATACTTTTGTACGTTTCCTGTTCTGATTATTAATTGATGTTTGCAGCTGTTTTTCCTTATTTTGAGTTGTGCCCCATCAACAAATGAAAGTTCCAAAAGTTTTACTCCATTCATGTCCCCATGGTCAATTTTACTTTGAGGAAGCAATTCTTCCCTGCTTGTATTTTGCGTGCCTTCCAATCTGAGGGCCTCATCTTTTGGCACTTTATGTGACAGTATTCTGCTGCTGTTCATAAGGTTTAAGGAGCTCTGGTAGTGTAGTGGTTATGAATCGGGCTGCGAACCTTAAGGTCAGCAGTTCAAAACTACCAGCTGTTCCGTGGGAGAAAGATGAAGCTTTCTTTTCCCGTAAAGATTTACAGCCTCAGAAACCCTGCACAGGGTCCCTATGAGTCAGCATAAATGAGGGAAGTCCTAATTCACACGTTCTTGTTGCTCAGTGCTATTGAGTTGACGCATCCCTGTATAGGGTTTCTAAGAAGAGAATGGAGAACTTGAACCACCAACCTTGTGGTTCAAATTGACTTTGTAGTCCAGCTCACTAACCCACAGTATTACACCTAAGAGTACATCTTCCTAATTTTTATTTATACCAATTAACAAGCCAGTAATTTTACCAATGATAACTAGTTTCACCACACATTAAAACTAATGAGCAAAATGCCTGGGGACTGAAGATGATGATAACTGAAGGCTTATAGAAGTCATATCAGGCTTCTAACCAAATCTGGTTGGAGCATAAATTCCTGATGAGAGAAGCTGACCATCCTGGGGAACCGATTAACAGAAACATATATTAATAGAACACTGTTTAAGCGGAAATATTGCAAATTAAATTATAGGCAGCTGAACACCATATTCCTCCAATCTAATTCTTCAATCATCTAAGCACAATTTGTCAGGTTCTGCCTCAGTTTCCCAGATAATGCAATTGTAAGCACCCAAGTTCTGATTTGTTTGAAGCAATATAAATAGCAATTACTGTTTTATCTGATACATCAAGAATAAGCATACATTTGCTAACAAGACTTCACCCCCTAGACAGAGAGTTATTCTTTATTTCACCAAATTACAAACATTTATTACAAATACTGCAGCATATGTCCCTCAGCATCCACCCCAAGAAACAGCAAATTACCACAAGAGTACCCTAGATATTTTCCTGACAAACTTCAACTACAATTTCCTTTTGTGTTACAGCCATAACTATTTTTTTTTCTTTAGCTCTTGACACTCCATTAAAACTAAGATTTCTGATCTATCCTTTCCCCAGAGCTCAACCTTTTTCTCCTAAGGCCCCAGACACTATAAGACAGAAAGGGGAGCATCTTCTTTCTAGAATGCTCTTGGGAAGGCCATCTGAATCTTTTACATTCACTCTATTACTATGGCTTCAATTTATACAAATCACCCGTCAAAGTTCCAACCCCACTCTTTCCTAGCAATCAAGATGTACTGAGATACTAATTTATGCTTCACTATATTGGACACTAGGGGGCATACTAATGAGGCTCTGACTCCTGTCCTCTCCAGCAATCTGCCATCTAGTTGGGGAGAGAAGGATAGATTAATACTATCTATGTTGGAGAACAATGCACTTTTCTACATTTCCTGTAAGTGGAAAGGAACCAAGCAGTGCATTCATATCAGTTTGAATATGTTAGATCTCTATGAGAGGATAGACAATGTCTTAATTATGGGACTTACTCAGTATATTTTAAAGTACTCTCATTTCAAATTTGCATTGTATCTTTCCTGACCTATGTGATTATTAGGAAATATAAGAATATAAATATTTTATAAAGAAAGTCATGAAGCCTCAGGGAGAGTCCAAGTAACTAGTATGACATAACCAGGCAATAGCAGAGACAAGAAAACTGTCTCCTAACCCAGTGCAGTTTGTCTGTTAAAAACTGTACAATGTCAAATTCAAATATGAATCTATAATTCTAAAAGCATTAAGGATGTTTTTCCTTTTGTTTTTTTTTTTAACATTTACTAGATTTTTAAAAATTACTAATTTTTCTTTATTAATGAATTAAAGTCCTGGTGTGTGGCACTATAAGATGAGTACTGGACTGTTAACCACCAGGTCAGCAGTTGAAACCTACCCAGCTGCTCTTCGGAGACACTAAACTGGGTCTTTATGAGTCAGAATTTTGAATTATGGAGATGTCAGAATGCTCCTTAGAAGCCAGGATGGTGAGGCTTCCTCTCTCATGTTTCAGATACATTGTAAAGAGGAGCCAGTCCTTGTAGAAGAATATTATGTTTAGAAAAATGGAGGGTCAATGAAAAAGAGGAAGACCCCCTATGCAATGGATTGACACAGGGGAACAACAACGGGCACAAACATAACAACTGTGAGCATGTCACCAAACCAGGCAGTGTTTCATTCTGTTGTGTATGTTGTTGTTGTGAAGTGTCGTCAAGGCGATTCCGACCCTTAGAGACCCTGTATAGGGTTTCCAGGGAGCAGCTGGTGAACTTGAACCACTGACCTTGCAGTCTGATGCATTAGCCCACAGCGCCACATAGGGTCACTATTAATAACTGACTCCAGAGCACCTAGCAACAAGGAGACACAACTGAGTGCACCACACTTAACACCAGCAGCAACAATACAGAATTTAAATATGCATTTAAAAAGTAACAAAATGAAGAAATGGCCTGGGGCAAGGTTAAGACCAGTTCATAGTGCAGGATGAAGGATTTGCGTCCTGTGGATCTTGAGCAGTGTTGTAAACTTGGGCGATGTGGCATATTTAAGTAGATAAAAGCACCTTCTCTAGCATGCATAAACTTACCAATTAATAAACTACTGCAGTTTTTGTTTTGTTTTTAGCACAAATACATAGACTTGTACACATGTGAGATGTTGGATTGCTAGGAATTTGCTGGAACAGTTTATATCGTTAACTTTTTAAATGGACAAGGAAGTAATATATAATATACACTTTTAAATGGCCACTTGGTTTAGGAAGTTTATTTAAATAAAATTTCCTTAGATTTATGTTTTTTATTACATGAATTTTCGAAATAAGGAATT
Organism: Chrysochloris asiatica; assembly: GCF_000296735.1. Lineage (NCBI taxonomy): Eukaryota > Metazoa > Chordata > Mammalia > Afrosoricida > Chrysochloridae > Chrysochloris > Chrysochloris asiatica. The sequence goes on along the minus strand of NW_006408542.1, from coordinate 26,088,069 downwards.
ACATAGATTGTCAGAAGTTTTTCAGATGTAGTGCCTATTCCAAGTTGTGGTCCTCTTATTTTACATAGAAAGGAAGGGAGGTCCAGAGAGCGAAAGGGGGGAAAATATAAAGAAAAGAGGAGGTCAACCACTAGACGTAGCATAGCTTTTTCATCTTTTGGCAATCTGGCCATTGTTTCAATCATAATCCCCAATCCTAACCACCAGTCTCCAAGCCTCCAGTGAAGCTACTGTGGCCCTCCTTGCCAAGTTCAATTGATGAGCCAGCATTATACTCGGGTGTGTGCTGGCTTTGCTGGTCTACCACCCAGCACAGTCAAAGGTGTTTTGTTTTACCAACATAATATATATATTCTCTGTTTTGTGGGGCCAGAGGTTTAGAAATTGTTTTCTGATGCTATTTTACTTATGAGGTAAGATGCAAGAAAAGAGTGTCACAGCTCTGCTTGTAGACATCTTTGGGGGTTCTTAAATATCCCTAGCATATTTTACTGCAACATAATAAGTAATCTCATTCTTGCAGTTTCTCTGTCTTGTGTCTACCGGAGAGCATCTTTGCTACGATCTTCTTCCTCTTTACTCTTTCAATTCTCCCTCTTTCTCAGCTGCCACGTTTACTCTTTCTTTTTCCTCCAGTGCTTGGTTCCCTGCACTTTCCAATGCTTTATAAGAGATATGATAATGTAGTGGAAAAGAGGACTCGTTGTTATGAGTAATGTGTAATTAACCGATCATCAAAACTGATGCTTGAGTAGATGGTGTCAAGTCATATTTTACAGATTGGGTATGAACACCTGGTAGAACAAGTTTGGTCCAATTTAAAAAGCCCAATGCATTCCCTTTTAAGATGTAAGTTAGCTCTCAAGACACTGGTTACATCTAAACCATAGGGGTAGGGGAAGGGTGCCATTTGCCATTGAAATTCAGGCGGAGGGATCACCTAGTGCAGGAAGGAGAGTTGCTTTTTAGGTGTTCTCTGCATCGCCATACACGTGTCCCAGTGATGCGTGGGGAATGTGAGGGAGAGGAAAAGCAGGGCGATTTTTGTGGGAAGCTAGACCAGCCTCCCTCGTTACATAGGCTCGTCCTCTGCATTGCATCCGAGCTTCAGTGATTTGCTGTTTGGAGACTGCAGATTTGCATAGAGCCGCTCGCTTCCCCAGCGTGTGTGGTTTTTCTTTCTTTCTTTTCTTTTTTCTTTATCTCCCCCCCTCACACCCCTTCTCCACTTCTTCACCTGCTTGTTCTTTTTCTCGGTCCTCGTTCCCCTACTCGGTCCCCGCTTCCTTCATAAGGGTGTACTGTTCTCTCTGAACCCCTCGCCCGGCGTAAGTGTCAGGAGGCGACGGACGCGGAGATCGCCTCGGGAGCAGGCGATGCGCGCCGCTGCTCCGCGCGCTGCCCCGGGGAGGCTGGCGCGAGCAGGCGAGCCGGCTGGGGCTGAATGGAGGGAAGGGGCGCCGCGATTCCATGGGGTCTTCTTCTCCTTTGAAAGGAGGTTGGGCCGGCGAAGTGGCCTCCCCAGTACCCACACACAATGCTAAATGGATTTACCTAATGGATTCGCGGTGGATGGCTGTCATGTAGAAGTGAGGACCCTCCGGGAGGAGCTTTAAACAATTTCCCCGCTCCCCATCCCCCGACACGCACTCTCGTCCGAAACTCTTTGGGAGTACCTCTCGAGAATCTGGAGCCCCGGAAATCTGGGCGCAGCAGTCAGCTCCGCGTTTGCTGTTCCCCGGGACTGCCTTGTCGGACAAGCCCCCCGACAGCTGCATTCGCCTCGGCTATGTTTCGGATTGTTTGGGGTGCCAGGCACGGCGGACTCCAGGACCCCGAGAAGACTTTCAGAAGGAGGGAGAGGATGGGTGCCCTGGCGCGGTGAGGCGGTCGGCCCCGCAGCCCAGCCCGCGCCGCCCGCTCCCTCGCGTCCTCTCCCCTCCCCGAGCCCCAAACTTTGCCTCCCGCGGCGGCAGCCCCTCGGCGGGCGCCCCGTCATGTACCAGAGGATGCTCCGCTGCGGCGCCGAGCTGGGCTCGCCCGGGGGCGGCGGCGGTGGCGGCGGCGCAGGGGGGCGCCTGGCCCTGTTCTGGATAGTCCCGCTCACCCTCAGCGGCCTCCTAGGAGTGGCGTGGGGGGCGTCCAGTTTGGGAACGCACCACATCCACCATTTCCATGGCAGCAGCAAGCATCATTCAGTGCCTATTGCAATCTACAGGTCACCGGCATCCTTGAAAGGTGGACACGGTGGGTCTGCGATGCCAAGTTGTTCTCGCGGGTTACCCCTCGCTCCCCCCCCCCCCCTTGCAATTCTGCGCTCGCTTTTCGGCCCCTAAGGCTTGGAGAAAGGAAGAGTAGGGAGGTGCATTTGGGTGTGTTTGGTGGTAGCCACTTATCTCTTTGAAGACAATGGAAAGGGGATGGGGAAAGGCGTCGCGGTGTTTGTGGTAGGGGGGTGGGAGGGGCGTTCCTTGTCTAGGTATTGGGAGACCTGGGCACTTATTAAAGACCAGCCCGAGCCGGATGGCTGGGCCCCACAGGAAGGGGGCGTTACTCCCTAGAAGGTCACTCGGTGGCGGGCTGGCGCCGCGTTTAGTGGAGGGATCTGAGCGCCAGAGAGGAGGGCTCTGCAGAACCTTTTGTCTGTGTAGAGTGCGCTGCCCCACCTCCTGCCCATTTTCCCTGGCCTGGGGGAGCGAGAGATTCCAGAAAGAACATTCCTCCAAAGTGTACCCAGACAGCAGTGGCAGCGAAGTCCCAGAACTCACTCAACAGGAGGCCCCCATCTTTTCCCTTAGTTGGAAAAGAAAGGAGGGTCCTTCGGCATACTATCCAATTTGGCCATTGAAAGCACCTATAAGGCCATGGTGGAACTTCTGGACACCCTTACCCCTCCATTCCTTACTCCTTCCGCCCACCCGCCCGTTCACATATACATATTTATTTTCCTTGGTGAATGAGCTGATGTATTTTCTAAATGGAGCAGAGGGAGGGTTGGCTAGCCAAGACTATCTCTGCGGATCCTTTCCAAAAGATTGCTGGAATAAGAGGGTTGGTTTTTTTTTTTTTGAAATCTCCTTAGAATTTAGTCAGGTGGGCCAATGTTGGTTCCTCAAAGCCAGGAGGTCTTCCTGGAAGAAGAGGAATTAGAGCAAATGAAATCTATTCGCCTCACCCTGGTTTCCTTTGTAAAGAACAGTGTGTAGAAAGAAGCCCGCAGTATTCTGAACGGGCAGGTTTGTTCTCTAGAGCGGCCAACAATGGCCAAGTTCCTCTCATCTTTCTTCAAAAAATTGCCAATTAAAAAAAAAAAAAACAGCTGAAATCACCAACAATTGAAACATTGAATGATTTTGGTGAATCTTTCCCCACTCCCCCAATTTTTCTTTTTCTTCGGAGTACAAATCATTCCATTAGAAAGCAGAATGAAAGTTGTGGAATCTCTTTCTAATGCCTCTTTTCCTTTGTGGCAGGCAGGGGTCGTCTGTTTTCAGGCTCTACTCAGCTAGATCCTTCTCCCCTTTCCCAGTGTAATTACACTCCCCTGAGCTTATGGTAGTGCTGCCAAGGGTAGTTTGGCTTCTTACTTGTGTACAGTTCTGCTTAGACTGAGAACCTATACATAAGCTAAACCAAGGGCCCTTTGAAACTCCTCTTCAGGATGGAATAGAGGAACGCCTTACTGTATGGATCTTAGCAGCGGTCCATTTCTTCTCCTTTCCTAGTTACCCTCTCAGGGATTCTCTCCAATTAAGAATAACTGGGTTGAAGGCAGGAGCGTGCCCCAAATTAGTATTTTAGCTACAAATAAAACTGAGGTAGATTTCTCTGAATTTGTAGGAGTTTCTGTTGCTCTTGTCACTAGGTTTGCTTTATTGTAGGAGCTTGCTGCCCCCTTCAACTGAGTTTCATTCTCACCCACTGCCTTACCTTTTTGTAGAAGGGTGTGCGCCCGATGGGAGGGAGTCGAGCCAGGGCGTAGGAGGGGCAGACAGAGAGTGGGTGGGTGCAGTGAGCCAGATGGGGGGTATGTGTGGGGGTGGGGGAGCTAAACTGTATCAGTGATCAGCACTTGGCAAATAATCTCATGAGCGCATTAACTTCTTTTCCATGGCTCTGCCTTTCTACTGAGGATATAGATAGATGAGTAGGGAAACAGCCTGGGAATTTGGAATGAGCACTAAGGGGGCCCTACCGCTGAGACCGACCCTCCTTTAAGTTTACCTTTGCAGCTTCTACCCCAGTCAGGCGCCGTCTGCTGGTCTTTACAAACATCAATTTCCCTCCAGAATGCAATGATTTTTCTCTGTATGTGAATGAAAACTCAGGGACATCTATCATAGATAGATAAAGAGAAAGAACAGTATGCTGGAGAAAAATTGTGTGTGAACAGCAGCTAGAATTATTCTTTGGAGTCTGAGAACTTTTCCTTTCTGAAGAAAGTGCTATTGTAGGATTGTATTTGTTTTAAAATTCCCCTTGTCCTCTCATCGCTCATGCATGCTGTGCTTTTTCTGATTCGTTATTGTTGTTGATGTTTTAAATCAGGTAAACAACTTAACTATCAGCCCACCTCCCCTGCAGAAAGAAGCCAGGTGTGAGCTTTTCTATTTCATCCCTTGCCTACCTTGAAAAGAAGAGGAAATTAACTTTGGACAGAGAGCAATCAAGGAATATTAAGGATGAAATAAGCCTCTGAGGGTGTGGAGGGATGGAGAGATGGGAGTGAGATGAGGTTGCAGGGGGCTGAGAGCTGAGACAGGCAGGGTAATGGCTTCAAAGGAACCTAATAAGAAAGAGGTGATGTTGAATTTGTTGGGTCAATAAACTCCCTGAACATCCAGCTAATTAGACAAAGGGACCACAAGGAAACAATTTCTGAGCTTCAAGATGAAGGCTAAGGAAATGCACAAAGGTGAATGGAAATATGATAAATTCCTAACTGAACATTCATGCCAGTCTGTCCAAATGGGAGTCTATTTCAAATATGCATGTATAGATGAACAAATGAATGAGCGTGTTAGATTATATTCGAATTTCTGGAAATCATAAGACATTCTTCCCATTATAGAGAATGCATGTATATGCTTGAATGCATAAAAGAAAAATCATGTGTGGTATATTTGGGGGAATAAAATGGAATCTTCTGTGTTTTGAATGCCGCTGGGATTGACTATCCGGGTTCATTGTTCTTCATTTTCTCATCATGCCATGCTTCATTTGTACTATTATGAGGTGTCACTTACAAGGTTTTCAGGGTGCAGGAAGAGCTATGGCTACCCTGACCCAGTTGAAGAGATTGTAATGAGAATTTTATATTATGCATATGAGAAGCAGATTTAAGAACACTGCAGGACCCCATTTTACTTTGCATGCACTTAAAAAGAGAAATGATGAGCAGACCTCTATAGGAAAAAAAAATTGGGAGTTAAATAAATGTAGGACTGTGTAACTGTAAGTGATATAAAGCATGTCCGGTTATAATTAAGTGCACTACTTAAAGCCAACAAGAGCCTAGAATATTTTGCTTAGCCAATACAGCTCTCCCGATGTGCCATATGTGCCCAGTATAGAACGATGTCAGTCCAATGCCCAGGTTCCCACCTCTCCCAACTTTCCTAAGTACCTCTGCATACTTTAGAAAATTAGCTTAGAGCTTCTCAATAATTTCAGGAGATAAAGGAAGAAGAAAACCATGAGGGCCAGCCATTGTCCTTTCACAAATATGGGCTCTGGAAATTATACTGCCATGATTAGTTTATACTATTAAAGGGCAAAGGGGCTCTCCCAGAAGGGAATGTTAACCAATTTTATAAGTGTGTTTTGAAATTGAAGTTCTAAAGGATAATAATATCTTGTATTTATAGTGTTTCTCTTTCCAAGGCACAGTACACTTACTAAACTTCTAAGACGACTAGTGGGTTTTGGAGGACTTTAGAATCTCCTTTTCCATTTATTGCTATTGACGGGCCAAAACACAGTGCCAAATCTCTAATCTGATTCAAAGAGGAATTAGAATCAAGGTTACATGGCCCATAGCCCACAGGTTTTAAAAACAAACCAAGAGAGTAGTCCTCCATGTGATTTAATGGCTGATCTCTTAAAAAAGAAATCATTACAAAGAGAGTAGCTTATCATTTTGCTTCTGGCATGTTCACATATAAATATTAATAAATATTATATGACTGTAATGAATGTTGATGGCACCTCACTGGTGTCAAACAGATTACTTCATTGATTTTGCTTAGGAGGTTTTGTTATTCTGTTGTTTTTCTAGGAAGCAGGCATTTGCTCTTTTGTTAAGCATCCAAGAGAGTTAGCAAAACCTTTCAAAGTATACTAGGCAGTGTTGAACAAAACTTTAGCTTTTCTGGTTATGACTTCATATGTGTAACCCAGAACATTTTCAGCCATGTCTGCTTTGAAGAAATAGACATTTGTACTCCAGACTTCTTTATCTTAGCTTCTTGGACAAATATTTGCATCACTTAAATGCCATTTTGCATAGACTGCCCAGCTAATGTTAGTCAATTAGGATCCAAGTAATCATAGTACTCTCGGTAATTTTTCTTACCGCAATCTTTAGATTATCCTTAGCTGATCATTCCTACTTATGAAATGCCTACTGTGTGCATGGTTTTGAGTTTGTACACCAGATACTGGGGTAGGCCAGAGGACAATGGTAGTAGAGATGAAAGAAAAGAAGTAAAGATAACCAAGGAACAACCACCAACAAGTTGACAAGTTAGTTATAAATATTCAAGCTATGATTACAAAGAGTTAGTTTTTAAACAAACAGAACTTGCTTCTAGAAACAGGTATCCTCCAAGCTTGAATGTAAAAAACAGAGCTATATGTATATGTACCTGTCATCTGGCACTCAACATGAAATAATCTGATTAAAAACCTCAAAATAGTGTTTTTATATTGATATCACTTTTTATCGTCCTTTAATATATGTTCTAGAAAGAGCCCCTTGCACAACTGCTTTCCATCAAGTTGCTGCATATATTTCTTCTAACGAAATATAAAGACTTTTAATTCTCAAATAGAGATCAAATTTGCTTTTCAAATGTATTTAAGACAGAGGATGTGTTGATTTAAATTCACACTAATGTATAAGTAATTGAGGCAGTTTGGTTTGGTGAAGATTATTCTCTAGAAATATCTTTATGGACATTTAGTCATGGCCATTTACTAACATTCCATAAATACCTTTCTAAACTACTTATTCTCAGTAAAAAAAAGGGTTTTCCACTTATTAAGTGAAAGTAAAACAAGTTACATCTGAGTGAAGAAGAAATGAGACAGTAATTTAAAAATTAAATAATAGACCGCCCCTGAAATGTATGTATAACAGAAAATTTGAAGCGATTTTAGAGAGAAATCAGGTAGAGTGGAAATAACGCTGAACTTGACGTTAGAAGACCTGAGTTCTAGTCCTAATGCAGTCAGTGAGATTCTGGAATTCAGTTACTGCTTTAAATTTCAATTCTCTTTTAGCTTTAAGGAGTAGATTCCTCCTGTTTTATAGATGTGAAAATACCCAAAACCAAACCAAACCCACTGCCATTGAGTTGATTCCAGATCATAGTGACCCTGTATTAGGTTCCCACGGCTGTACATCTTCATGGGAGCAGAAAGCCTGATCTTTCTCTCAAAAGTACGGCTGGTGGATTTGAACTGCCAAAGTTGTAGTTAGCAGTCCAGCGCCACCAGGGCTCCATAAATATGAAAATAGAGACAAATGTAATTTAAGTGAACTAGACTTAGGGGTCATAAGACATGAATAATAGAGTTGTAAGTAGAACGTGTATTTTTTTGTTCCTTTTCCTCAGAATATGTTTCTATGCCACTTACATTTAGATTGTGGGGAAATAGTCACATTTTATCTGGAAACTGTTTCAAAAAGGCAGTCCTTCTGAAGCAATTGTTGTCATTGAGTCAGTTCCTCGTAGGGTTTCTAAGGAGCACCTGGTGAGCTTGAACCATTGTGGTTCAAAGCAACTTTGCAACCCAGCTCATTAACCCACAGTGCCACACTAGGACTCCGCTGAGGTGATTAACTGGGGTAGAGGATTGGTCTTTGTAAAGACAATGTTGTTGTTGAGTACTGTGGAGTCAGTTCTGACTCATAGTGAGTCCTGCAAAGGGTTTCCAAGGCTGTAAATCTTTATGGGAGCAGAACGCCTCATCTTTCTCCCGCAGAACCACTGGTAGTTTCGAACTGCTGACCTTGAGGTTGGCAGCCCGATTCATAACCACTAAGCTACCAGAGCTCCTTTGTAAAGACAATAAGACAACCTAATGTCTTCGTGTAGAGAAAACAATCCTTATTATGCTCTTTGAATTCCGGGGCGGTGCAAACAGTAACTACCTGAAAGCTTGGAGGTTTGAAACCACCAAGAGATCCTTCAAGAGAAATGCCTGGCAATCCACTTGCCCCCCTCCAAAATTAAAAATTAAAAAATAATCATCCATTGAAAACCTTATGGAACATTTCTACTCTAGCACACATGGGATTCCCATGAGTAGGAATGGACTAGAAAACAACTGGTTTTTACTCTGCTGTTGCCCAATACCACCATCATTCCTTAGTGACTTATCCACACTATATTGCCTGCTTCTTTTTAAAGAAGGACACACTTAGCTTTCTGAAATGTTAACCATCCCAGTAATACGATTGGGCCTACCCTATTATACAGGCCACTTTGACTGTTGTTATTTACTTTTTTAAACTGAACTAAAATACCTCTAGTGTCATATGTAACTTTTTGAATTCTAAGATTCCTTTCATAATAAGGCTCTCTTAAAATCTTCATGCTCCGTCTGTTTTAGGATATATATCAATCCTAAACACACGATAACTGAAGGTAATTTTGCAGATTGCTTTTAGGTCCCTTAGCCACCTGATTGCCCTAAGCATTAATTTAAAGTGGTTTAGCTGGGTGCCCTGGAGCCAATGGTTAAGTGCTTGACTGTTATTCAAAAAATTGGCAATTCTGATTCAATCCCACTGGTCACTCCTCAGGCAAGGAGGCTGCAGTCTGCTTCTGTAATGATTATTCAAAACTCCCAGTGCCTTAGAGTTAATTCCAACTCTTAGTGGTCCAAAGGGTTTCTGAGACTGCCGGATATTTCTCCTGTGGAGCAGCTGATGGGTTACAACCATGGAAACCCTATTGGGCAATTCTTCTCTGTTCTATAGTTATGAGTCAGATTCAACTCCTAGGCACAAGAACTACAAAGTGTGGGGTCAGACTTAGGGTCCATCTTGCCTAGTAGTTCTTCTTCATATGAAGTCCCAAGAAGTGTCTCTTAGAAAGGGCATCTTGGTACTTCCTGCTTCTTTACTCGTTTTTTTTGTGTTTTTTCATCCAGCTTTTTCTGATCTAGAAAGGTGTAGAAATGACTTGTCATCAAGACTTTGGCAATAGCCATTTCAAATATTCGAGTCTCTCACCAAATAAAGGTGCTTTTTTTTTTTTTTAAAGTATATATTTCCACAGTGCTTTGATGTAATGTGTCTCACTTAATCAGCATTACAACCCTGGTAGGGATTATGATCACCATTTTGCTGACAAGGAAACAGATTTAGAGAAGTGATGATTCTACCAGGGTCACATAATTAATAAGTAGCTGCAGGGCTTCTGGTTTTCCCACTATGATATGATAAGAGGCCGGGCTTTTGGAAAGAACTCTGCATTTGAATTTAGAAAACCTGGTTTCTTGTCCCAGTGTTGTCAGTTTTTCTATTCACTTCTCAAAGAACTGTTTCCTCAATAAGAATATAATTAGCCAAAGACAGATTAGCTAACTCATACAGTTATTAAGAATTTCAAGGGAATATGGAAGTGAAATTTATTTCTCTATTCTAGCAGAAGATGGTTTAGTTAATATAAGTTTAAGGTGGAAATGGACTAATAAATGAGAACTCTTTTTTTCTAATTCAACTTGACATCTTATAGTCAGATAATGATAAAGAATATTATTAATCAGGTAATTATAATAATAAAATACTTTATTATTTAAAGATGTTGGTTCCTAGACAAACTTCCTTTTAATCATCAAGTATACTTACAGATGGAGTCCTGGTGTGTGCCGCAGGAAAAGTATTGGACCAAAAGGTCGGTTTGAACTGCAAGGCCAATGGTTCGAACCCACCAGCTACTCCTCGGAAACTCTATACAGAGTTGTTGTGAGCCACAACTGACTCAACAGGACTTAACAACAATAGCGTTCCTACTGATATAAATCTACTCTCTTAATTGTATGGGATTTGCAAATTGGAACTGAGAACAGTGTAGAAAGGAATTTTTCAAGTGTATTTTTTTTTTTTTTACAGAGTAGATCATCAATTTTACATTCAACAAATCATGTATTTTGTTTCATTACAATGATTGCAATCCCCTCCATGCAGTATTAGTTAACAGTTGTTGTTAAGTGCCAGAGAGTCGTTTCTAATCTATAGCTACTCTGTGTAGAGTTTCTAAGGAGTGGCTGGTGAGTTTGAACTGTGGCCTATGGTTCAAACCGACATTGCAGTACAGTGCATTAACCCACAGTTAACAGTATTTACCTCTACTTTGTTTAATGCTTCATCTTTTCTCTGCCAACTTCCCCCTCCTTGTATATTGCCTGCCTAGTCACTCATTACCCCATGAATAATTTTCCTTCCTAGGAATCCTGGTGTGGCACTGTTGGTTAATGCACCAGGCTGCAAAGCAGTTTGAACTGAAAGGTTGGTGGTTCAAACTCACTAGCTGCTCCTCAGAAACCCTATACAGGGTCATTTGACTACACTTGACAACAACAACAATCCCCCACCCCCAGTAATCATCTTAGAATGTTTCTCTTATCAAGAAAACCTGTTTTTAATGTTTTATAACACTGGCTTCATACAATATTTGCCCTTTTAAGAATTATTGACTAATTTCACTCAGCATAATGTCCTCCTGGTTCATCCATGTTGTAAGGTTTTGCAGATTCATTGTAGTATTTCATTGTGTGTATATTCCAAAGTTTTTTAAAACCATTCTTCAATTAAATTCTTCATTAAATCAAATGAATGATGAACATTTAAGCTGTCTCCATCTTTTTGCTATAATGAATAGGGTTGCAATGAACATAGTTGTATATATATCTACATTACATAATGTGACCTATGTTTTTTAAAGCAGGCTTATAGTTAAAGAATATATAGACATTTTTTTCTTTCAAATAACCAAACATGATGAATGAAAGTATTAAGATGTCTCTCTGAAAATCAGCAACTCAAGAAAAATGTTTGAAAATGTGTACCAGTGATGGTGGTACGACATATAAATGTAATTAATATCACTAAGGCATACATGCAGTCCTGGGGCACACTGTACAATAAGTGCTGAACCAAGGTCAGCAGTTCATACCCATCAGTCCCTCTTTGGAAACCCTATATAGTGTCTCTGTGAATCGGAACCAACTCCATGGCACTTAACAAATTGTACATAAGTACCCTTGTGGCACAATGGGTTGAGCTCTGGGTGATTAGCCTCCAGGTCAGCAGTTCAAATCCATCAACAACAGCCTCAGGAGAGTGATGAGACTGTTTGCTCCTGTAAAAAAATAAAACAAAACATATAGAACAGTTCTGTTCTGTCCTATATGTTCTATATGAGCCCTAAACGATTCAGTGTCAGTAGGTGTTTGGAGTTAGGGAGCCCTGATTAAGCACTCAGCTGCTAATCAAAACTCAGTGGTTTGAACCCACCAGCCACTCCATGGTGGAAGGATGAGTCAGTCTGCTTCTGACCAGATGGCAACTAATAGACAAGACAGTCTCCACCACATAATGTTAGTAGCGTAGTGGTTACGAATCGGGCTGCGAACCTTAAGGTCAGCGGTTCGAAACTACCAGTCGCTCCGCGGGAGAAAGATGAGGCTTTCTACTCCCGTAAAGATTTACACCCTCAGAAACCCTGTACAGGGTCGCTATGGGTCGGACCCAACTCAATGGCACTTAACAACAACAACAACAACAACAATGTTAGTTTGGAGTCCTGGTGTGGCACTGTGGGCTAATGTGCCAGACTGCCTAGCCGTTTGAATTGCAAGATTGGTGGTTCAAGCTCAACAGCTGCTCCTTGGAAACCCTATACAGGGTCACTATGGGTTAGAATTGACTCGACGGCACTTAACAACAACAATAACAATGTTAGTCTAATGGCAACTCAGATAAGGAAAACAACCACGCATAAGTGATGTTCAAATCAGTAAATGGCACTACTTGTATTTTATTACAAGTTAAATATACTTTATTGTTGTTGGGTGCCATCGAGTCAATTCCATCCCATAGTGACTTTGTGGAGGGTTTTCAAGGAGCACCTGGTGAGCTTGAACCACCGACCTTGCAGTTCAAATGACTTTGCACTCTGATGCATTAGCCCACAGTGCCACACTAGGATTCCACTTACTACTTAGTTAAAAGTTTTCTTTATTTTGCTAATTGTCATTATACACACACACATATATGTTGTTGTTAAGTTGAGTTGAGTTGGTTCCCATGGCGACCCTATATAGGATTTCTGAGGAGCAGCTGGTCAACTTGAACCACTGACATTGCAGTTCAAACAACTTTGCAATCCAGGGCATTAACCCACAGCTCCAACCAGGACACTCTTTTTCTCTCTCTGTCTCTCTTTCTCTATGTAGTTTTCTGATTACGTACAGAATTGAGAGCTGCTAAAAAAACATATTTTTGATGCTTCTTAAAACTGAGATGACTTTGTTACTTTGGTGTTGTTAAGTGCCATCAAGTTGATTTTGACTCATAGCAACCCTGTATAGGGTTTCCGAAGAGTGGCTAGTGGGTTTGAACCTCTGACCTTGGATTTGGTAGGTTATACTACAATACCACACCAGAACTCCAAGTGAGGATTGTAGTAACTAAAGTGTGGATAGTTATACAGTATAGTGTGTGTCTGGGTGGTATCGGATGGCTATCCTTCACGTTAATAGTGGAGCAGGCTCAATAGTCATTCAGAATTGGCCATTTTGTAGATTACATCCTGAAGTTTAGGAACCATTCCTCTACACTCTAACTAAACAGCATTTCCTTGAAGTCCACACTTAACATTTTCAAAGCTGCAATGTGCTGTATCAGTCATTTTTCATGTCTACTGTCAAAATGTTAGCATATGCTAAAATAAGATGAATAACAAATTAATCTCTGTCAGCAAAGTGGTTAATTGGACATGCTGTTAAATATGCAAATAATGTATTTTTTACCCCTAGCCATTCTTTTCCTTGGGATTTATCCTAAGTGAGACATAGACTCTTTGATTCTACTTATAGACAACTGCTGCTGATGGAATTTGGATCAACATTTTTACATGAAAGCATTGTGTTTTAGTATATATATTGATATTGATTATTGGGGTGTTTTTGTAATGTCTGAAATCTATAACAACAACCTATTTTTACTTGCCAGTAATAAAACTTTTGCTTCAATAACCTTGTGTTTATTAGTAAAACTTTGCTCTTTTTAATAAAATAAATTAAATTTTGTTAGGAAAAAAGTAATTATCCTCTTGACTATAGGAAGGAAGTGAATTAAATATAATGGTGGTATTTTACTACCTGAAATCTCTACCATACCAGCTTGTACAAAGAAAGAACTAGGACTTTATATAGTGGGAATAAATGTTCAGTTCCATTATTTCTTCAGCAGACAATCATTTAGTGTCAAATACTATTAAAACTCTTAACAAAGTATCAACTAATTTAGTCATCACAACCTTGGAAACAGATATTATTAACCTCCCATTCTCTGTGGGTTAGGTGTGGGCAAAATCTTCCTCCTTTTGAGGGAGAGAGAAAGACAAGGCTGTCTGCTCCCATAAAGACTTACAGTGTTGGAAACCCTGTTATGTAGGGGTCACTATGAGTCAGAATTGACTGGATGGCAGTGGGTTTGGTGTTTGTCTTTTGGTTGATTCTGCAAATAAGAATATAGAGCCACTGCAGTGTTAATGAATTTACAAGGTTACAGAACTGAAAACTAAAGTTGTAGGGCCTGGATTTGATCAAATAAGCTTATTCCGAAATCTGTACTTTTGACCCTTATACTATAATGCCAACAAACATTACCCTCCTGACATTACCCTCTTTCAGTTTCTATCACCAATAGTCCATAGGATGATTTACATTTTGTTTAATTGTAACAATTAAAGCCCTGGTAGCGTAGTGGATTATGAGCTGGGATGCTAACCTCAGAAGGTTAGGAGTTCAAATCTGCCAGTCATTCCATCAGAGAAGATGAGACTTTTTGCTCCCATAAAGATTTACAGCCTCAGACAACCTATACAGGCTTGCTTCGTGTCAGAACCAACTTGACAACACTTAACAACAGCAATGATTTTCAAAAAGTGATTTTGCTACAGTTTTAATATCTCATCTTTATCTTCCAATTTGTTTAGGTTATAGGCATTGTGCTTTTTAATACCTAAACGAGGCCTCCTAATTCATGTCTTGTCTTCCTCACCATTTTACTTATTGTAGCTAATTTGTTAATCTTGGAATCCACTTCCACATCATGAGAAAAAGAGTGATTGATTTAAGACTTTTATTAGCAACTTTCATTCTGGTTGACAAACATAATCTCCACCAAATTGATAGATCTACTACAATAGACTGATTTTCAAGTGCAGCAATAATTTACAATTAAAAGGGAATAGTTACATGGATCCGATTATATGACTATATTCTCATGAGAGGAAATGGATCCTTCTGTAAATGATTAAATAAATTTATATAATTCTGAAGGTAGGTTATCAAGAAACAATTGAAAATTAATAAACTGCTTTGAGTAGTTACCCTAATTTAATTATGACTTCTTAATTATGAGGCCTTGAAGATGTTTTAAAAAATCAAATTATGCTGAGTATACATGCATGTTGCTGTATGATTATGTATAAAATTTAACGTCTCAATCACTCATTTTTAAGGAGTCCTGGTGGCACAATAAGTAAATGTTCAGCTGCTGACCAAAGGATCGGTGGTTCAAGCCTACCCTAGTGACTCTGGGAAAAATATAGCCTCGAGAATCCTCTGGGGAAGCCCTACTGTGGGTTAGGCTGCTGTGAGTCACAACTGACCTGATAATACACAACAAATACTCATTGTTAATGAGTTTTGAAATTAGACTCTAAGTTGTACATCCTTCAAAAAGGACTGATTGTAAATGCTTTGAACTTTGAGTATCTTAACTACATTTTGTCTTAAAGATTCTTTTGTGTCTCCAAATCAGTTTATTTTATAGGTTGTTTACTGACATTCTCCTTTTAGTAACGCCCCAGGAAAGCATGGAATTCCCTAGTGAAATAAGTAGCTCATTTTTATCTTCCAATTTGTTTGTGATCCTAGTGATCACATTTTATCCACTTATTAACTGACCTTAGACAAGTTCCTAAGTCTCTCTGAGCATCAGGTTCCTCAAGAGTAAACTGGGTCCTACAATATGTTCTTTGCAGGGTTGTAGGGAAAGTTAGATACTGTATATGAACATCTGGATCAGGAGCTGATTTGTTGTAACTGCTACTCTGTTGATTACTGAATCTCTCCCCAACAGCAGATCATTTTTGCTCTGGACACACCAGTAATGACTAAAACCAGGAAGGGCTGAGGTTCATTATTAAGGAAGGCCTTTCCTCACAATCTCCTAAAACATTGCATTCTTACCATTTTAGATCCATTTTGTAGCTTCCAAGAATAAAGACAAAGATTTGAAATTGAGATCATTTCCAGGAGTCTGATTCATCCAACAGAGGGTGACACAGATGTTAACAAATCATGTAGTAAGCCTACACCTTCATGTTCTCTGTTCATGTGGGAGTTAAACTACAAAACACACACACACACAATAGGACTGGCCTGGCAAGGCTATTGTTTGTTGTCATGTTGTTAAGTGCTGCTGAGTCAGTTCTGATTCATAGAGACCTTTTATAGGGTTTCCAGTTAGGGGCTGGTGGGCTTGAAGAACTGACCTGGTGATTAAGTTTTTAGAATTTATCACAGTCCATCTTCGGATACAGTGGGAGAGGAAAGGACAGAGATGAGGAGAGACTTAGGAAAATGATCCCAACTTTTTTGCCCAATCAGCCTTTGAAAATGTCAGCAAACATAAAATTATTTTTACCTGGCAGTATTACAGCTGAAAGAGATTTCAGTAAGAGAAACAATTTTTCTAGGCCCAGAATTGCTAATGCCATTTCTTTTACTGTGGACACTTTGATACATATGCTATAGCCAAATGCTAAGAGCCTAGCATTTAAATAGAACATAAACATTTTAGATATTAAATCAAATGAATATGGCCAGAAACTCTAATTTATTACCTGCTTTAAAAATCAAGTAGACAATATATTTAAAAAAAGAGAAGATTTTAACAGAAATTTCAACTCTATTACTTGATTTTTCTTTTCTTTCTCTTTCCTAAAAGAAACTTTTTGTGTCTGTGTCGTTGGCAAAATTACATGCTAATTTGGATAAGTAATAACACATTCATTTCAGTGATGTTTTTATGTGGGATGATTATAAAACCTTGTGCTACTTCATAAAGAGACCCATCACTTCCGTTCCTCAAAGTGTGAAGAAACCCTCTGAGGCATTATCAACAGTTAGGGGTTGCTAAGATCAGAGTTCAGTCTTCCCTTGGCATTAGATATCTGAGGGGGATTGGTTTTAGGACTCCTGCAGATACCAAACTCCATGAAAGATCCAGTCTCTTATATAAAATGGCGTAACATTTACATATAACCCAAGCATATCCTTCTCTACTTTAAATCATCTCTAGATTACTTATAACACCTAAAACAATAACTGCTATATACATAGCCCTTTAAGCACCCTCATAAGGCTTGAGAGATTACTTTGACAACTTAATTACTTCTTTCCCTGCCCCCCCCCCCTAGTAATTTCCACCAGCATTTGGTTCAATCCACAGATGTGAAACTCAAGGGTATGGAAGGCTGACCATAATCAGTCCATGCAATATATGATTAAGACAAGCTGCAGATATGGTTAAAGTTATTCTCTCTATTCCCCCAGCCCTGTCAAAGGCTTCCTTAGAGTATGTGAGTGCCAGCAACAAGTTTTCATCTATGAAACCACATAGCTTTATATATCTCACTGTTGTTAAATGCTGTTGAGTTGGTTCTGATTCATAGCCACCTTGTATAGGGTTTCCAAAAAGCAGTATTTCCCATGGTGGTGGTTGTTGTGTGCCGTGGAGTTGGTTCCGACTCATACTGATCCTGTACAGGGTTTCTGAGGCTGTAACTCTTTACAGGAGTGTAAAGCCTCATCTTTCTAGATAACAAAAATTGTTGAAGACTGGTCATGGAGGATGCATTTCCTGCATCCCCATGGGGTCAGAGTATGAGTAGGTTGTTGTTAATAAGCGTTGATGAGTAGGTTCCGACTCCTAGCAACCCTGTATAAGGTTTCCAAGAAGCGGCTGCTGGGTTTGAACCAGTGACCTTGTGGTTCAAACTGACCTGAGGTCCAGTGCATTATCTTGCTCCATAAAATGTGTGCTTATATTTCTTACATATTCTTGTGACTTTCATTAGTGTTTTAGAGAATCTGGAGATTCTTCAGTTGTAGTGTCTAGTTGGGTGGTCATTCCAACTCATAGGGACCCTGTATAGAGTTTCTGAGGCTGTCACTCTTTACAGGAGCAGGAATCGTCATCTGTTTCTCATGGAACTATTGGTAGTTTCAAACTGCTGAAAGTAAGATTACCAGCCTGACTTGTAACCACTACGTTACTGCTATTCATTAATTTGGCCCACTATAAAATTCTCCTTGGTACCACTGCTCTGTTGGTTGTGTTGTTGTTAAGTGCCACTGAATTGGGTCTGACTCATAGTGACCCTGTAAAGGGTTTCTGAGGAGTGACTGGTGGGTTTGAACCACCGACCTTGCAGTTACTAGTCCAATGCTAATCCTATACCAGGCCCCCTAACTATGGGCTGTTGTTGTTGTTGTTAAGTTCCATCAAGTCAGTTCTGACCCATAGTGACCCTCAATACAGTTTCTGAAGGAGCTGTGGTAGCGTAGTGCTTATGAATCGGGCTGCAAACCACAAGGTTAGCAGTTCAAAACTACCAGCTGTTCTGGAGGAGAAAGATGAGGCT
This sequence comes from Chrysochloris asiatica, assembly GCF_000296735.1. Classification (NCBI taxonomy): domain Eukaryota; kingdom Metazoa; phylum Chordata; class Mammalia; order Afrosoricida; family Chrysochloridae; genus Chrysochloris; species Chrysochloris asiatica. Next base: position 26,069,893 of record NW_006408542.1, on the reverse strand, counting down.
TTCTGCTCCCATAAAGATTTATAGCTTTGGAAGCACCGTACAGGGTCACTATGAGTCAGAACCAACTCCACGGCACATAACCACCACCACTATACAGTTTCTGAGGAGTGACTGGTAAGCTTGAACCGCTGACCTTGTGCTTCAAACTGACTTTGCAGTCCAATGAATTAACCCACAGTACCACACCAGGTCTCCAACTGTGGGTGGTAGATACCAGAAAATGTTACAGCAATTGAATCAGTAAAAGCCTCCAATAAAAGAGGATGTTTCAGTGGAACAAGGAAAGAGGGTTATGTGGTAAGTAGAGAGAAGGGCATTCTTACAGCAGCAACTATATTAAGTGAAAAACACAATGTAACCTTCATTCTAATTGCTCCTTTATTTGCTTTATTTTATTTTAAAAACAATGCAATGATTGCAAATTCAATTTTTCTTAGTAATCACAAACAATTGGTGATACACAGTCACCAGTTGAAAGACTGTATATGTGTGTTTAGCTTAGATATGAGACCAATCAAACAACATAATATGCTTACTGCCTTGGGGAAAGAGTATAGTTGTGGTCTGATTCCTAGTTCTGCTGAAAAACACACTGCTGTGCTCTCTACAGTCTGGCTGGAAACTACCAGAGCAGAGCACATTCTTAAGTGATGGACAAATACATACACACACACACACACACACAGAGAGAGAGAGAGAGAGAGAGAGAGAGAGAGAGAGAGAGAGAGAGAGAGAACAGGGCAGTACTCCATTCTTCCCTTGGGGATGTCCTGCTACCCTCACTATTGAAAGTTCTACATCTTTAAAGAGAGAATGGTAAAGGCAGGTTGTGCGGGGAGCTAGCTTCTTGTTTTTTGCATAATTTCATTCACTCAGTGCCTTCATTCACAATATGCAGATATTTAGATTATTGCCAAAATATGGGTGTTTACACACTCTCTGCAAAGGAGCTCTGGTAGCGTAGTGGTTACGAATCGGGCTGCGAACCTTAAGGTCAGCGGTTCGAAACTACCAGCCGCTCCGCGGGAGAAAGATGAGGCTTTCTACTCCCGTAAAGATTTACACCCTCGGAAACCCTATACAGGGTCGCTATGGGTCGGAACTGACTCGACGGCACTTAACAACAACAACAACAACACACTCTCTGCAGGCAAACCATTGTTCCAAGAATGCAGAGACCAATCAGTGAGCAGATGCTTATCATGTGCCTTCTGCTTGGGCTAGGACATCTTATTCTTTGCCAAAGGACCAAAGAGAATGAGAGATGGCGAAATCAATTATGTTGCCTCTGGTTTTCAGAAGTGACTTGTCTTGGATCCTTCCAAACATTTCAGGAGAACCCTCCCAGTGGTCAAGAGCTGACAGCCAGAGAGATGACAGCCATGTCTTCTTTTATCCTTTGTTTTACAGACACACTAGAGGGCTGTTTCCACCATCATGTGGCTTAGAAGGCACAGACACTCCTTCTTAGGAGTTTCTATAGAAAACACATGGATTTCTTGTTGGTTGTTGGAGAGGCATCTGGGACATTTTCATATTCATATTTGTGGTGCTCTTAAGTTTGCAAAATAATTCTTCATGGTTTATCTCATAGTCTGTCAATTAGGCATGGCAGATTCTTACCTCATTCTTTGAGTGAGGAAACACTGCAGCTCACCCACTTTATGTGGCTTGAAAGACCCAGTCTCTATGAAACTTCTAGACTAGTAGAAAAGAGATGAAAGGAAATGATGGCTTTTTAAGATAGAAAAGGAGAGAAGTTGGAGGAGGGGAGGAGGCACAACAGCAGGAATCATTTGGTAAAATAATTAGCATTAGAGTTGGGCTTGTAATACATTTTGAGAGTGTTATGGTTTACTTTTCTTGTTGCTTATTGGGATTTGTCTTTTAGAAAAAAATGAGAATTTCATCTAGAAGGATGAGCCCACTAATGTTTGATCATTGTTGAAGTGACTCAAAAAAATATACATATAACTTCAGAAAACAGGCAGCATATGTCTTTGTTTAACTAATGTTGTAATGTTTATTAGATGAACAGTGGCAAGAAACCGCATATAATTGAAACATCCAATTACTTGTAAGGCATTATTAAAGTGCATTTGGAAATTTGAGATACTCAGTCAAAAACTTAATAATTAAAAGCATGTGATCTTTCACAGAGTTTCCAACGATTTACAAAGCAGAGTCTCTTTGTGTTTTGCTTATAATAATGTGCTAGAAGCTACTTAGCTTGCAAATAAATGGTCAGTATTTCAACCTCACCAGCTGCACCTTGGAAACCCTATATAGGAGCTCTGGTAGCGTAGTGGTTACGAATCGGGCTGCGAACCTTAAGGTCAGCGGTTCGAAACTACCAGCCGCTCCGTGGGAGAAAGATGAGGTTTTCTACTCCCGTAAAGATTTACACCCTTGGAAACCCTGTACAGGGTCGCTATGGGTCGGAACCGACTCGACGGCACTTAACAACAACAACAACAATGGGTCGGAATCGACTCGATGACACTTAACAACAACAACATTTCCTCAAAGCAGAGAGAGCTCAACTAGATGAAGGTAAATGCTTCCAGGTGTTATAAGTGAGTTTAGGGAGTCTGCTGAGACACATCCAAGTTGTTTGCTTGTGGAGAGATTCCCTACCTTCTCAAAGCAGCACTAGAATTTCCCTGTATTAAATTACTTGTAGACAGTGAATGTGCTTTCATTTTTGTAGCTATGTGTGTGTTGTTGCTCTTGTTGTTAAGTGCCATCGAGTGGATTCCGCTTCAGCAACCCTGTGTAACGTTTCCAAAGAGCGTGTGGTGAGATTGAACTGCTGCGCTTGTGGTTCAACCTTGCAGTCCAGTGCATTAATCCACAGTGCCACACCAGGACTCCATTAAGTGTGTACTAAGTGCCATCAAATTGGTTCTGACTTATAGTGACCCTTTATAGGATTTCCAAGAAGTGACTGGTAGGTTTGAACTACTGACTTTGAGGTTAGCAGTCCACTGCTTATCTTACAGTGCCACAAATAGAGTTGTTAAGTTGTTGTTTGGTGCCATCAAGTGTACCAACACATAAAGACCGTATGCACAACAGAACAAAACACCATCTAGTTCTGTGCCAACTTCAAAATTGTTGCCATGCTTGAGCCCGTTTCTTTTGCCACTGTGCCAGTCTATCTCTTTGGGGGCCTTCCTCTGTTTTGTTGACCATCCACCTCACTACCAAGCATGATGTTTTTCTCCAAGACTGATCCCGCCTCCTAATATGTCTGAAGTATGAAAAATGAAATCTGGCCATCCTGGTTTCCAAGAAGCATTCTGACTGTACTTCCAATACAGATTTATTTGTTCTTGATAGAATAATTGCAAAGACTCTAGTAAATTGATAACTGAATTGCATTTTTTAGGAAGTACTGTTATATGTAGAAAGTATTAATATAGGAGTAGACTGTGAGAAGATTTTTTTAAATGCTCGTAGTAAATGTTTTGATGGAATAGCATGTCCCTAGGTATAACCATTTCTTTGCTTCTGAGTTATCCTTTTGCATATCTTGTGTGTGTATAAAGTAGATTCATAACTGTGTCTCTAACTACGTGCACGCACACAATCTAAAAATCTGTCTGCAATCTACTTTTATCATTTAAAAAAAAAATAAACACATTGATTTGGCCCTCCATTCGAATATCCTTAGAAGAAATAATTATTCGAATCTATAATGACATCATGCTTGGTAAAGTAGAGCATCAGTGAGAAACAGTAAGACCTTCAAGAAATGGATCACACAGTGGCTGCAATAATGGTTCAAACTTAGCAACAGTTGTGAGAATGACACAGGACCAGGCAGTGTTTCATTCTGACTCAATGGCACCTCACAGCAGTTGCAACAACAGTATCATTAAAACTGAGAAGTGATTTTTTTTTCACCCCCTTAAGGAAGAAAGATCTTAATGGTTGTCACGTTTTCCTTTTGGCCAAGAAATCTGTGATTCAGGTGTTATTTCACCCTATATTTCATCGCATCCTATTTATAATGATCTAGATTTTGTAATGCCTCTTCTCCTTTAATCTCTGTGGTATTTATATACTAAATCTTGTATGGACTTCCTTGGTCTTGGTCTAAATTCCAAATCATTTATACATTTCTAAAAAATAATATTCTTGTTGGAGCATAACTCTGCATCCTCATTCACTTTATGTGAGTAACAAATATATGTCTACAGTCATAAAAATTTGGGATAGGAAATCCCATCTGAAACCTAAGACAGTGACGTGCCCTGCTCTAGGTTCCTTCCCTATTTCTGTACAGTTTTTCTCTCCATTTTATTCATGAGCTACCCAAACTTAGAGTAATCTTCCCATATCCCAGCCATTCTGTGAAGAATTTCTAATCAAGTAACTCCCATGGTAGTAAACAAGCTCTGAGAAATGGAACGAGTTTTCCATTTATAGTTTTAGAATATCTCTTTTATTTTTCTAGCTACTTTATTCATTAAAATTTACTTGAACTGAGAACAACCGTAACTCCTATGTGCACCATTAAGCTGACAGTTTAAAATATTTCCTTGCTTAATTTATATTTCTATGGAGATTTTTTTAAATGGAGAGAAAATAACCTTGATGGTGGGGGAGGCAAGGGAAAGGTACAGGGAAGAAAGATTTTCTAATGTGAAAATCCTTGGGGATGCAAGATTGAAGCCAAAGGACATGGCTTTGTTTCTCAATATTCCATTCTTGTTAATGAAAGAAGGTCAGGAGAACAGTCTTCTCTCTTAAATTCTTTCTTTCAGTTATTTAAACTTCTACAACATTTAGAGATATTCAACATTTAAAGAAACACTTCATAGTATCATCATCATTACTGTAGAACATTTTGAAACACAGAGTTTGAAGGAAAAAGGGAACATCCATAATATCTAGAGACAACCACTATTAACAGATCCAAAGACAACAGAGTTAACGACTCTTTGATGGGCACTTAACAAACAACAACAACTTCAAATAATGGAGTAGTCCTGGAGTGACACTTCAGGATAAGCACTGGACTGGTAACCACAAGGTCAGCAGTTCAAACCTTTTAGCCACTCCTTGAAAACCCAACATTGGGTTGCTATCGATTAAAACAGACTGGATGGCACTTAACAACAACAACAATAACTTTGAATACTTAATTTACATATTTTGAATCCTTACAAATAGGATCACAATGTACTTCTGATTTGCAACACTTCATTTAAAATTCATTTTAGATAAAAAATATATGGTGAATATCTTTTTAAATTGTGGAAGTCTATATGCAACAAAACATTTGCAATTTCAACCATTATTACATGTACAATCCAGCTACACCAACCAATCTCTCCCTGTTGTACAACCATCAACACTACCCATTTCCAATTTTTTTCCCTCTCTTTTCTTTTTCCCACTTTATTTTTCCTCTTTTTTATTTGTGGGAAAGTTCCCAGTGATTTGTCCTAATGAGAAAATATGTATGCATGGTTTCCCTTCCAGTATAGAAAGAAAAACCAAAAAACTGAAAACAGAAGGAAGCAAGTTCCTTTTTATCCCTTTTCTTCTTTTTAATTGCCTTTTAAACTACAATACCACTTACAAATAGCATAACGTTCCATCTGTATCTTATTTATTTCACTAATATGTTTACTGTTGGCCATATAAATAACTCATATTTTAAATTTCACTAGATATTATTTGAATAAATGATAATGAAGTATCTGCATGGTGCACAAAGTTTGGAAATGGAATGGGTAGTGAACTTTGATGAAAATGGTTTGAGGGTTTCCAGTTCTCAACACTGCTGCAACATAGAAGTGGAGAAGAGAGTATGTTGTTACTGCCCTCCTCTGTTGCTAGACATGGTGCTGAATTGTTTATCCCCTTCAAAATGCTCTCTGTTGAATGAATCGCATGTTGAGTACTCCCTTTAAATAATCAAGGATTCCAAGAGGAAAATTAGAACATGCATATAGCAAATTCTTTCCTATATTATCAAGAGGCATTCCAAAGATCTTTTTATTCTGTTTTGCAATTGACTTCTTGAAAAAAAATTGAGGCATATTTTAAATACAACAAAATGTCCAAATTTTAATTCCACTTGATGGAAGAATTTCGACATGTTTTTGCTCCCATGTATTCACTATCCAATTCAAGACATTGAGCACTTCTATTTTTCTAGGATATGACTTTCAGGTTCTTAGTATTCTCATACAATTGCAACCACTATTTGATTTCTGTTATCAAAGATTATTTCAGTTTTCCATAGCTTCATATAAATGGAATCATAGCGAATGCTTCCTTTTGCTCAGCAAATTCTTGACAGTTACCTATGTTTCTGTATGCACTATGATTGATTCATTTTTATTGCAGAAAAATATTCACTGTATGTATGTACCACAATTGTTTGGTTAGACAATTGGCTTGTTTCCAATTCTGGACTATTGTGACTAAAGCTATGATGGGTATTCTTGAATTAAATGTGGAAATAGTTATTCCTTTATGTTTAGCTTATACTAGAAGTGGAAAAGTTGACATTTGCATAGAGTTTTCCAGGGTGATTGCTTGATATTTTAAATACCCCTTCCTCCTAATAATATGTGAACAGTCGAGTTGCTCTCAGCTTCACATATACTAAGTATTATCTATCTTTTAAATTTTAGCCATACTGGTAAGTGTGTGCTAAACTTACTGTGGACATTCTGGTTGATCCCAACAAGATGGAGAACAGTATAAATATTTACTAGCTGAAGTTGTTTAAACAAAGAGAAACCTAAATATGAGAGTATATGTACTTTAAAGATTTGCTTAAGATTGCTTCAATTTTATGTAACTAAAGAAAGTAAAAATGTTCGTGGGCACAGAAACAATAATAATTACTAATACTAAACAGCAGACTGAGAATAGTCTCAAATGAAAACTTGAAACAGGAAAGTTTCAGGTCCTCCCTCATAACCACCTGGCCTCTTTTAGCATTCTCTTCTTTCTCTTCCATTATATGCCTGAGTCTGCAGCTGCAAGCCAGCAATTTCATTTAATAGCAAAGTGTTATTTTAAGAAGTAAAAATACTTATGAAAAAATGCTTTCTAATTTTACATGTGCTAAGTCTCTTGCTGTCTTAAAATACAGCAAGTATAACATAATAATTTCAATAAACATCTGAGGAAGAAAATTATTTTTAAAATTGAAAAATTTATCATTTAATGTAATTGCTGCTGAAATTGTTTTATAGTTTTAGTTGAAATTGCTTGTTAATAATTGCTGGCATTTATTCAGTTCACTGTTTAGCACAATGCAAATAATATACTAATTCATATGTTAAATATTAATATTAAACTATGAACACAAAATGTTTTGAAAATATGAAAAGTCAGTCCACCAAATGAATAATATAAAATAAAACAACTGGGCTTCTTTGTTTTGTTGAAAACTGATAAACACTTTATAAATGCAATGGAAGATAAAAATGCTTACTCGGCACTTCTTTTTGAAAATATGTTCAAAGAACAAATAACACTTAGAAACTTTCTCTGCTAAATATACTTCTTCCAAGTTTTGTTTAGTGTTTGAAATGTTAATAGTTTGTATTGAATTAGTAGAATTTTCAGATTTCAGAAGTGAAGAAGGAAAAGCATCATGTTGGCACCCTTGCATATTCTCAATTTTTTTTTATCAGTTTAGTTTTAAATTTTAGATGTTAAATTTAGTGAAGCAATAATGTGTGTTTTCTAATGATAATATAGTTGTATGATTTATTCCTTGGTTGAGGTGTTGTTTTTGTTTGGTGCCATTGAGTCAGTTCTGGCTCATAGTGTCCCTGTGTACAAACAGAATGAGACACTGCCCAATCTTGTACCATCCTCACAATTTTTGTTATGTTTGAGCCAATTTCTGTTGCCACTGTGTCAATACATCTCATTGAGAGTCTTCTTTTTCACTGACCCCCTCACTTTAAAATTTAAATACTTCTAATTTTCCAATATTCATTCTTTGTACATTAAATGTTCCAATTATTAATGAATGTTTTCAGCTGTTTCTTCTCATTTTGAATTGTACCCCATCAGCAAATGATCCTTAAAGATTTGCTCCATCCACATCATTAAGGTCATCTCTACTCTAAGAAGGTGGCTCTTTCCCACTCATATTTTGAATGCCTTCCTTCAAACCCGAGGGGCTCACCTTCTCGCATGAGATCAGATAAGTTCTGCTGATGTTCATAAGGTTTTCAGTGGTTAAGCTTTCAATAGTCCTGGTGTGGCACTGTAGGTTAATGCGCCAGACTGCAAGGTCAGCAGTTCAAACTCACCAGCTGCTCCTCAGAAACCCTATACAGGGTTGCTATGGGTCAGAATCGACTTGACAGCACTAAACAGAAATAAGTTTTCAAAAGAAGTCCACCTCTCCTTTCTAGTTTGTCTTAGTCTGGAAGCTCTACTAGTATTTAAAACACCAGTGGCATCAGTTCCAGTATCACAGCCACAGATAACCTGATGGAGGCAGAACCTGAGTTGAGGTAGAACCACAAATGTTTTCCTAAAATTAGAATCAAATTTTGTTCTGATGTTTTCCAAATTGCAGATAATTAGTTGAATGTTGTTGTTTTTAAGTGCTGTCCAATCCTATTCATAGCAACTCTAAAGGGTTTCCAAGCAGCAACTGATGGGTTTGAACCACCAACCTTGTGGTTATCAGTCTAGTACTTATCCTACAGTGTCACACCTATTAGCAGTAGAGACAGATAAATATATTAGTATGCCGTGTTTGCACTTAAGACAGTGAACTCAGAGTTAGACAAACCTAGGATATGAATTCAAGCTCTGCTTGGATGCATGACTTTAGACGCAGTTGTTTTTCTATAAAATGGAAATCATATCTCATCTACTTATGATGTTTGAATTGATATGTGCTCAACAGTATACCACCAATGCATTTTAGTCTTACCTCCCTATGCTAAGATTAGGAAAATTGCTCTTTTTCTTGGGAACTGGTATTGAAAACTTCTTCCTTGTCCATTTTAATCTTCTCTTTTGGTAACGCTATGGGCTAATGCATCAGACAGCAAAATCATTTGAACTGCAAGGTCTGTGGTTCAAGCTCACAAGCTTGCTCCTTGGAAACCCTACACAGGGTTGCTATGGGTCAGAATCAACTTGATGGCACTTAACAACAATACCACCAATCTATGAAAGGAGTCCTGGTGTGGCACTCACTGTGGGTTAATGCACTGGACTGCAAAGTCTGTTTGAACTGCAAGGTTAGTGGTTCAAGCTCACTGGCCGCTCCTCAGAAACCCTATACAGGGTCACTATGGGTCAGAACAGACTCGATGGCACTTAACAACAACAATCTATGAAACGGAATCTTGGTGTGGCACTGTGGGTTAATGTGCTGGACTGCAAAGTTGATTTGAACTACAAGGTCAGCAGTTCAAACCCATAAGCTGCTTCTTGGAAACCCAATACAAGGTTACCATGAGTTGGAACCAATTTGACAGCACTGAACAACAACATAATATGTGCCAGACATCGCATCTGATTTTTAGTGGCTTCAATCTCAGAGTAGGAGACCAACTTTGAAACAGGAATACATTAGACAGTAGATCTCAAAGTGCGGGCCCTAGACCAGCAGCATAAGCATCCCCTAAGGATTTAATAGAAATGCAAATTTTGGGCTCCACCCAAAATAGTAAATCAGGAACTCTGAGGGTGAGTACCAGCAATCTGTAGTTCATCAAACTCTGCAGGAAATTCTGTGACATGCTAAAGTTTGAGAACTTGTGCAACCACAGAAGCTAAATGATGGAATAGAGTACACTGTGAAGCCCCTTGTTGTTGTTGTTAAGTGCTGTAAGCTCCTGACCCATAGCTACCCTGTATAGGGTTTCTGAGGAGCGGTTGGTGAGCTTGAACTGCCAGTCTTCTGGTTCAAACTGAAGTCCAGTGTGTTAACCCATAGCACCACACCAGGACTCAGAAATTCCTAAAATCAGGTGGAGGATGGCTTCTGATTAAGTTTTATGGAAACTATGACCAGTAAGTTGAATTTTGGAAAAATAATGTTTAATTATTGTTTTAATGTTTGCAGTTTACTAAATTCTAAAATATCCCGTCAAACAAGTAAATCATATCAACTTTTCAAACAAGGAATTAACAATGAAAAATAATTTAAAAATGAAAATATACAAGGTAGAGAAGTCATCATATTAGAGTATGCTTTAATATATTAGTGTGGTGATTAAGACTGAATGACATACGGATTAAACTATGGTGTCAAAGAGTGAACTGTCTTCAAAAGTGATAGTATCTTTAAAATTTTTATTCCATGAGCTTAATTTTTAAACTCTTTCTTTGAAATTTAAGTTCTCAAGAGTTACTTTCCCCCCAAAATATAGGTTGAGTGACTTGAAATACAACTAATGGGAAAAATAAAATAGCATTGACTTATAAGTAAATCTATGGTGAAGGTAAGGATTGAATATGTATTTAAATTCATACTTTGCCACTACTCATCTTTATTAGTTGTCATATCTAGTGATAGATTAGAGAGCACTTCATAGTTATAGAGTAGCATAATTCTAAATAAATGATCACCTGAGAAGTTTTTAAACTAACAAATCATCATTGTCAATTCCTTATTTAAAGTATTTGTGCATACTGAAGAAGGTTGTCTCCTAGTGATCAAGTATATTAAAAACATTTAATCAGAAACATTTGATATACAAGTGAACAGAAATAGCTCTTACTTGGCAAAACTATTAAATTCAACCCCCCTGCCTTGCACGCCACACTAACACACCATCAATTAAAGGGTGTTTGGAGTATGGATTTTTTTTCTTCCCCAAGTTATTATTTTGAGATGGTTCCTCTTCTGTTACAGAGCTGAGATGATAAAAGGAAAATGACCCTGAGTGTCTTTTGTCTCTGATAACCTCTTTCCTCTTAACATTGCATAGTCAGTTCTCCGTTACTAAATTAAACTCCATCCTGCCTTGAAGAACAGATCAATTAATCTATTAACATGTATGTTGTTGTTGTTGTTAAGTGCCATCGAGTCGGTTCCGACCCATAGCGACCCTGTACAGGGTTTCCGTGGGTGTAAATCTTTACGGGAGTAGAAAGCCTCATCTTTCTCCCGTGGAGCGGCTGGTAGTTTCGAACTGCTGACCTTAAGGTTCGCAGCCCGATTCGTAAGCACTACGCTACCAGAGCTCCTTATTAACATGTGTAGGAAAAAATATATATAACATAAAATTTAACTCATGAGGCAGACAGATCTGGTTAATTTATTTAATTTTTCATTTCATCATTTATTAGCTTTGATACCCTTGGTGCCTCCATTAACTTAAGTATGCTTCAGTTGTAATTTGATTCTAACTTGTAACTGACTTCTCACCTGTAAAATGGAGGTGATGAAACTTGATGTGCTACAAAAGAGGTGAAAATTAAATGAGGTAATGTTTTAAGCCATTTAATGTAGCATGTTTTATAGATTTTAGTTAGGAGCTCTGGTAGTGTAGTGGTTACGAATTGGGCTGCGAACCTCAAGGTCAACAGTTCGAAACCACCAGCTGCTCTGCGGGAGAAAGATGAGGCTTTCTGCTTCCGTAAAGATTTACAGCCTCGGAAACCCTGTGCAGGGTCGCTATGAGTCAGAAGGAACCAACTCCATGGCACATAACCACCACCACTGTGGTTAAGATTATCAATATTGTGCAATGATTCTTATGGCTTGGTGTTCATAGTGTTATATGAAAAATAAAACTAATTTCTCTTAGTCTTTGTGATTTACCCCCTGATTTTAAACAAAACCAAGAAAAAGCAGCAACTTCTTTCGTAAACTTTCTTTTCAAAGGTAGCTAAGATTCAGGACCCACTGCTAATTTCTTTTTAAAAAATCTACTTTTATCAAAAAAAAAAAGAGAAAGACTCTTCATTTTGAAACTGTACGCACTTCCCTGCACATCTATGAACGCTATTAAATTATTGAAGTCCAGTATAAATTGCATGGGACAGGAAGGGAGACTTGTACTATATCATAGAGAATTAATTCAGATTATTTCTTTCAGTGACCAATTCTCCTTGCCCTTTTGGGTCATGACTTGCTGATTTCAACAATATAATCCCTGTTAGTTTCCCTTTCCTCCTTAGTGTAGGAACATGCATTCCAGCAACACATTTTCTTTTATGTTTTGGTGTGCCTGCTTTCCCTGCTATTAGAATTGCGTATGGCTGGAGGCCAAAGAATGCTTTTGCTCCAATGAGACTGCCTAATGTTAATGTTTACATGGTTACTGGCTTTGGGACTTGGCTTTAGAAGGTGATGATTTTCTCCTTGTTTCCACGACTTTCCAGTTGTTAATAATCAATCCTGAATGCCTGAATTCTTTCAGGATGACAAGGACTTAATTTGCCACCACAGATTTTCCTACACAACTCCAGGATTGCAGTAATTTGGCATGGTAGAAGGTGTGTGCTGCCAGCAAATTATCAGAGGATAGAGGAGTACAAACCATTGCTGTTTGAATCAGATGGCAATTGATGCACATTCTATTAGTTCAATGAATAAAAGAGCCAGACTTCTGGATGTTTTTGGGTCTTTGTTCCATATGCTCATCATAGAACCTACTGGGATGAACTCAACTCCATTTTGTGCCACACCCTGGAGTTGCCATTGCCCTTGCTTATCTTCACACACTTGACCTTAATTGTGTTTCATTTCCTAAACTATTCCCTAAGCCCTGGACCTGTTGGATGCTTTTGCTGGATATTCCTGCTGACACTGATATTTCGCATTTGAACTTCTGTATCACATAACAGTATCACCAAATGTTTTCTTATTGTATTATATTACTTTCCATATTTTCATGTAATTCACTCTAACAGCCTATCTTCTGTTTTCAAATACAGGATCTTATGGTAAGCTACTATGTTCTTTCTTCTACTTATCCCACCCTGTCCAGGGACTTTTACTTTTTTAAATTATTTATTTTTAGTAAATTTATATGTAGTAAAACATTTACCACTCCATCCTTCTTCACATATACTGATGGTGGTGGTAGTATGCCACGGAGTTGGTTCCAACTCATACATATACTGGTAAATGGCATTAATTTATGTTGATCATGTTGTTGAACTATCACCCTTTTCCATTTCTATTTTTCTGTTTCTACAAAATCAAACACACAAACAAAACTGCTCTCCTTCAGACTAACTAATGCTAGTAACGTATTAGGTGTCTTGGTTGATGCAAGCAGTACAGCACTTGACTACTAGCCTAATGGTTGACAGTTCAAACCCACCTAGAGGTTCCTCAGAAGAGAGACTTGGTGATCTGCTTTTGAAAGATCATCACCTTGAAATCCTTGTGGAGCAGTTCTGCTTTATATGCATGAGGGCACCATGAGCCAGAATAGACTCCACAGCAACTAACCACCACAACAATCATGTACTAGACACATGTCTTGACCAAGACTTTGTTCATCTACATAAATATGAATCAATTGTTCTAAATATTACCATATAAGACGCTTTTAATTAGAATTGTGAATCTTTTGACTTGGTGACTTTAGGATGCTGTGCATATTTTTTGCTTGTTGTTGTTGTTGTTAAGTGCCGTCGAGTCGGTTCCGACCCATAGCAACCCTGTACAGGGTTTCCGAGGGTGTAAATCCTTACGGGAGTAGAAAGCCTCATCTTTCTCCCGCGGAGCAGCTGGTAGTTTCGAACTGCTGACCTTGTGGTTCGCTTACGTATCTTTAAATCACCTAGCAGTTTGGAAGATTTCTGGTTATAGAATGGTTTATTGAAGAGGGATGAGATTATAGTGGAGATGGTTAGAAAGTTCAATTTTGGAAAATGCCAACTTTTAATTATACTATTACCAAATACCTCTTGTTCTTATATGTTGTTATTGTTAAGTTGTTAATTGTCATTAAGTCGGTTAAGACTCATAGTGACCCACTGTAGGGTATCCAAGGAGCACCTGGTGGGTTTGAATAGCCAACCTTGTGGTTAGCAGTCCAGTGCTAATCCTACAGCACCATACCAGGACCTCAATTCTATATGAGGGAGCTCCAGAAAGTATGTGGAAAGCTTCCTTTATCTTTCCATACATTTTTCCACAAACTTGTTGAAGCCCACTTGCTCTGCTTTGCCCCCCGAATAGATGAGGACCTTCACTTTTCTCTAGGAAAGATCATGATTGATGTCAGAACTAGAGGTAGCAAGTATGGAGAGGACACGTTGGGTTCCTTCTTGGGGAAAGGAGATGGAGAGGGGGTTTATCTGGTGAGTTCAGGACTGTGTTGTTTTCAAAAGTTAGTGTTTGAACCAAGGGATTTCAAAGGTGTGTAGCTGAAAGCAGCTTTTCTGGCCAGATCCAAGCTTCTAGGTCTCAGGGTCTTCTTACCTTTTCCTTCTCAACCTAGTCTCAATACATCATTCTTAGTGCTGGGTACACATATAAGTACTATGGATTGATCAGAAACTAGGTGAATTACACAACTAATTTGGGAAGTTAATAGTAGCATTTGAATCATTTCTTACAATACATGTGATGGAAGTAGCTGGCATGGGAAAAAGGGCAAGAGCTAGAAAGAAGGTCCTCCTTTTAGATCAAACCTAGTGATTTTGTTGCTAGGTGAGTCAGTCCAGGCTCTCCTTTCTTCAACCAGTTGCAGTCCAGTTGATTCAGACTCACAGTGACCCCATTTTTGCTTATCAGATTAGAACTGTGCTCCATAGAGTGTTCAATAGATGTGTTTTAGAAGTAGATCACCAGACTGTTCTCCCAAGGCACTTCTAGGTATACTAATTGGTTAGTAGCTGAATGCATTAACCATTTGCACTACCCTGGGACTCCTTTTTTTCTTTAGGATAACAGAACTCAGGCACATTGGAAATGAAGTAGTTTAAGATTACTTGTTCTTAATGCAGTGACTGAAAAATATCAGATGCTTAAAAGTGACTGTGGGCTTGAGTTGTTGTGCCTTTGTGCTCCATTTTATGAAGCATAGTATTTCTAATTTTATTTGTTTTCATTTTGCATAATGCAACTGCAATATATAATTAATGATGAGGAAACGCCATAAAACTGAACCACAAACTAAAATAATTAAGCAAACAGGCATTTTCAACTCTCAGTTCGTATAACTAGAGTCATTATTATTCCACTGACACTATGAAAATGTATGACTCAGAGGATGTCCCCAATTTAACCTACAGTTTTACCGTTTTTTAAAATGTAACTATTGATAAAAATTCTAAATTTGAAGCATTTGAACTTTAAAAGCAAAACTGAAAGTCTCCGTTTAAAATCATTAAGTACCGTTATTCAATTGCAATTAACCATATTAAATGTGCTCCTTTATCTTACTTTTTTGCAATCATATTTTACATCTAAAGTGTATATCTATAGATTGAAGTAAAATTATGAATTAAAAAACTTAGTGCCCAGACACAGTACACAAAGAAGAGCCTTGCTGATGTCTGAAGCACTTTTTATGTTCCCTCTTACGTTCCTCAGACATAGATACATCCTGGATTTTGTGTTACTACTTTTCTTTTTTAAAGTTCTTTTACCACATATGTTACTGTTAAGTCAGTTCTGACTCACAACAACCATGTATATGGTTTCCTGAGGAGACTGGTGGGTTTGAACCACTGACCTTGTGGTTAGCAGTCCAGTGCTTATTCTACAGTGCCAAACCATAGGTTGTTGTTGTTGTTGTTGTTAAGTGCCGTTGAGTCTATTCTAACCCATAGAAACCCTAAACAGGGTTTCCTAGGCTGTAAATCTTTACGGGAGCAGACTATGGGTATGTACCTATAAATGATATGTTATTAAATTTTGCCTGTGTTTGAATTTTATGTTAATGAAATAATTGTGTTATTTTATTTTTGTCTTTCAATGTTTTTCTTTTTAAAATTCACAGTATTATAGCATTTCATTAATTCATTACCAGCCAGACATATGAAGTCCTGGTGTGGTGCTGTAGGATGAACACTGGAGTGCTAACCTCAAGGTTGGCAGTTCAAACCTACCAGTCGCTCCTGAGGACATTCTGTACATGGTTGCTTTGAATCAGAACTGACTTAATAACAACATATGTGGTAAAACTACTTAAGTAGTTCTGTGTACTGGGAAACTGAAAATGTCATGTGACTTGCTTTATTGCAATATTCACTGTATTTTGATTGATGATCTAGAACTGAATCTGTGGTATCTCCAAAGTAGCCTGTACAAAATAATATTGCATTCACGTTGCTATTAATGAATGTTTGGGTAATTTTTTTATTGTTGCTGCTGAATGTTTAATAACTTAAGAACAATGTTCTTCTACACTTCTTTCATATGACTAAGAATCATGCTCAAGAATTTCCCCAGTGCATAGACCAATACTGTTGGAAGATATATAATGTCCATGAGATACACACGTTAGCTTTCATAATGAAATTGCTCAGCATTCCCATTGGAATAAGTGTTGTTGAGTTGGTTCCCACCCATAGCGATCCTATATAGGGTTTTCAAGGAATAACTGGTGGGTTTGAACTGCTGACCTTGTGGTTTGCGATCCACTGCTGATTCTATAGCACCGCACCGGGAGTCCCATTGGAGTATAGGAACTCTCATATTCTGTGTCCTCATTTAAACTTTTAAATGTTTGTCATTAGAGAATGTGAAATAGTGTACTTCTGTAGGTTTAATCTGAATTTCCCAGGCTGCTAATGAAATTGTACAGGTTTTCATATGTTCACAGTGTGCATGCAAAATGTTCACATTTTTTCATTGAGTTTTTCCTATTAGATTGTCTTTCCTTATGGATTATTTGGAAATCTTTATATTTTTGAGATATAATCTCCTAGTTTATAACTTAAATTTTTACAGTTTTTGTGATGCTTTTGTTGAGCAAGAGTTCTTTATTTTAATGTAGTAAAAAAAATCAATATTTCCCTTTATAGTTTACATTTGTGTCTTGTTCAAGAAATCCTTTTCTACCCTGAAATCATTAAATATAAAAAAATTCATACATAAGGTTACAAAATCTGGAAATAAATAATATCTTCTTTCCAAATAATTAAGGAACCTCTGAAAACTTAAATTCTCATCATCCTCTTTTTTAGACTAACATACTTTTGGTGGCTTTGATTTTACTTTTATTAAACTTACGAATTATATATCTTTGATATTTTTATTAAGCAAGTTGTTCTTTAGATTTACTTAGATATTTCTACAATTTTCTTTCTTTTTCCTCTTTTATTTTAGATGTTCATTCTGGAATAATTTAATTTTGTCTGGTATATACTCCTTAGAAGTTCTTTGAATGAGGGTCTTTTAGCAGTGACTTCTCTCTGTTTTCAGTTATTTGAAAATGTTCTTATTTTAACTTCAGTCTTCAACTATTCTGTCACTGGACATAAGATATGTAATAGAAAACCTACCACCTCTTGACATTTTGAAGATATTTCCCCATTATCCCCTGGTTTCCATTGTAAGTGTTGAGAAGTCAGTTGTAAATTGAATTGTCATTCCTTTCTAGTTGTTCTTTCATTCATCATTTTTCTTTGGCATTCTACCATTTCACTACATTGTGTCACACTAGATAAGGTGTCTTGTTTTCATTTTTCTTTCTTTACCTTCACTAGATATCTAAGTATTTATTGTTGTTGTTAAGTGCCCTCAAGTCACCTCTGACTCATAGTGACCATGTATTGGGTTTCTGAGGAGCCGCTGGTGAGTTTGAACTGCTGACCTTGTGGTTCAAACTAACCTCTAAGTCCAGTTCTTATTATACAGTGCCATACCAGGACTCTTAAATATTTATACCACTCATTGATTATGTAAAATTCCTATCCTATCCTACATTCTCTTCCTCTTTCCTTCAGGTACTCAGATTGCATGTGTGTTGGAATTTTTTCATGAAGTTTTCCAGGCTTCTTAACCTATCTTTATAGTTTATGCCATTTTTAAGTGTATAATAAGAAGCAATTCTCTAAACATTTAGTTCACCATATTCCCAGCAATGAAACTCCAGTGTACTTCATGCTATTGACAGCAAATGAAACTCCAACATACTCTTTAAAAATGTTCTCTTATCTCCTGCAAACAGTAATTTTTAGGGTACTTTCTAATTAAATTTGGAAGAAAGATGGACTAATTGAGTTGATGATATTTCAGAAATAAAAATTACTTGAAATAACTACCATGGTAAGCTATTAGAGATGTTGGACTCCATAGTAACTCTCTTCAGCTCATCTAAACCTTTTCCTTGGGACTCCTGGTATGGCGCTGTAGGATCAGAACTGGACTGTGAACCACAAAGTTAGCAGTTCAAACCCAGCAGCTGCTCCTAGGAAACATTATACAAGGTTGCTATGAATCAGAACTGACATGACGGCTCTTAAGAACAACAACTAATATAGTTTACAAATTTCTTACTAAAACAAGAGCTCAAGAACATGGAGTACAGAGGTGACCTTAGAAGAAATCTCTTTTCCTCCATTCTATAGTCATTATTTCATTTCATATATTAAAAAAAAATCGTGTTCCCAACTCTCCCCCCCTTTTTTTTTTTTTTTTTTGCCATTTTCCTGCCTCTCCACTAATGCTCTTGACTGGCTTCCTGAAATCTTTTAACCACTGTATTTCCCACAATACTATTTGTCTCCAGGGATGGGAACCCCTGCCAGTAATCTTCAGAAGTGGAAATCTATTCCTTGCCTTGTATGATTGAACTTTGAATACAATTTCCAAAAGAAGCATTACCATGGTGGTTAGGTTCTATGGTACTCTTGATGTTATCCTTTGGTAGTGCATCTTTTAATAAGCAGATCTTTGTGGGCTAGTTTAGGAAACTGGCCACCAGTTATAACATCAATTTGATGAGAAATTTAATTCAAAGCTTGGTGTAACTGGCTTACAAATAGTCTTTTGGAGTATGGCCCATTTATAAGCTGGGCACTGACTGTACAGGAGAGGATTTGGATCACCATGTGGGCTGGGAGGGAAATGCCTTCTGTTAACCAGCAATGCCACAGATTTGAACATTGCACATTTGTTTTGTGTAATCTTCCATCTAACTGTGAGCAAAGAGCATGATTGAAGTGCCTCTGATTATGTCTAATGTTTATAGATTCCATTTTAGTAGAGCAGACTGCTATGTTCCATCATTCTATCTTAATTCTAAATATGATTTCCATTGTCTCCTCTCTTTAGTCACCCAGCAGCAGAGCAGAGAAGTAATTTTACCTTGCAGTTCAGTAACTTTTAATTGCCTGTTCAGTTTCACTTGATTCTGAGAAAAATGGAGCTGCTGCCTGTGCTGTTTTAGTTGCCAGAACCTCACTTGTTAAGCACTTAAATGCTAACACAGGAAAAGGACTCATGTATTCTTTAGAGATAAAGCAGAAAGGAGATCCAATTGTCTTGTCTTGTGGTTGTTAGTGCTTTGTGGTTGTTTAGTTTTGTTTTTAAGGATAAGGATCAGAGCGTTACCTAGAAGAATATATACCCCACTGATTATCTGTGAGTGATAGAATTTTTAGTCATGTATATTTTCTTATTTATATTGATTCTCTCTAAAGAAGTGTTACTTCATAATTATATTAAAGAAAAAACATAGCAGTTTAGATAGGGAAAGATTTGGTGATCACTTAATCCTGTACCCTCATTTTAAAAGTCAGAAAAATGAAGACCAGAAGGGTTCAGTAATTGCTTTAATCAACCCCCGTAGCCCTAGGACTCAAGCTGGGACACCTGGGAGCATTATTTTAATTGCTGATTAGTTTTCTCTGAGCCCTGATATTTGTCTTTATGATCCTTGTGGTGAGTGTACAGTCCTAAGACCCTTTTTAGCCATACTCTCTTACATTTACAGAGACATTATCTTTAGCTTTTCATTTGCCCATCAATACTACTAAACCCCTTATAATCTGAACATAATAGCATTCTTTAAAATAGATTCAGAACATCATTCATTTCAATTCATTTATAATTGAATGAGATCCCCCCACCCCCCTCCTGATTGAGGGAGTAGAGCTCTTCTGGTTTTAAGACTCATGAAAGATGAGAAGAAGGAACCTGAGGGGAAGGGCATTTTACTTGTGGTGAGGTACTTCTGATTTGAGCTGATGAAGGAAAAGGAGAGATGGAATGCTTTGTGGGGATTTTAGAGAGCTTTTTATTTTTTAAAAAATTTTTAAGTAGCAGAACCCTCTTTTTCTCTTTTTCCCACTGTACAAAATCATACAGAGCCCATGTGGGAAAGAGATGAAAGTGAAGCTTATCTTTTGAAGCAAGACAGGTGTCTGCAGAAACTAGCATTTCTTAGCATTCCTCAGTATTCAAGAGAGGAAGACTAGCTTCTCTCCATCAAAAATTAATGTCTCCAGATAAAGATTTGTCAACAACTAGAATCTAGCTATTCTAAAGCTTTCATCTGCCACTTGGAATTCCCTCCCCTACACCACAGAGTTTTCCGATACATCGAGAGTGCCCCTGTGAACAATTGTGTGCTAATTATCTTTGTTGATAATTGTTTATATTAGACTACATAATATATATTGGATTAACAAATCCCTGTGTACCCTGCTTATGTGTTAATGCACAAATCATTTAGAACAGAGTTCCATGTGAGAACTGCATGACAGAATCCTTATGCTTTGGTTCTACCTGCTGTGTGGAAAGTAATCATATAAGATCATGAATGTGTCTGACATTTCTCTTCTTAGTTACCCTCTCTTTATCCTTTCTCTTGCCTGAATAATCTCTGCAACCCTGACTTCTTTCACAAAAAGAAGGATCTGCTATCCATCATTTACTTTTTAAAATTTAATTGGGCTGATGACTCTTGTGTTGAGATAATGTTTACCACCTTAACTAAGTGAGCTCTGGTAGTGTAGTGGTTACGAGTCGAGCTGCTAACCTCAAGGTCAGCAGTTCAAAACTACCCGCTGTTCCGTGGGAGAAAGATGAGGCCTTCTGCTCCCTTAAAGATTTACAGCCTCAGAAACCCTATACAGGGTTGCTATGAGTTGGAACCACCCCCATAGTACACTACCACCACCTTAACTAAGTAGTGGCATAGAATGCTTGTGAACTTCCTATCTGCTTAAGTATATCTAGTTCATACCATGCGTTTTGATGCCTGCCTCCATGTCTTCTGGTCACAACTTCCCCATCACCATATGCTTAATGGGTCTCAAGTTTACTGTCAACCATATGGCAGACTGTTAAGCAAATGGCTTCAAGGTCCATTTGTTGTTGCTTCTGGGT